>NC_136796.1:13856762-13869262 GCF_951216825.1 Electrona antarctica | reverse complement strand
GTGTACAAATAGCTTTGAGTCTTCTAACCTCAGCCAAGTGATTTCATAATTTAGCTCAAACACAGCGATAACAGTAAACGCTGTGTACAGCTGGCTCACTGATATCCGCAAGAGACCTTGTCATGAGGTAATCCCCCCCCCCCCCCCCCCCTCAAAAAAGGTTCTACCGCCCCTGGTGTGTGCGTGTGTGTCTGTGTGTGTCTGTGTGTGTGTGCGTGCGCGCCACAGTGAATTCACATGATGAACATCACAGGATGTTGGATACGGTAACAATGCAGTAATTGTCTGACATTAACCATGCATGCTAATTTGAGAAGGCAAGCGTACAACACCAGTGTGTGTACGTCGTACACTATATAACATTGTGTCAGACCTGCTCTGCATGTCTATACTGTACTCTACTGTACACACTGTCTGACAATCTGCATAATTGCATTCCTGGCTGCTTTCATACTAATGGACGTGTGTGTGTGTGTGTGTGGGGGTGCTTGTGTTCTATACTTGTGGGGACCAATGTCCCCGCCAGTATAGTAGAATTTGAGATGTATAGATTTTGTTAGCACCATTTTCATGGTCCTCACAAGAGAGTCTAGTATAGTAGTACTACAAACGCACACGCACGCAAGTGTGTGTCTGTGTGTTTCTGTGTGTGTGTGTGTGTGTGTGTGTGTATCTGTTTCTTTGTACGTATACCGTATACATTGCGTCAGGCCCAGCGTGTCAACACAGAGACAGACTGGTGGTGCCCAGCGTGTCAACACAGAGACAGACGGGTGGTGCACGGCAATAGGTGTTGTCTTCTCGGCTCACAGAGACAGACTGGTGGTGCACGGCAATAGGTGTTGTCTTCTCGGCTCACAGAGACAGACTGGTGGTGCACGGCAATAGGTGTTGTCTTCTCGGCTCACAGAGACAGACTGTTGGTGTACAGCAATAGGTGTTGTCTTCTCGGCTCACAGAGACAGACTGTTGGTGTACAGCAATAGGTGTTGTCTTCTCGGCTCACAGAGACAGACTGGTGGTGCACGGCAATAGGTGTTGTCTTCTCTGCTCACATAGACATTTTTGTGCCTGTGAACGCATGCGGAATGACGAGGGCGATTAGCATGTAATGTGTGCAATCAGCGAGAAGATGGGGCATTTAATAATGTGTTGACACAGGCAGTGTACTCAGCCTGCATACACACTGTCTCTAACTGTATAATGTATAGGCATATATGTGTACACAGTGAAATACCAGAAGGAATTCCGTCAGAAGGAATCCAACTAGCAACTGCTAGCAACTGCTAGCTGCCCGTAATGTTCCGGCACTCCATCTTTAAGTTATAAGACCTGGGTACTACAAAAGACACTCAAAATAGGGCCCCCAGTCTTATAGTTGAACTCCTGAGAGTGTACAATGGGAACTATTTGGTTCCACTCGCAACAGTATGATGTATCTCTACATGCGTTGTATACGGTACAGTATGTACATTTGACTGCATATTCAGTGCTTTAGTAAGTGTGTGCCTTGGCCTATGACTGTCTGTCTGTCTGACTGTCTGTCTGTCTGACTTTCTGTCTGTCTGCATGCATGCTGGCCTAGATGTGTGCATGCATGTGTGCATGTGTATGAGACAGCTCCCGTGTGTGTGTGTGTGTGTGTGTGTGTGTGTGTGTGTGTGTGTGTGTGTGTGTGCGCGCGCGCTTGTCTGTGCTTCTTCTTTGACTTTTCTCCAACCCCCACAGCCTCTCAGGAGACCAGAGTTAGTTAAATATTAAACATCCAATATGGAGACGATCTATGAAGACAGAATCACATTTTGCTGCCTAGACATCAGATGTACTGCGACGGCACACGTGCGTGCGCACACACACACACACACACACACACACACACACACACGCACACGCACACGCACACGCACACACGCACACACACACACAGAAACGTTTTGTTCCAATCTCTGTATTTCACTCAGGTCCTGTATTTATTTATTTTTCCCATCACGCAGGCACAGAGACACAGAGATGTGAGCACGCACGCACGCACGCACGCATATGAAAATGTGCAGTAGATACACATACATGGTAGGTATACTTGCACACTGGCTCATGTGTGCACATGGCATGTATGCATTTATGTATGTGCAGGCTATATGTCTCTAATAGACCCGCAGGTGTGGTTATAATATTCAAATATGACTTCCCTGTGTATTTATGGTTTCTTTGAAAGCCTTTGAAAGCCTTATGATCAAGTTATAGGGGGGGGGGGGGGGGGCTCACAGCCATGAGACTACTGTATCTAGTACTGTACTACTGTATCAGGAGATATGGTCATTTACATATGCATACAAAAGAGGAGAAGAAAGCCTAACTGTGCATGCAGTGCATGTACATATACAGTAGACCTACATTAACAGCCACATGTTAAAACAATTAGGAAGATTGGGAGAACCAGAGGAGAGAAAAGGAGGAGGTGAGTCTGTCTCTGCAGCAGGCTCACCACATGCTGAGGGTCTCAGTGTCTCACACAGAGGCGAGGCTTTTATATAAATACACTAAAAAACTAAACAGAACTACACACATTCAAGGGTATTTATGCACGCTCACACAACGCTTGGACACACTATCCTTTTTTGCACCACATTTGTACACGCACGCACGCACGCAGGCACGCACGCATGCAGGCACGCACGCATGCAGGCACGCACGCACGCACGCACGCACGCACGCACGCACGCACGCACGCACGCACGCACACATATATATATATATATACATATACGTACATACATCATAAATAGAAGCCACAGCTGCATTCATCACTGTCTACCAGCCGAGCACATAAAACCCACACAGTTTTGGGCTCAGAGTTAAATCCATCATATCAATCTGTTGCCACGGGACGCAGTGCATGCTTATACACACAGACTAGGAGCTCCAACAGTTGGCCATGTTGGCGAGAGGGAAGCCGGGAGGAGGGAGGCAGGCTTGGAGGAGAACGTCGTCCTTCGCATTGCGTTATTTCTTTCCATTGAAACACCTCGCAGTCAGATCAAGAGTAGCGGCTTAGCCTCGGTCCCAGCCTTAGTTACTCATCTGCAAAGAGAAAAGCCTAGTCAGAGAGTACCTAGGTGGAAGTGTCCGGCCGGAAAGATGTATTTCCCCCGGATACGATATTTTCCGACCAATCACAGCACTTGTTTCATACAAAGACAGATTTGTAACGTGTCAATGTCATTTCCAATCCCGCTACTTTCGCCAAATTCCAGCGATGTATTCTTCAGCGTAGGTCTTGCCCAGCGTGGTAGCGGCTATAGGGTTGTCCTGATCCGATCGTGTGATCGGAAATCGGGGCCGATTACGTCATTTTCAAATGATCGGAATCGGATTGGGAGCAAAAACATGTGATCGGGACATCCTTGTACCAATACCGGTATTATATCCATATCACTATATTAGACTGGATATTGTCTGTGATTTTGGATATTGCATTGATTGTGATATAAAAGTATAAATAACAGATCGGGAAAAATCGGTATAGGTTGATACTCAAAAAGAAATTATCGGATCGGGTTGGGAGCAAAAAAACATGATCGGGTCTTCTCTGACACATATAAGTTGAAAGCCTCTATACTAGGGTGGCTCAGGGGTAGAGTTGCCAGATGGTAACCGCAAGGTCGCCAGCTCGAACCCGGGCTCCCCCAGAGTTAGTGTCGAAGCGTCCTTGAGCAAGACACTGAACCCCTAATTGCTCCTGATGTGCTAGTTGGTGCCTTGCATGGTTTCCTCCGACATCGGTAAAGGCGCTATGTAAATGCACCATTTATCATTTACTAGCGGATTTCAACTTTGTGTGTGTCAGAGAAGACACCTGTATGTGTCAGAGAAAAGGTAGCAAGTTGACAGCTGCACCGTAGGTGTGGGAAAGATTTGGGAACTGGCATCGCTACTGAATTGGGAGAAAGAAAGAAAAGAGAAAAGTATAAGTTGGGGTTCTACTGTTTTGTGTGTGTGTGTGTGTGTGTGTGTGTGTGTGTGTGTGTGTGTGTGTGTGTGTGTGTGTGTGTGTGTGTGTGTGTGTGTGTGTGTGTGTGTGTGTGTGTGTGTGTGTGTGTGTGTGTGTGTGTGTGTGTGTGGGAGATGAGAAGTGAAACAGATAGTGAGAGAGAGATGGAGAACTGGAGGAGGCGACAAGTGGGGCACAGGCTCGTTTGTTTTTGGTAGTAAAAACACTGTTAAATGATTTATTTGTTCCCAGAGACTATAAGTACATTTCCCTCATTAAGAAACATCAGCCAGCATGCAGGAGCAGCCAGACCGTCACACACACAGGCACACGCACACGCACGCACGGCACACACACTCCACATGCACAGCAGCACACACACAATTGTCCCAGAGTGGAACAGAAGAGAGACATACTGTAAAAGCAGATACAGGCCACGCACACACTCACGCACGCACTCACACACACACACACACACACACACACACACACACACACACACACACACACACACACACACACACGCAGAAGTGGGTCAGACTAACCGGCTCAGTCTCACCACATGCTGAGGGTCTCAGTGTCTCACACAGAGGCGAGGCTTTTATATAAATACACTAAAAAACTAAACAGAATAAGTACACTACACACATTCAAGTGTATTTATGCACACTCACACAACGCTTGGACACACTATCCTTTTTGCACCACATTTGTACACGCACACGCACGCACGCACTCACGTACGCACACGCACACACGCGCCACGCACGCCTTGCGGTTCCAAAACACACACACACACACACACACACACACACACACACACACACACACACACACACACACACACACACACACACACACACACACACATACAGTATATATACGTATACATACATCACAAATAGAAGCCACAGCTGCATTCATCAGTGTCTACCAGCCGAGCACATAAAACCCACACTGAGAGTCATGGGCTCAGAGTTAAATCCATCATATCAATCTGTTGCCACGGTACGCAGTGCTTACACAATACACAACGTTGTTTCAAATTCTCACAGAGCTGTTCCACATTTCACGTAGCTGACTTATATTGCTGCTGATGCATACGCATCCATCATGCACGCAAACACAAACAGCCATGCATTCATGGATGCTGACACACCCACGGCACTCGTAGCACTCGTGCACGAGTAGCACTCGTGCACACGCACGCACGCACGCAACAGCATCAACGCATCAACAGCATTGATGTTCTAGCTCTATCAACAGGTGGAGAACAAGCACAGCGCTGGGCCGCTGGCCATAACTAACACCAAACCAACACAGCCTTTCACTGGAGCCTGATTTATGCTCTGTTGTGCAACACAGCATAAATTAAGTATAACCTAGTGCTAGTATTTGTCTTGTCTGACATTGTTTGGCTACGGCTGTGGGTCTTTTGTGTCAATTTTTCTCTGCCTGCTATTTGATTGAACTTCTTTTGGCTTAGGCTATGGAAGGAATGGAAGCCAGGCCAGATATTACAAAGGTTGTACATCAATGTCATGGCATCATCAGTAGTGATCTCGTAGATATGCTATTTTAAGTATTTTTGCTGAATGTCTGCCTAAAAATCACAACCGTGTTAAGTGAGGGGCGCTCTTGTCATCATACATCATCACATTCCGGCCAATCACAATCACTTTTTGAGGGGCGCTAGCCCCTCCTATATACAGCCTTAATGTTTGTCTTTCAACGATGCTTGTGTAAGAAAACGCCATAGACAATAAAGAGAAATGTAATGTTTGTTTTGAGGATAAAACAAACATTAGCACCCGTTGCTTAAACAAACATTATGTTGTTGATGATAAGAGCGCCCCTCACTTCACACGGGTGTGATTTTTATCCTCAAGTCCAATCCAGCTAATCACTTGTGGCGTCCTCAGTTTTCTGTCCTCAGTTATTATCCTCAATATATTGCTCATCCAATCAAATCATCGCTATGGGGTACACACAACACACACAGCTGGGCATAGGAGGGGCTAGCGCCCCTCAACACTAGGGACGCGCTATAGGTTAGGTTCCATGCTATTGTCAAACTGGTCAACTGTTGCATGCAGGTATTGTGTGCCAAAAACAGCCGATCTACAAGCATGGCAGTGGGACACGACGCGCCGTGAGCTTATATGTACATCGACTACTTTCGTTGTCGCGCGTAAATAAGTATAACTGCGGCTTAACTGTACAATAGCCCTTTGTCGCAGTGAAGGCTGTCAGAATTGAATTATAATATATTAATTTTCTTCCTCTCATCTTTCCTTTCCCTCACAAGGCTGAGCACAAGAACACACAGAACTCAGAGCGCTTCAATGTACAGTGTTGTGTATATGTATCCGCCCCACATCCTAACAGGGACATTCATTCAGACCTCAGCCTCCGCGAACTCAACGCGGAGATCTCAATCAATGCCAACATCAGCAATAAAATTTCCAATTTTCACATCCAGAGCATGAAGGGATGGGGATGCGGGGGTGGGGACAGCAGGGGGTGTCTGTATCTCGTCACTCACCGAGGGGGTAAATAAATGACTAACTATTCCAGACTGGGAAGATTAATGGTGGGAGTATATTTTACACAGACGCCCCCTCAGTAAACAAACAAGAAGCAGGCCGGATGCAGTAGAACACGAGGTGGGGGATTAAGAGGGAGGAGAGGAGAAGTCGGGGAGGAGAGGAGGGGGGGGGGACAAGGAGGCAAAGTAGGAGCAGAGGAGGCGGGAAAGAGAGCATATAGGAGAGCAAGGGAAAGAGGAGAACCGGTGGCGGAGTAATGAGGAGCAGTTAGAATGGGAGGGAAGACTTGGCCGAGCAGAGAGAACGAGTAGGCAGGAGGGACTTTCTCATGAGGGCCGATTTGTTTGCTTCGTCTGTTTACTGCACTGGACTGCAGTGTTATTTATTGTACTCCTATGTAGTGTACATAATGTACTGAGGTGTAATGTATTATGGTGTAATGTCTTGTCTTGTACGTTAGTCTATTCGATTTATTTCAATGTTGCTATAGTGCCAAGACACTTATAGTTAGAGTAGTCTCTCTGGAGCCAGACTGGTTGCTCACACATTTTTCAAATGCTTCGTAGATTGTAGAATAGTTGGTCTTGGCTTGGGAGACTACATATAGAGCTACTGTAGTGTAATGAACTACAGTTTAGGAACAAAATAAAAAAAACTCCAGTCGGTTCAGTCACAACAATTTTTATCCCATGATTTTGTAACCCATTTTTTCACCCGTGTCAATTATCTAATGTAATCCTGGGCGCTACACTTCCTCTGCCAACCTGGGGGGGGGCAGCGGACTGACCTCATGCTTCCTTCTATGCATGAGGAGTCCAAACTGCTTCTTTTCACCTGACAGGGGGGAGTTTGCAGTTCTTTCTACGTTACCAGTAGGGATGTCCCAATACACTTTTTTCGCTTCCGATCCGATCCCGATACCTCAATTTCTGTGTTAGCCGATACCGATACCGAATACCGATACCAATGTCGTGATCTCATGTTGTGTTTTTAGCTATCTAGCTATATATCTCGTGTTGTGTTTATAGCAGACTCCTCACTCAAATGTGCACTTGCAGTTTGGGCAACTCCAAAGCAAACTCCACATGTCCCAACATTTTATTTACCTGCCATAGTGTCAACCCTTTACACCTGTGTCGGATCGCTGGTTAGACTGGCATATTCACCGATACCGATATGACCCGATATGACAAATAAGGGCCGATCTGATACTTTTCCCGATACAGGAATCGGGACATCTCTAGTTACCAGGTTGGAACTGTATCATTGAATGCAACTCAAATGGCTCTGCAGTAGTAGTAGTAGTAGTAGTACTCTCAGTAGGAGTAATAGTAGTACTCTCAGTAGGAGCGATTCTGACAAGAATTTTGCCCTTTCTGCTTCAGTCGGAGTCTGTCAAGCGATGTAACAATCTACATTTCCTGTTAGATAACAACTGAACAGCTTCATCATGAGTAAATGCAAGTTTAAACAATAAAGGGCTTGAGGAAAGCGATTACTCTACTTGGTTAAAACCCATGCATTAAATGTATTTATTTTTGTTGCAAGCTTGGTCTTCTGGTAGCTTTTAAAATGTCTTAAATGTAACTTCCTGGTACCTGCAGACAGTGCAGAGGCGAGAGACGTGTGTACTGTACTGAACTCTGTACTGTACTGTACTGTACTGTACTGTACTGTACTGTACTGTACTGTACTGTACTGTACTGTACTGTACTGTACTCCGTGTGATCAGACCGTTAGACCACTGTACTGTTTCTGTTGCACTCAGCCGATGAAGGGTTGCATTGACGCAAGTACATGAGCGGGAAGGGGGTAAAGCAAGTGTGGAAGGTTTTGCTGTATTTTATATCATTTGACTCCAGGAAGCGAAATGACTTGGTGGATACACGGTTTTCTCTAAATCGCTACAGTGTGTGAAATATGAAACCTGTATTAGGTAAACAAAACATGGTTCACTGGAAAGCCTGATTTATTTTATCCGTAGCATCTGCGACACGTTGCTGCATTGTCTGAAGGAAGTTAAACCAAAATTAGTTTTATTCTTATATACCTGTACACATTACACAAGATGTAACAATAAAGTACAACCTTGAACGTTGTGAGCCTGTAGGTTGTGACAATTACTTTCTTAAATAATGATTATTATTATTATGTTTAACTAATCGGTCCATTTCTCTGTCAGGTTTGACTACCAGGAGCTTCTCCACAACTCAACCTTCTGCTTGGTACCTCGGGGGCGACGTCTGGGCTCATTTCGCTTCCTGGAATCACTGCAGGTAAAACAAATTAAATGTTTCTCATTGCATCATCTCACCGTACTCTATAACAGTATTCATTATAATTAGAACGGGAAGGTCACACAAACTTTACAAAGAAGCAGTCTCTATCCACCTACTGTATTATGCTAGCAGGGTATTTTGTACCACACACTCGTGATTGTACTCGTGGGTAAGCTTGCAATTTGGGCAGATTTGGGTCAGAAGAAACAAATCACAGATGGGTGTTCATAAAATTATCTCATATATTTGCATACGTTCCCATATCTTCCTCTGCTTTAAATGTGACTTCATGCAGATTCAGGTCAATTATATATATTTCCAACACATCAGACTAGTTGTGTTTAGTTTAGTTTTAGGCTTCCAAAGTTGGCAGGAGTGGCCCGTTTTGAACAAAATGCCCCAAATCATGAATGCCATTCAATCATGATTGACATTCCCACTTGGCCCAGGAAGAAATGCCACCCTAAATGTTTCTAATGGGCCACATGGTGGCACGATAACAGGCTCTTGAGCCATCTGTAATACAATCAAAATTATTCCCGTTTGGATTCCATGGTTCATTACGGAACTCTTAAAATATGCCACCCACATTTCCCCCTTACAAGTTTTCCGCCACGTTGTAGTTTATTTGCAAAGCACCGTTTTTGCTGCTAGAAAAAAAATCTCATCCAAATCACTACACATTATCTCTGGGGTCATGTGATCAAAATGTATGAGTTAGATTGTTCAGATTCCATTCCAAGTGGCTATGAACAAAGTTTGCGGGCCACTGGGTCGGCAACCCGGCCTGGCAGAGATCTGTGCTCTGAGGAGAACACCTTTCTAGTTCACAATATTCACCATAATGTTCCATGGATGAACTGTAATACTGATACATGCGCTCCACAGGGGCCCAGCCAATCATAATCAAGCAGCGGAACTATCCATTTAATTATATAAACTACATTATGTACACTACATTATAAACGTTACTGTCGGGCAGAAACCTCTTCGTCATACTAGAGTAGAGTGTCACACAAAAGTAGCAAAAAGCTCAAAACGCATCGCGATGCGACGCATTTTCGACACAAGCTCGATGTTTCCACCTGACAGCAATGATACACTCTATACCTGGTAAAATGTCGAGCCATCCTGTATTTTACAGAATGTGCAGGCTGGAATTGTTTGTTTTTTACAATGAGCTGCATCTGTACACACCATATGTCAACATGGCACTCGCCAACGCAGCACTGACCAGTGTGACCACAGCATCTGCCCAAACTTTACAACAATGCAAATGACACTTTTTCCAGGAACCAAGCCCCAGTGCACTGTTTGTGATACAGCTCATATACCGTTCAGTCAACAGCCAAGTTCGCAGGATGAAGAATGCTAATGTCCTAGAATTAGACTTCCACTTCCGTGGTTTATATAATCTTTGGGTTATTGACACCGTCATGGTCACATCTGTAGACATTTTCCCTGGGCCATTGTGTTGTGTTAAGCGCAGATCGAGCCATAAAAACTTAATTGTCTTAGCCTTTTAAACTGAAATTGGCCCAACACAAACACGGAGGCATACACAAACATCGACTTTTCTCAGACACGCATACACATCAAAATCCTCGGTGTTAATTCGTCCATTTGTACACTTTCAGAGTTATATAAACTCTTTTAGTAGTGTATTTTACTGTGTACTGGTTGCACACCTACAGGCACACACTGACGTGTACGCGCAGACTCGCACAAATTCAAGCAGATGTAAACCCATTCATTACATCCAGTGCAAGGACACAACAACAGTATAAAAGACCCAAACTCAATGGAGTGAATAGGAGTTCACGGGTCTATTTTTAACGCTCTCAGACTTAAATGAACAGCCTGGGGAATAGGAGTTCACGGGTCTATTTTTAACGCTCTCAGACTTAAATGAACAGCCTGGGTTTGATGCCACCCATGTTGATGGTCTCACACCAGGGCACGAAACAGTGGCTGTTTTTAGTTTTACCTAACACTGAACTCACTGGCTACAATGGGCCCTGGCCCCATCTCTCTCTCTTGGGCTCTGTGTGTGTGTGTGTGTGTGTGTGTGTGTGTGTGTGTATGTGCGTGCGTGCATTCGTGCGTGCGTGTGTATGGTCCGGAAGCCACACGGGTGCCAGCCTGCCACACTGCTGATCACTGCTGAATGGACAAATCCACACTCAACACTCTCCGTTTGGCACCATCTTCCCTCTCTCCATCTTTTTTTTCTCTCACTCTTTCTCCACTGTCGGTCACAGTCTCTCTCCTCAACTCTTCTATTTTCTACTTTCTCTCTCCCTCCTTCTGTCCTGCCTCCTTCTCTCTCCCTCCTTCTGTCCTGCTTCCTTCTCTCTCCCTCCTCCTGTCCTGCCTCCTTCTCTCCCCCTCCTTCTGTCCTGCCTCCTTCTCTCCCCCTCCTTCTGTCCTGCCTCCTTCTCTCCCCCTCCTTCTGTCCTGCCTCCTTCTCTCTCCCTCCTCCTGTCCTGCCTCCTTCTCTCTCCCTCTTCCTGTCCTGCCTCCTTCTCTCTCCCTCCTCCTGTCCTGCCTCCTTCTCTCTCCCTCCTCCTGTCCTGCCTCCTTCTCTCTCCCTTCTCCTGTCCTGCCTCCTTCTCTCTCCCTCCTTCTGTCCTGCCTCCTTCTCTCTCCCTCCTTCTGTCCTGCCTCCTTCTCTCTCCCTCCTTCTGTCCTGCCTCCTTCTCTCTCCCTCCTCCTGTCCTGCCTCCTTCTCTCTCCCTCCTCCTGTCCTGCCTCCTTCTCTCTCCCTCCTCCTGTCCTGCCTCCTTCTCTTGCACTTTTACATTCAAGACACTTTAAGATTTGCAAGATCTTGCTTTTTTTTTCTTTTCTTTTTTCGTCAACCAAGCCCACAAAAGAACTGGCAATTACCAAGTGTGGTAGGAAACTCACTGGCTGCCTCTGTTCCAACATATACAACACCACACACACACACACACACACACACACACACACACACACACACACACACACACACACACACACACACACACACACACACCCTGGCACTCCTCGTTCCCCTTTCGGTGTCGTCCACTGAAAACAGCCCAGAAACGGTACTACGCAGCACATTTTGTGGTGTCACGCTGAGACAGGCAGGGGTCTCAGAGGCCTTCAACCAAGGATGAGGAGACTTCGGCTCACAAGCCCTATGTTGCCTTACCTGTGGAGACCACACGCACGCTGTCGGTCACAGTCTCTCTCCTCAAATCTTCTATTTTCTACTTTCTCTCTCCCTCCTCCTGCCCTGCCTCCTTCTCTCTCCCTCCGCACACGCACAAACAAACCAAATGCGTGTCTATCTGAGTGGTTTTCTTGATGTAACACTGGAACAGGGAAGCCCCACAGGGACAGAGACACTGTTTGATCTCACTGTGTTTCTGCTACTCCTGCTCTCCAGTGGTTTAATTAGAATAAATAAAATACTCCCAGACTTATCAGCACTCCAGACCATGGCAAGCTTTTTAGAGACGGATGAGTGGGGGGTGCATACGAAGAGAGAGAGAGTGAATGTGCGGATGTGGGTTTGAGTTTGGGGCCAATGTTGAAGCAATGGAGCACGATAAGGAGAGAGAGAGAGAGAGAGAGAGAGAGGGGGGGGGGGGGGGGATCAGAAAGCAAGGAAGTAGAACAGCATCAAAAACCATCAGTAAACAGAGGGAA
>NC_136796.1:13389262-13851762 GCF_951216825.1 Electrona antarctica | reverse complement strand
GAACGCGGCATTGGCTGATGGATACATTTGTAATGTGGGCTATTATTGGGGCTATGGAGACAGCTGCGTCTCTGAGGAATCTGGTTGGGATATTGTCATGTCCGGTGGCCTTGTTTGGCTGCAGGGGTGCTTAGTTTTTTTTAGCACATCTTCAGTTTTTACCGGTTTTATTGAGAAGGAGTCTTTTTGAGCCCCTAGTTTTGTATAATGAGTGTTGATGTGATCAGAGCCATACAGACCAGAGTGCGGGGGGGAGTTTATTTACTAATTGTGTGGCGATGTTGGTGAAAAAATTGTTGAAACAGTTTGCTACTGCTGATTTGTCAGTGATGGGAGAACCATTTGAAATAATACAAATGCAGCCTTCATCTTGCTCCCTCACAAACACAGTGGCTGCGTTCGAATTCATTCCCTATGCCCCATATAGTGCACTACTTTGGGGTTCCGCCATTTTGTTATAGTGTCCGAATATGTAGTGAGCATTTTTGCACCCTAATGTAGTGGACTGAAGTATCCCACAATGCACCGGGAATTGTAGGGACCATCCGATGGTCACTACAAAAATACAGCGAAGCAAATCTGCCCCATAATGCATTGCGCAAGCTCGCTCTTGAGCGCACATGCACGCGTCTGCGTATTTTTGACGTATTTTTGACGTATGAACCCCCGCTAATCCTGGGGGGGGGGTGGCCCCCCAGGATTAGCGGGGGTTCATAATCATGCTGCTGATATTTTCATATTGTCAAGGTGGTGCACTGTTTTCATATTGCTGGATAATGGATATAATATTCATTTATTGATAATAATCATAGGCCTATGTTATTTTAAAAGAATATCCTTTTTAAAATAGACATATATATAGGCCTAAATGCCTGCAAACATATTTTCATTAACCTATTTTTTCTTTATTCATCCATGAATTTAAAAATAATTTAACAAACTGTCCTTGCAGGGAGGTGACAGCCTGCAGTCACTAATTTGATACAGTCTGTTCCTAGCGAAAATTCAGCAGCAGCGTTTTGACTGGTTTCTTGTAGTCAGTTGATTCTTCATATCCAAATGAGTGAAACGGCCGGGATGATTTGTTTATTTTTCATACAGTTCTTTATGAGGCGATCTGAAAAAACCATAGAGTATATAAAGGAGGGAAAAAACCCTATGGGGATTACAATGCAAATAAAAAGTACATGAACCCGCAGACCTATAGCGCCCTCTACCGATATTGACGTCAGAGTCGGTGCTCCCCATACAGGGAGTATTGTCCGAATTCATCACTCTTTGAGTCCACTGAGTCTGGATCCCCATATGGGGAGTAGGGAGTAGGGAACAACCCTAGCAATTCGAACGCAGCCTGTGCCTCCCTGCAGCCCCATGCATGCAGCCTTCATCTCCCTGCAGCCCCATCTCACTCCCTCACAAACACTGTGCCTCCATGCAGCCCCATGCATGCAGCCTTCATCTCCCTGCAGCCCCATCTCGCTCCCTCACAAACACTGTGCCTCCATGCAGCCCCATCCATGCAGCCTTCATCTCCCTGCAGCCCCATCTCGCTCCCTCACAAACACTGTGCCTCCATGCAGCCCCATGCCTGCAGCCTTCATCTCCCTGCAGCCCCATGCATGCAGCCTTCATCTCCCTGCAGCCCCATGCATGCAGCCTTCATCTCCCTGCAGCCCCATGCCTGCAGCCTTCATCTCCCTGCAGCCCCATGCATGCAGCCTTCATCTCCCTGCAGCCCCATGCATGCAGCCTTCATCTCCCTGCAGCCCCATGCATGCAGCCTTCATCTCCCTGCAGCCCCCTGCATGCAGCCTTCATCTCCCTGCAGCCCCATGCATGCAGCCTTCATCTCCCTGCAGCCCCATGCATGCAGCCTTCATCTCCCTGCAGCCTTCATCTCCCTGCAGCCCCATGCATGCAGCCTTCATCTCCCTGCAGCCTTCATCTCCCTGCAGCCCCATGCATGCAGCCTTCATCTCCCTGCAGCCCCATGCATGCAGCCTTCATCTCCCTGCAGCCCCCTCCATGCAGCCTTCATCTCCCTGCAGCCCCCTCCATGCAGCCTTCATCTCGCTGCAGCCCCATGCATGCAGCCTTCATCTCCCTGCAGCCCCATGCATGCAGCCTTCATCTCCCTGCAGCCCCCTCCATGCAGCCTTCATCTCCCTGCAGCCCCCTCCATGCAGCCTTCATCTCGCTGCAGCCCCATGCATGCAGCCTTCATCTCGCTCCTTCACAAACACTGTGCCTCCATGCAGCCTTCATCTCGCTCCCTCACAAACACTGTGCCTCCATGCAGCCTTCATCTCGCTCCCTCATGCAGCCTTCATCTCACTCCCTCACAAACACTGTGCCTCCCTGCAGCCTTCATCTCGCTCCCTCACAAATCACATTATGTCCAGTTCTGGATCGATCCGCGGGACACAGGAAACGCCTCTCAGCTAATGAACAGGAATAAGCCCGGGGAGCACAGAGCGCGCACGCATTTTCAAATCGCTACAGAATTGGCTGAAATGAAATGGGATTGACCTTATCAAGCAGCGCCGCCACCCACTTTACACACGTACAAACATTCTATACACATGCACATGTAGTCACGCGCACTCACACACACACACACACACACACACACACACACACACACACACACACACACACACACACACACACACACACACACACACACACACACACACACACACACATACTTTCAGACTTTTTGCGGTGCAAGGTTAAGGATGAGTGGGGCTGAGTTTTTGAAGGGCTCTTGAAGACGGCTGTTGAATGAGGCCAGACAGTTCAGACAGGCTGACGACCACACAGAGGACAAGATGTCCTTTAGATCCGCCGATCGAGAAGAGAAGAGGCAGGGAGGCAGAGGAGGAGGAGGAGGAGGAGGAGGGGGGGGGACAAGCAGGGAGGGAGTTGCTTGGAAGAGAGACATGGGCGGAGAGAGAGAGAGGGAGTGTTGATGCCACAGATGAGATGTGGAGGAGAAGACAGAGCGACGGGTTGAGGCAGGGAGTAAGGGACAGAGATAAGGGAACAGAATCAAAGGATGGGGAGAAAGAGAGAGAGAGAGAGAGAGAGAGAGAGAGAGAGAGAGAGAGAGAGAGAGAGAGAGAGAGAGAGAGATAGAGAGAGAGAGGAGAGAGAGAGAGAGAGAGAGAGAGAGAGAGAGAGAGAGAGAGAACGAGAGAGACGAGAGAGAGAGAGAGAACGAGAGAGAGAGAGAGAGAGAGAGAGAGAGAATGAGAGAGAGAGAGAGAGAGAGAGATTTTAAAGGTACCTTTATTGAATACTGCCGCAACTCAGCACCAAATCACATAATTTCACATGCTTCGTTAAAACTTAAGAATAAATATTAAAAATGAAAACGAGAGAATTAGTTCCCCATGCTCCCCCGCCATACACAGGACACCTCCCACAGCCCACGTTGCACCACTGTCCTGTAGTAGGTCACTCTGAACACAGAGAGAGAGAGAGAGAGAGAGAGAGAGAGAGAGGGAGAGAGAGAGAGAGAGAGAGAGAGAGAGAGAGAGAGAGAGAGAATGAGAGAACGAGAGAACGAGAGAACGAGAGAATGAGAATGAGAGAGAAAGAGAGAGAGAGAGAGAGAGAGAGAGGAGTAGGCGGCATGCCTTCCCGGGCTCTTCTTCATAGATGTGTTAAGGCTCTGGGTTTATAGGAGTTAGCTACTGGCACTTTGTTCCCCGCTGCTTTGCACCAATTAGACGGAACCACTGGGATTAACTCTCCAAAGCCAATGAATCAATTTAGATAATTCACTCAAAACCCTCGACCCAATAACCCTCGTCTTATTAACTAATTAAGGTCTAAGTACCTGAAGCGCTAAAAACGCTGGGACAACGTATGCTCCACGCATCCCAAACTCTTCTCCCTTCTGGTTCCAAAACTTGCCGTAGCACTTGCCCTTTTCTCCCCTTACCCATCCCCATACCCCCCCCCCCCCCCACAGTTATTGTCGCATTTATTTTTTCTTCCATAAAGACAATAGATAAAATGTTATTTATTATTAATTTATTTTTGCGGCTTCCGCCTTTATTTTATATAGAGGGACAGACAGTAGGCTGACAGGAAATGGGGAGAGAGATGGGGGAGTGACATGCAGTAAAGGCCGTTGGGATCGGGAGTCGAACCCGCGGCCGGCGGCACACTGCCAGACTGGGTTACCAGCCAAGGTGCCTGGACCGCTGAGCCACGGCCCAGGCCATGTTATTTGAACCAATTTGCATGATGGACTATGTGAATAATTTCACCTGCCCCTCAAAGCATCATATTCCCATGAGGCCACAGTGGCCTTGGTTAAATCCTCTGCCTCTTTCCTCAGAGTTTTATCTTACACCGTTTTTAAAGACTAGTGTCTTCTGTTGAGAATCTGACATTTTAACTTCAAATGAATCCATGCCATGTGGCCTTGTGATTAAAATGAGGAAATTCCAGGCCTGGTCAAAACAATATAAAACTGTAAGGAACACAGTCTCGTGTAGCCAGACAACTATTCCACAATCTCCGAATGCTACGTATATAGAGTCTGGAACTACACCTCCCGAAATCCGAGTAAGGAAGCTGGCATTTCCGTTGATGAATATAGATTTTAAAATATCTTTACATTTTATTTTTTTAATTTCCTTTTCTGCTAAGCAACAAGCTATATATGCTTAGATGATTTCTATTTATATTAGGATAAATGTGTGCAACTGTAAACTTGTGAGTGGGGAGGAGGCTTCACTTCTGCTTTATATTTTACTCATGATCAGAGCTTCCGTTGCTCCAGACAGGAATCATTTGAAAATTGTGAGAGGCAACAGTCTGGCAACACGAGACTACACCTGGAGTCCTACTGCTGGACAAGTAGTATTTCCTGAAGTATTAGTACTAATAATAAGTACAACATCTGCCTTGGCCTAGCAGGGATTGTGACTTGGAAGAGGGGTAGAGATGCCCTATCTTGTCTGCGCCTTACTAAACTTCTAAAATAGTTCAACTAGCCAATCTACATCGACACGTTGTGAGTTTGTAGATCGGCTATTTGAACTATTTTAAAATGTTTTTCAAAATAGTAAAAAAAATACTATAGTTACTTACTATACTTCTGAACGTACAAATGAAACCAAAAGTTCAATTTGGACACTCCCTTGTGACAGCTAGAGTAGCTATGTACTAATGTCCCTTTCTGTCCTCTCTGTCCTCTGTGTCCTCTGTCTCTGTGTCCAGGTGCCGTCCACAGTGAGGGCAGTGGGGAACGAGAGAATCCTGGCTCTGAGACAGAAGACCCAGATGTTGTGGGAGGCTTACTTCTCCTCTGTGGACAAGATAGTCCTCACCACACTGGAGGTCAGTCTGACACGACGCACGCACGCACGCACGCACGCACGAGTGTTTGTGAAAAATTTGGCATCGACCGGGTTAACGATGCTGGAGATTAGCTGTACACAGACGGACGGACGGATGGACGGACACAGTCACACACACACACACTGACACGCACGCACGCACGCACGCACGGCACGCACGCACGCACGCACGCACACACACACACACACACGGACGGATGGAGTGCAAAACGAGTATTCTCCCCATGCCTTCGGCCTGGTGGAGACAAAAAAAAACAATAAAAGATTTGTATTGATAGTAAAAAAAATACGTCAAGAAAATGTCTTGGCCTTGAAAACCTTGAAAATGTTGTTTTCATAGAGATGCTTTTAAATAGGAACTTCAAGTAAACTATGTCAGTTCCATTGATCCATGTTGATTGATCAAATTGATTGATTGATCAAAACACACTGTTAATGCACGTGGACCACCTGAATGTGGATGTGAATGCCTTCGAGATTTTCAAGAGGGCACTGATTCAGAAAAGGTTGGGAACCTGTGTCACCAGGCAGGCTTATGTTTTTGTATATTTTTACATACGCCCCCAGCATCTCCCTTGGTAGCTATTGGATGCGAAATATGTGAGGAAACGCCAAATTTAACTGCCCTCGCTCAGCTTTGTGAAACCTGAAACACATCAGCCCACTGAAGGTTCGTTCGGCTTTGCACTGATAGAAATGCAGACCATTTATGTGTGTGGGGAAAAAAAAGAAGAAAAAACTCTGTCCGCCCCTGGTGTTATTGGCTGCTGGCGGGTTTAAAGATAAAGACGAGAGGTTTCTGGAGGTTGGCGATAAGCTGCTTATGTACATACAGCGTGTAGGGGGAACCTCTCTCCCCTGGGAGACAGCTGTGCAGTGAGCCTGAGGTTAATGAGTCTCTGGGCCGGAGTGGGTGATGGCATCACGCTGGTGCTGCTGATACACTGACGCCTGCTGGCGGAAGTGGGGAAGTGCATTAAGCACTATATTACCAGACAAGTGAAGTGACTGCCATTTTTGGAAGAAGTGGTACTCAGATCATATATGTTTTTGCTTAAGTAAAAGTATTCAAAGTTTGACTTGATTGGCATCAAATATAGGCGTACTACCAAAGTTAAAGTACCAAAAACACAGAGATAGCCGATCTACAAGCTCACACTGCATCACATCGCGACATGCTGTGAGCTGAATTACAGTGAATTAATTAATTAATCCTGGCGGCCAAACGGTTAAAGTATCAATGAAATACTGAAATAAAGTAAAGGTACCTCAAAATTATACAGTACTTGTGTAAACCACTGGAGGTGGGGAAGCGCATTGATCACAGTGCTGTCAGAGACACTGACTGTACGTCGCACACGTACGTGTGATTGATCGCGCTGTGACTGAACTGCCAGTGCACGTGTTTAACTCATTAAGACCTGAGGCCGATTCTACGAATGTCTTCTAAATCGTGACAGTTTTCTGAAAACCCTGTTTCCCTATCAGTGGGACCCCCAAAAGGATATAGTATTTGGCCGCCGATGACCCCCATCTGAAAATATGTTGTTCCAGGGACCCCCCAGAAGCAGAGATATGAGTTAAAAAGGTTCGCTGTGAAAGAATATATTATTCAAAGATTTTCACGATTTCTCAATAATAGCCAAAGAAATCTAATGTGGCGCAGATGCCGTATTCCCGGTCTTAATGGGTTAAACATTCGATAAAAGAAGGCAACATGGCAGGGGTTCCAACTTAATAATGCTCAGCTTGGTGTGAAGATGAGGAAACTGCCAAAATGCTCTTCCTTTGTCTTTGACGCTCCAGATGTGCAGACATCTGTCATCACACAAGCTCCAGTTTTAGCCCATCGGGGAATAAGAATACAGCAAAAGTAATTAGAAGTACATACTGAATGATGAATATTGATAACAACATCAAGAGACGTGTAAAGTAATTATAAAGGCAGTGGAAATTATGAAAACTGTTCTGGTGTACAGTGGCATTCAGTGGTGTTCATAGATAGACACTACGCAGGAGTTCACGTGTATGTGTTAGTGTATTTGGGTGTCATACAAGGGTAAATTGATAAGATTGATTCTAATATCCACGTGGGTACATGCACAAACACAGCCCTCATAGGACATGTCATTGCCAGCAACATTTTCTTTCTACCAAAACAAAAGGATTGCGGATCAGCAGGTAAACCAGAGCGTGCCAGTGCTTGTGTTGAACATGGGACTTTTTTTTTAATGAAAAATGAATCACCAGACACTCATTATCGGCCTTAGAGGAGATAATGAGTTTGGCCCGGGTTTCTGTGAAACGAACACCTCGTCACAAAACCTGCAAACGTGATATATTCATTTCATCTGGTTTGCGTCTCACCATCGACGTCCAAATCACTGTTCTCCACCCACACACCATCTCTTTCCCCCAACTCGCATGCCACAGTGTTGCCAAGACTAATCCCTGCACAGACAGATGGATCCTGAGTGTGAAAATGGAGCCTTTAATTACGCACTTTCAACCTGGCATTCCTATTATTGGCATGTCATTAGTAGTGGTAGGCAAACAATACAATCTAAATCAATCAAAATATTACATTTCGTTTTTCAAAGATATCACAAAAGTATAATCCAGTTGAACCACAGAGTGCATCTATTCTGGGCATGTTGCTTTTAATTGCACATGAGCTCTCCTGTCTTTGTATATTTTGTTCTGTGTTAATGCATCTTCTTGTTCTATATTTTTTTGTCGTGTCCGTGTTTCTTGCCTTTGATGTTTATTTTGCTTTGATTTGTTTTTTTACCTTGTTCAGCACTTCGGTCAGCTTTGGGCTGTTGTAAACGTTCTATAGAAATTACGTTTGATTTGATTTGAGGCGAACCTTTGGCAAAAATAGGCAAACATTGGCGAAAATAGCCAATCTACAAGCTCAAAACGCGATGCAGCACGCCATGTTGTGACATCAGCTATTTTCAGCGAAGAGATTTGTTGTCGAGGGAAAAAGGGTGGGGACCAAGCTTGTACAGCCATACAGGTAATTGAAGTATATAATAGGGCCGAAGTTGTTAAATAATTGTGTTAATGTCACTTCTGCAGATCATAAAGGACCGCGTGTTCTCCCACATCTCGAGGAACAGGTACATGTGGAACGCCCTTCCAGGAGGCCTGTTGGTCCTGCCAGAATACTCCACACACTTGGCTCATTTTCCTTTCTACTACCTGGGACTAGGTAAATACTGCCTCATTTTTTCTTTCTACTGCCTGGGACTAGGTAAATGCACACCTCGCTTCACTGAACAAAGGCTCCAGCATTGACATGTTTGCATTTCACAAAGTTTAAATGAGTTTAAGAGGAGAATACGCTTGAATTCCCAGATCACAAATGAATAGATAATTCAATCTTGCAACTTTACACACATTAGTCCAGCCAATAATGTACTGTAACTTCACCTCACACAAAATACATTTTAGTTGCATCCTATGCATATAAAGTATCATCTATTTTCTATTCTATTTATGAAAAACAGAAAGTGTTCATGTATAATCCAAAAGGGAAATCCTGAAATACAAGAAATTGAAAATGGCAGCCAATGCCAATGATTATTTCATGTGGCATTATCTAATGCTACATTTAATCGTGTCAACCTTCAAGCACTTTCAGGTAATGTGGAGAGACTGTATGATCATCAGTGTTATTTGCAAGCAGATCTGTAGACAGAGAAAACGTCACCAGAATCAACTCTTGGATGATACTGTAGAGATAGATGAATAGACAATAGACAGATGGATGTAGATTGATACTATAGTGATAGACTTATTGATAGATACATAGATAGATAGATGCAGAAGTAGTTAGTTAGTTGTATTTATCTCGGTCATGGTTTATCACAGCAGTTCAGTTAGATGTATTGTGTAAACACTAAAAGAGGTTATCTTTGAAAAACAAAGAAGGGTCCCGCACACTGTCAGAAAACTTTTTGCTCTTTATTCAACGTTTCGGTCTATTCGACCTTCATCAGGACAGACAATGTGTTGTGTAGACACTAGACATATGTATAGTTAGATAAAGGAGAAACCACAGCATGGTCAAACCTAGCATGCACAACCATGTGGGCTCGTCACTGACACATCTGTTTTTGGTAGGATCATATATAGGCCATTATCAAAACGTTCCCTTCCTACAAAGGACATCAGACTTGTCCCATCTCATTCAGAACATAACAAGGACTGTTGTCCCATCTCATTCAGAACATAACAAGGACACGCCATCCATTGCATTTGTTTTTGTTGCAATTTGTGTGAGGTTGACCCACATTTTAGGTCTAAAATGCCTGGACTAAATGCCTGTCAAAAATGATTTACGGGCCGTCCTAACCACGTGCCTTTCGTCTTTCTATTTTTCGATACGATCTCCCACAGGGGTGAGTCCAGGACAGGAGTTCACGGCTGTCATCCATGCTGTCTCCCCATTGGTCTCCCAGTCTCAGCCAATCATGAAGTTGCTCCAGGTGGTCTCCAAGTCCAAATACTGTTCACAGGTAACCTGGAAAATCACTGAGTTCTTTTAATACTGGTCATACTGTAGGTAAATTAGCGAGTCCTTTTCCCCCTTTTCTCCAAATGTAGTTGTTATGCCAATTCCCAATTTTCCCCACCCACGTGTAGTCCCTGCTGTCACTGCTGACCCCTATATTTGGTCATGTGGGATGTGTAGCCTGGCCTAGCCAGCATGCTTTCTGGTCTAGAACAGGGGTTCTCAACGTTTTTGGCCGGGGACCCCCGAAAATGCTTTGGCAACGTCTCGGGACCCCCGCCCCGCCCCCTCCCGACCCCCAATATAAATTGACTGCTACAATAACCTTAAACCATTTTGGGCGGGAACCCCTTTTGGTGTTTTAAGCATTGTTATAATTTAGCTATTTAGAAATAGCAGATCTACAAGCTCATAGCGCGCCACCGAGTGGCGCGCTACAAGCTTGTAGGTCTGCTATTTTTGAAACATCGTGAAAAAAAAAAAAAAAATCCTTTTTAATTTTTTTTTTTTTTAAATAATTTGGGGACCCCCTAAAATAATTTGGCGACCCCCCGAGGGGTCGCGACCCACGGGTTGAGAACCCCTGGTCTAGAGGGGCGGGTCGCGGCAGAGACTTGCGCTGGAGAATATTGGTTCGGAGGAAAGCGACGCCCCTCTACACTGTAGTTCACTCCCACTCTCCTAGACCAGGAAATGTGTCACGTTCCCCCAGGCTTTCATTTTTTTGAGCCGAACGCGAACGAAAATAAAAGCCTGGGTACCGAGGCTATGTGGGAGGGTGTAGACAAACACCTCTCCTCCAATACATATGGAGCCACCAGCCGCTTCTTTTCACCTGACAGTGGGTTTCACTGTAAAGGCGGAACACATAGAGGGTTACATGCTGGCAGACTGACCTAGTTCTACTCCCTGCTGCACCCTCCAATTTGTAGAGGTTTGCTAGTGCCGTGACAGAGATCGCTCAAACACAGGCAGTTGTGTTCGTTGGAGAGCCTGGCCAAGCCGGAAGCACGGCAGAGGATTAAACCCCTATTATATAGTCTCCTTACACGGTGGTGGGCAATAACCTTTTTCCACTGCACCACCTGGTGCCTAGATTTTCGAAGATATACTTATAATGTGGAAAATGTCATCATGATATAGAACAGGGGTTCTCAAAGTTTTTGGCCGGGGACCGCCGGAAATGCTTTGGCAATGTCTCGGGACCCCCGCCCCTCCCCCTCCCGACCCACAATATAAATTGACTGCTACAATAACCTTAATAATAGAGACAATACACCATAAATAAATACTGAAACCAGATATAACCATTAGGGAAGGTGTATGCATGTACTATGTGTACTATATGTAAACTCTTCATTTCTATTTTCCAGCCATTCAGTTGAAAAAAAAAGAAAAAAACTTTTTTTTTAAAATAATTTGGGGACCCCCCAAAATAATTTGGCGACCCCCCCCGAGGGGTCGCGACCCACGGGTTGAGAACCCCTGATATAGAACACAAAAACTGAGATTGATAACAATCAAATTGCTGTATATTTTTCACCACACGTAATTGTTGCAAAAGTTACTCCATTCCTGCTGCGATCACGTAGCTTTGGAAATGAGCTAACGTAATGAACTGAAGAAATATTATGTCAGGAACGCCTGTGAGCTGAACAGTTTAATTAGCCCATCTAATGAGTCTCTGCTCCTCTGTGATTCTCTCCGCCTCCCCCAGATCATCATTCTGTGGAACAGTGAGAAGCCGACTCCCCATAGGAGTAAATGGCCGCCCATGCCTGTCCCCCTCACTGTGACAGATGGAAGAAGGAAGGTGAGGGTCACTGTCCTTTCCAATCCTAACTCATACTCTCACTCACCCTGGCCTCTGAGTGACACCATGACAGGTTGACACTCAGCTGGTCTGTTTCTGTAGCCCATTTCTGTTCTTCTTCCTGTCTCTAATCCCAGAAACTTTTGTCCTCTTTTACCCTGACTGACATGTCTTCTTTTGGGGGCCTGTCTGTTAAAAAAAGAAGAAGAAATCCTTCAAATATCCGTGCTTTTGCGCATATCTGTGTATCACAGTCACAGACCATGAAACCATACATATTTACATACAATGCACGTTCAATGGTTCGTTTGGAAACACTCTTAGAGGCGGACTTCCACACCGAACTCTTCTTCAGACATACAGATTATGCCTGAAGGTTCTTGACCGAAAAAAAATGTCTTTATTGGGCAAGTGAAAATAGAGTGATGGATGGTTTTTCATTCCTTGTATTTTGTGTCTTCTCCTGTCACACCTATCACAAAATATTTTTGTGATAGAGAAGGTTTGCATTGTGTGCAAGAGACTATTGAAGAAGAATGAAATGTAAGACCAAACTTAAAACGAAAATTAACATACTGTAATACTGCTGCTTCAGAGAGATTACTGGCATAATTATATTTTAACCATGTTGAGTATTCACTTTTCTCAAGTAATTTATCGTTAAACTTACCCAAAGCATTTACCCAAATTGCAAACAGTACAGCAAGTACACATACGCAAGTATAACACAGGAAAGGCCATTGTGGTCCTCTATGTACAGTATTCAATTCCTAATCAGAACATACAAGACATACAGTACAATACAAATCGTCATCAATACTAGGAACAATAAAAGGTATAATTACAGGAAAAACCCTCAACTTGCTGACGGCACTCTCTGGTATCTACTGTCCTGCTGCAGTTTGCCACAGGCGGGTGCTATTTTAAAAGGATCCTTGTGATACTTGGTTTTCTTTCAGTTTATTCCTTAACTCGGAACAGTATGATGAGATTGGGAATACATCACCTCCGAAAATATCAAAGATATAATATTGTTAAGGCCCCTTTCAAATAAATATGAATTTAAGGCTTTGTAAGACATTTTAAGGGCCTGTGGACAGAAGAAAGTGCTTGGGATGGGTAATCCAACATAAACATAATCGTTGTATGATTCTGTTTTTGTCAAAGTTACACTTTTGTTGCGTCTAATGCATTTCAAAGGCAGTAGCTGAAAATAGTCTGTTGAGTAAGGATTGATTAATTTACAAACTAAATATAAATTGAAAGATTTTCTGCTAAATTCATTGACTTTGGAGAAAATATAAACAAAGGCAAGATAACAAAACATTTTGCCATTAATGGGGGTAAATGTTTAGGAATGATTCTGTACAGACATGCACTGATCCTTTAACATGATGACCACGGCACAGAGCATGCATACAGGAGTGGTGCACATTCACACATTCACCTCTCCTTCCATTTCTCACAGACAACCAGTCGGTTCCTGCCCCACGTTGCCATAGAGACAGAGGCGGTGCTGAGTCTGGATGAGGATACAGTTCTGCTGACCAGTGAGGTGTGTGTGTGTGTGTGTGTGTGTGTGTGTGTGTGTGTGTGTGTGTGTGTGTGTGTGTGTGTGTGTGTTTGCGTGTGTGCGTGTGTGCGTGTGTGCGTGCGTGCGTGTGTGTGTGCGTGCGTGCGTGCGTGCGTGCGTGCGTGCGTGCGTGCGTGCGTGCGTGCGTGCGTGTTCCTGAGCTTGCAAATGTGTCAAAAGTAATAATTATAATCATAGACAAAGTCCATAGGAGTGCATATAACGAAACATGGTAGACATTGAAGCATTCCATGTTTGTTTCAGGTGAACTTTGCCTTCTTGGTGTGGCAGAGCTTCCCGGACCGCATCGTGGGCTACCCTCCCAGGAGTCACTTCTGGGACCCGCTGAAGCAGGCCTGGGGCTACACGTCCAAATGGACCAACGACTATTCCATCGTCCTCACTGGAGCTGCCTTCTACCACAGGTACAGGGACGATGCACCGTGCTTCAATCGGATCATGGGTTGTACTTAAGTGTCTTGTTCGGTGGGGAGAGGCATGTGCTACAGTAGTTCAAGTTCAACTTGTGGCCTTTGCCAAAATGTCCATTGCTCCGCATCCTGCTAATAGTCTCTGCCCAAAACAAGCTGAATAAAAAGTCTGTGAGCCAGCAGGGTTGGTTGGTACCGTGATCTGAGGGGAATAATGCTGATGATGAATGTTTTTTAGGCTCTCTAGAGCTAGAAAAATATGTAATAGCATTTCACCAATGGTAGCTAATTTAATTCAATTCAAAGGGCTTTATTGGCATGAGAAAACATACGTTAACATTGACAAAGCAAAAGTGGAACAATTACAATCAAGACAAAATTATGTGTGTGCGTGTGCGTGTGTGTGTGCGTGCGTGCGTGCGTGCATGCCTATGTATGTATACCAGCTACCTGATTGTTTCAGAAACAACTCTTTCACAGATCCAGTAGTTGTCTCCACCAGGCCGAAGGCATGGGGAGAGAGTATGTTTTGCACTCCGTCCGTGTGTGTGTCCGTCCGTGTGTCCGTGTGTGTGTCCTTCCGTCCGTCCGTTACCAGCTAATCTCCGGCACCGTTAACCCGGTCGATGCCAAACTTTGCACACACACTCCCTGGATGCCAACGATGAACCTCTGCCCCACATTTTCCAGAACGGCCTGTTATAGCGCCACCATGAGGCAGCTTTTCACATGTTTTACCTAAAACTGCACCGATCTGCGTAAAACGTTGCATGCACACTCCCTAGAGGCCAAGGACAAACCGTTGACCTGCATTTTCCGCATCTGCCTTTTATAGCGCCACCAGGAGGCCGACTTTTGTAAAACACATTTTTTGCTATTACTCCTCCAGATTCTGTCCAAAAATCTCACAAATCGTTACACACTATCTCTATGGTCATGTGCTCAAGTCGGATCTGTCCGATATTTCATATTCCATCCTAATTGGCTATAATTAGCTTTCAGTTTGCAAGATTGCCCTGTTTTGAACAAAAGCCTCAAATCATGAACGCAGCATGCAATTTACGTGAAATCTTTCACACATTTTCTTACTAGGCTGAGGAATATATCCCACACTTTTCACATTGGCCTGTTATAGCGCCACCAACAGGTTGATTTTTGCAAAACACATTTTTGGAACAAAATGCCTCAAACATGTTTATATTAATCCTAAACATTTTGCCAAACATCTCACACAGTCCTATCCTCCTGGTGGAGACCTGTGCCCAGAAGGGCACTTTCTCTAGTTAGTTATGCTATCAACAGGTGGTCTGTGGCCCACTGGTGGTCCGTAAAGGTATTACATGTGGTCCCTCACCATGCATTTGGTAATGTAGCAAAGTGAACATTTTGTATTGTTTTACACGGAACAGTGCACTAAGCCTTTGTGCACTGTTCCGTGGAAGTGTGTCAATGTTGTCAGTTACTGGGAAGTCTGAGGTTAAGAAATTCTACAGAAAAGGTAGTTAGAATCTCAAGAAGGGTAAGTGTACCTACTGTACCAGCTTGCCTGATTGAGTCATCATTATTAGGAAATGTGCCCATATAATGATGTCATCATGTGTCTGCTCTATCGGTACTGTATCAGTTATAAGGTTGGATAAAGTAACAGAATGGAATAAGTGGCTCTGGCCTGGGCCGTGGCTCAGCGGTCCAGGCACCTTGGCTGTTAATCCAGTCTGGCAGTGTGCTGCGGGTTCGACCCCTGATCCCGACGGCCTTTACTGCATGTCTTCCCCCCATCTCTCTCCCCATTTCCTGTCTATCCCTCCATAAAGAAAAATATAAAATAAAGGCGAAAGCCTTTATTTATGCACCACTCCTATATTTCAGTTAAATAATGCCTGGGCTTGATATAATTTGTTGCACGTAGTATCATGCAATGAATGAAATCAAGCCCTTTACAGTCATGATTTAATTTAAATCTTTTTAAATATTTGTCCATTTGATGGACTTTTGAAATACTGTCAAGTTTAGACTATAGCTATATGTATAGCAACACATGTTATAGAGAGAACTGTTAGGATTTAGAATTTGTAGAATGTATTACTTAATACTTACACACTTACATTAGGCTATTTCGTTTATTGAATTTCATAATACATTTCCTTAGAATCTACTATGTACCGGTAATCATGGTAATGTATAGTCACTATGTTGTCACAGCCAGTAATGGCATAATAGTCTGAGCTATGCCCACTATAGCCTACCGTTTTTCAAAAAGATATGGTCAATAATTAGAGAGAATCATCAGTTTGAAGTAGAATGCTTCGGTTCGATGTACAGGTATAGGCAAAATTCTAAATGTGTGTTATGAATGGATTGATAATAACACACAGAAGGCTACCACCGCTGCAATATTATTGGTATAGGTGTATATTGTACCTTCCAAAAATCACAGTGAGAATTATTCCCCCCTAGATGGTAAATTTGGGGTCCTAGCTTACGGAATAAATGAACTGGGGGTGGAACCTGCACGATATTCGATTTGTCTCACTTAGTGCATGTCAAAAAGAAATAATGAATGAATAAATTTGCGATTCTGAAAGTCATAGTGGTGCTTTGCATGTAAACAACTGTTGTGAAAATAATTGGGGTCCTGGCTCACAGACTAAAAGTTACAATATGAAATCTCATAGAAATGAAATTGATGTGCTAGAAATAAAAAATAAACTGTATAACAAAAAAATAGACACAATCACTCAATCATACGCCCAGATTACACACGCACAGTAACATTGAGGAAAACAATCACAAGAGGGGAACAATCCATGGAAAAGGATGATTGAATTTGAACACAAGCCAGAATAATGATGTGAATTTGAACACAAGCCAGAATAATGATGTGAATTTCAAAGTGAAAAGGAGAATAATTAAGGAACAGAAGGACACAAGGAAATAGTGTGAGAGTATGTGACCAGAAGTACATGAGGATTATGAATCAGATTCCAAGTCTACCTGTCCTTGTCCTTCCAATAGAGGTATTGGAAGGACGATGTATCCATCTATTAGCAATCTAGTGTAGTCATGCATAAATAAACTTACACTTTAGGGTACTAAGTTACCGCTTTGGATGGTCTCCCCCCCCCCCCCCCCCCCCCCCCCCCCCCTCAAAGTGGGTTCTGGAGACTCCAGTGGACCCCCAGCAAAAAAAAGAATAGTTTCAAGCTCACAACATAGCATGATGCGGCGCACAATGATCTTGTAGATCTGCTATTTACCTACTTCGGTGGCTCAGGGGTAGAGTGCCTGGATGGCAACCGCAAGGTTGCCAGTTCGAACCCGGGCTCCCCCAGAGTTAGTGTCGAAGTGTCCTTGAGCAAGACACTGAACCCCTAATTGCTGCCGATGTGCTGGTTGGTGCCTTGCATGGTTTCCGTTGCCATCGGTGTATGAATGTGTGTGTGAATGGGTGAATGTAATGCACAATCTCTGTAAAGCGCCTTGGATAAAGGCGCTATATAAATGCACCATTTACTCCTTTTCTCCAATGGGCTCACCCAATGGGCAAACCCAGAGGGGATGGAAACTATAAGAAACTTAACATTACTTTATTCCATATTATAATATCAATATACACACATCCATGATCCATATCTCTCCTGTGCTGTCTCTACGTGTAGGTACTACCACTACCTGTTTTCCCACTACCTTCCCCCTGCCCTGCGGGCGTTGGTGGACCACACCTCCAACTGTGAGGACATACTGATGAACTTTCTGGTCTCCTCAGTAACGCACCTGCCACCAATCAAAGTGGCTCAAAGGAAACAGTACAAGGAGCTGCCCAGCCCACAGGTCAGCAACATCACTATGGTCAGTGCAGTGGCATCACTAGATCACTGATGCTTTTTGATTATTTTCTCTCATTCACCAGCAAAACATGTTGCTAGTTGTCGTTGTTTTTGAGTGCTACTTGTTACTTAATTTTTTATAATGATTACTAAGGAATTGTTGACAAATGAGAATGTAATGTTCACTATAAGGCAATAAAGGCAAACTTTGGCCAATAGAAGTTATGCGCGTGACATCATCATCATACCCGGAAGTTATGCGGGAACGCCTACTGAGTGGCCTTGATAGCCCATACATCCAAACAGAAAAGTCCTGATTGCATTAAACAACGTTAAACGACATTAAACTCACTTTGTCAAGTCACTTTGACACTCGATTTGCCCCTCCATTTACCATTCACTTTATGCATGCGCATACCCTCTATATTAATTTACTATTCACGTTCAAGGTTTCTAAAGAAAACCATAACATTCAATTTTAACTGAAATTGTGCAGTTTGTGTGAACGCAGCATAGGATTCTAGGCATGCTGTATACCATGATGACAATCCCACTGTCATGACCTCTTCTCTAGGGTACGAAGAGCGCCCCGTGGGCCAACCCGGAGCACTTCAGCCAGCGGCAGGAGTGCGTCAACACGTTTGCCAGCTGGTTTGGCTACATGCCCCTGGTCCACTCCCAGTTCCGTCTGGACCCCGTGCTCTTCAAGGATCAGGTGTCCGTCCTCCGGAAGAAGTACAAAGACCTAGAGCGAGCATGAAGCTGAGAGACAAACAGGCACGCTGCAACAATCCCTCAGTATTCATTTGAACACTGAGAGTGTCAAAATGGTTTATGGTTTATATAGAGTCCATTTTGACACTGAGGATTTCATTGTGTATGACCCGGAACAACAGAGGACTGTTGGTACGGGCAGACAAATGAGCAGAGCAAACGGTGAAAGGCGTGGGATGACAGTCTGAAAAAGCCTGTGATATGGACAGAGTCACAGAACGATTGACTTGCAGGCAAACACACAGCGGTTTGCTTATGACAGGCCCTGGAGGACTGTCTAGGACCTTCCAGCAGACAGGAATAAATAAAGTATATATATATATATATATGGGACCAGTAGCGCTATGAGCTGCAAAATGGATCCAGGAAAAAAGCTTTTGGAGGTAACGTCAGGGGCCTTAAAAGAGGCTGTGATTGGTCTCTCATTTGAGAACAGACAATCTATTAAAACAAAACAAAACAGAAATATTTCTAGTGTCAGTGCCATTGCTGTGACAACGGGAAGGAAAGGAATGTCAGACACCCAGGGCACTGGTATCGGTGCCACGCACTCTGGCTGTCAACTCATTCTAACATCATTGTGTGCTGGGAACATCTCCAAGGAACCGGATCACTTCACATCCTCAATGTAGCTGTTAAATCCAATTAAAAAGAAATCATTTCTAAATGCAAATAACCTGGCATGGCACTTTGTGGTGTTACTCATAATGTATTACACTTGGCACAATCTGGGAAGTGGGAACCCATTTGTAAAAAAAAAATGGGGGGGGGTATGTTTTGTCACCGTCTTTTCCTGTCGAAAGTAGTTAACAGGAATTTGGCTTGGCTCCTCCCCTTTCTTTGTCCACTTCCTCCGTAGTGATTCTGTTTATTCCTACTAACAACACTACGCTTAAAGGACCACTTCACCACTTTTCAACATCTCTTCATATAATTGGTCCTCACTAATGTTCATGATAAAACACCACCATTTTTTCCTACTCAGTCTGTCTCATAGGAGGGCTTTGGGCAGTTCGGACACCCGTCCACCAGTGACATCATCATTAGGCAGATTTTTTTGTTTTCAAATATATTTAGATTTTTATTATCGTGAGAACGATGGCTTCAACTTTTGCATTGCAACTTTTCAGGAAAAGAAAGCCTGCCATTTCTATTAGCTTGGATTCACCATCGATGATGTCACTGGTGGACGGGTTTCTGAACTGCCCTAAGTACTGCTCCTAAGAGACACAGACTGAGTAGGAAAAAATTGTGGTATTTTATCATGAACATTAGTTAGGACCAATTATAGGAAGAGAAGTTGAAAAGTGGTGAAGTGGTCCTTTAAGGCAGTGAAGCAGAATCTGTCTTGCGAGATTACACTTGGCATATTCCTTTACCCAAATTGATTTCAAATCTTTTATTTTTTTATTTATTTTTGGTCTTTATTGATAGGACAATAGACTGATAGGAAATGGGGAAAGAGATGGGGAGTGACACACAGCAAAGGTCATCGGGGGTCGCGGGGATTCAAACCCGCGACACGCTGTCGGGCTGGCATTGCAGCCTAGCGTGCCCGGACCACCACGACACGACTTCAAATCTAATGGATATGTAGGTACATTATTCACAGTATGGGAGAAGGAAACAAATTGCGCTAGTGAATGATTAATAAAGTAATCAGTCACTGCAACTAGTCATGGTCTTCCTTGGACCTAATCGATAGAACGGTAATTAAACCAGGAATCTACGACCAACGTTTCTCAACCCGTTGATTGGGACCCAAATGTGAGCTCTGAGAGGAACAATTGCAATTGACAATATCGTAACTGATCTAGGGCTGCAATGCAACTATTGATTATATTTGTGATTATTCTATTGGTTACTTTTGCATATTTGTTTTTAAATTTGTATATTATTTATAGAAACAAATTCTAATTGATTATTTTTTTATAATAAACTAAATCAATTTGTCTGCGTAATTAACCACTAAATCTCTACTTTATACTTCATCATACAAAAGTTTAAGTGTCATGCAAACATAGTAGCCAATCTACAAGCTCACAACGAGTCACATTGCAATGCTTTATGAGCCTGTAGATCTGCCAATCCATATTTTTTAAATAATTGATTACGTTGATTATTCTGATCATAAATCCAGGTCCTGGAGGACAATCAAGTGAGATACACAGCATGAACCAGCCCCATCGAAAACTACAAAGACAAACTACTACTGCATTTGGTACATTTGGTGTTAGCTAAAAATACCAGCTGAAAAACAATACATGTGCATATTAGTAATTGCTTATTTTGCCATTTAGGAACTGTAATATAGAGTGGACAATATATAACCATGTTCTGAGATTTCATTAGAAAGGAGATTTTATTCTGTAGAAAAAAAGAACCCAAATGAACATTTTACAAAAATAAATCACCAGCTAGCAAGTCTCAACAACCTGAAAGTAAACAGGTGTGTTGCCTTGCAAACAGGCAGCTAATCTCATTAATCAAATGCATACACAGGTGTGTACACTCTTTCAGTCCCGTCTTGCACCAGACACACACACACACACACACACACACATAACCTGAGATACATAGCTGCCAAGGGGCTAATTTAGATTCAAACCCCCTAAACCCATCAGGCTAATGTTTGTAATACAAACAAAGGATCTGAAGGGCAAATCCTCCTGTTGTTCGTCATCTGATGAGCTTGTGCTTTCTGGAAGAATTAACTCCAATGAATTCAAATCTACCTGGTCCCCATCCAGCACTTGTGGGCACGCCACCATGAAGATGGTACTGTATGTTTTATGCATTTCCACCCAAGGCAACTAGGGTTTCAATTCAAAAATATGAACTGCGTGAAGAAATGTGACATAGATAGATGGTTAAAGACTTATTTGAATATTTATGAGAAGGAAAAAAATAATCCCTTAAAAGAAAAAAGTTAACCCTAACGTGCTGACAATCACAGGCCAGCCAGCGTCCAGAGGGCGATGGAAGGTACTGGAGTGAAATGTTCTCCTCCTCGAACAGCCTTAATCCTTTCTGATTCAATTGTCACGTCTTTGCATCTCCATCGCGTGCGAGGAAGGGAGTTGAGAAATCCAACAAACAGCTTCGACCACTCAAAACTCTACACCAGTGGTTCTCAAGGTGGGGTCCAGGGCTCCTTGAGGGGGTTCCAAATGGACCCTTACAGGACAGTGATTCGGTACAGTGTACATATGGAACCGAATGGACCAGTAAGGGTCATGTAAACCGCTAAAGCCGGTATAAGTGGGAGTGAGTAGAGGGGAGGAGGAGAGGAGAAGAGGGGAGAGAGAGGGATAAGGGGGTGAGAGAGCGAGAGAGGAAGGGAGGGGAGCGAACCTCTAGTTCGCTGACGCGCCCGGTGGAGCCCCGGTGTAACATGTCATGTCCCCCTCCACCTCCACCAAGCCATTGCTTCATTGGCAGTCTGTATGTAAGCCCTGTCCATCCAGGTGTCAAGTGATGTCACTTCCTGAGCGTCAGCATTGCGTTGACGTCCCACAGCAGGTTCCTCATCTGGTCCATCAGAACCTTCATCTCCTGGTTCTTCTGACGCACTTTCTGCAGGGTGGATGACATGACAGACACACATGAGCATCAGCAAGCTTCACAATGTAGGACATGAGAATTATGGTCTTAAGCACTCACTTAAAATCTACCTCAATGACCGGGGTCCCCCAGGGGTTTTACTTGATCCCCCCCCCCCCCCCCCCCCTCCCCTCCACGCCAAATCTCTTCGTCAAAATTAGTCGATCTACCATTTCACAACACATCGCATTGAGACGAGTTATGAGCTTGAAGTTGGGCTATTTTCACCCAATGCCTAGTTTTGGGATGCTAGCGTTCATGTGGTTAAACTGTTAAAATGGGGCAGTTCACTGGAGGACATCTCTGAACTGCATTTTGATGGGAGCAGTGGTTTACATTGCAAATATTGGTTGTAAAATTGTATTGCTTTATTTTGAATCAGTCACGCACTAAGTAAAAACATAACTTTTTGTTATTTGCATCTCTCAGTGAAGCAGAGGGATATTACATGCCCATAGCATTTCTTTTTTGCCATTATATTACTCAAGTTCTGTATTTAAGGTATTCTATTAACTAACTAGCTCTCAAGACATGAGTTAATGAGCGGAATACATATCAATATTTATTTTGGGCTAAATGCTCCTATAAAGAGAAAAGAAAAGGCAAGAGAAAGACTCATCCATCCTGCTGGTCCACTGACTTGGCCTCTTTCAGAGTTCATGCTGCCACCTAGAGGCCATTTGCGGTGTAATTTCACAGCCCAGTTATGACACGGTAAGTCAGTAGCTTTGTTTGTGAGCCTCGCACACAGACCGATTAGCCAATAAGTATCGCTGTCACAATTACATTGACGATTAATTGTCAAACAAATAATTGCGATTAACGATCTGTGTTTTGGGTATTGAATAGAAATTACATTTCTGTTTTAGGCTTCGTAGTATAAAGTGCACAGGGCAGACATGACAAATAACTGAAATATACAAAGAGATTATTTCAATTAATTGCGATTAGACGATTATGTAATAATTGTGACAACAATTATTACCATCAATATGGGGCAGGCGTGTAGGGTGTTATGACAGTTTGCCATAGTTTTACATTTTTAAACACACCGACGACACCGTACACCAGTGGTCAGGGGTCGTTTGGACAATCACTAGAAAATTGCAACGTGACTCCCGTGTGTTAGGCTATCCAGGCTATCCACTAGCTAGGCTATCCACTAGTCAACTCCCAATATTATCCCAGAGGAATGGTCACATTGGAGTATCATGGGACATATTATGGGATTTAGACTCCAGTCTGTTTGTGTGTGTGTCAAGATTCAGGTACAGACCTCAAGAACTTCTTGTCTCTCCTCGGCGACACCAGGACTACAGGGCTCCACTCGGATCCCAGCAATCTCCTCCGCTTTGTAAGGAACCAGCTGAGGATGAAAATGCACAAATACATTCTTAGAAAAAACACTTCACGACAATTACAGTAGCTTATCTACAAGCATGTAGATAAGCTACAAACATGTTGCATTGCGATGCATTTTGAGCTTGTAGATCTACAATAAAGAAATATCTGCAATAAAGAAGGCAAAAGAAGAAAGGGAAAGACTATGAAGATTTTGGAAAGGGGGGGGGGACATTTTCCACATTGGCAATTTGGCATAGAGATTTATTTTTAGTGTAGACAAAAAAATAAGAAAAAAATAACTGACCTCTGCCGGATCCTCCTGCAGGTCAGAGGTCATCTCCACGCAGCGTTCATAGAGGAGTCGGAGCTTTCGGAACAGCAGGGCCAGCTGGCGTAGGTGTTCCTGCAGCTTCCCAAAGCGGTCCTGGTACATGGCCTGGCTCTGTGTCACACCGTTAGGAAGCTACGGACGGACAAACACACACCCGTTTGTCTCTGGATTTCAAGGACAATGAATTTAATATTCTGTTCCACTATGCATTGGGGTTTTATTAAAGACATTCCACATTTTCACTTCATTTAAAAGGGCAATAATGACAATTCTGGGAAAGGGAGTTATTCACTCAGGGAAAGACTGACTAGATTAATTGAATACTTTATTAACAGTTTGCAAAAAGACATACAATATATATATATATATAATATACAATAATATGCAAGACATGATCAACACTAGTTAGCAATAAAAAAATATATTTATAGTAAACAGTAGGGGGGTTGCAGTGGCAGTTTTGAAGGATAAGGACTCTTGAATCACACTTTTTGATGCCTGTTGGTAGAGCATTCCACATTCTGGTGGCATAGCAGTAGAACGAATTTAACGCCATGTTTGTGCCGAATCTGGGTTGAAGGAGGTCACTGGAGCTCCCTCAGGTGTTGTGTTTGTGGCTTTAATGTTATTGTAGTAGTTTGACAGGTACATGGTAAAGGTAGGAAGCCTGCGTGCAGACAGAAGAATAAGGATGGGAAACTGAATCGTTAACTCTGAGAATAGAAATTGTATGTCTCCGAGCTCATCAATTCCTTTCATCAATGCCAGCATGTTTTTCTGGAATTTGCTCATTGCAAAACAATGATGTCACAAATAAATAAATAAATAAATGTGTGTGTGTATGTATTTGACAGGTAGATAATGAAACAGTTGAAAACATGGGCATTCCTACTCTTTTTTTCCACACTGAAAATGGACCTGCATTCAATAAGGGAATTAAAGAATCGATTAGCAGAATCTCTAATGGCATTTGTAGGAAATTAAAAAACGGTAGCAATTCCCTTCCCACCCCTAGAGACCCACCCAGGGCCCTATTTTCATCAGTCCCTTACCCCTTATCCCCAAACTTCTTTGCCTTTTTGTTACTATAACCCATTTAGGCCTGACGTCGAAATAAAAAAAACGTTCGCTCTGAAAGAATATATATATTCAAAGATCTGTGCCGCATTTTCACGATTTTTCAAAAATAGCAGACCTACAAGCTCGTAGCGCGCCACTCGGTGGCGCGCTATGAGCTTGTAGATCTGCTATTTTTCAATAGCTAAAGTATAACATAATGCTTAGTTAAAACACCAAAACGGGTTCCCGTCCAGAATGGGATAATATAATAATACAAATTATAATAATAAATAAATCGTTCGAAAGAGCCGTTCTATAAGCTCACAACGTGTCTATATAGATCGGCTAATTTCAAAATGTTTGAAGTTTAGGCATAAGGTGTACGGCGCTGACGAAAATAGGGCCCCCGGTGTCCAGTTTAGTACCTGTGTGGCCCGTGTTAACTGGAAGATCTCCATGGTGCGAGTGACAATGTCTTGGACGGTCTCCTGCCCGATGCGACACAGGAACACGGGTGAGATCTCTCGCAGTGCTCCCTGGGGCGGCAGCGGGGGCAGGGCCGGTCCCGAGGCTGCACTGGGGGGCAAGTGAGGCTGTTGCTGCTGCTGCTGCTGGGGTGGTGGGATGATCCCCATCCCCATCTTCTGGGGTAAGGAGGAGGCTGACATCACTTGACTGGGGGTGGGGGGGAGAGGAAATTATGGAATGGCTAAAGGAGCTGCTTTCTGTTATTGCTATGTTTCTTTAAAAAAAAAACACATTTTGACAAATGTTTGCATGAGACTGACTCTCACTCCACAAACAGCATTGTGGTTAATATTGATTGATGACATTACATTTCAAACGAAAGCGCAAGTCAATACAAAAACTGCTACGAGGATAAAACCATAACAAGCACTAAGACAGTAAATATATCAGGGTCCTCCATTTTCCGTAAAAAAGGGGGAAAACGTGTACAGTATGGAAATATGGAATATACATTGTGTTATGTGCCTACTCTGAAAATAAACGATCTACAAGCTCTCAACGCATCGCATCGTCGTGAGGCCACCCTCCACAGTCCTTGTGTGGGCTTTTTAGATCGGGCAATTTTGGCGCGCGACGCCGTCGTACGGTGACGTATTATATACGCGAGGTTCAAACAACGAAACAATGAAAGCAACGAGCGCAGCAGCATCCCGTCTGTCTAGCTGGTTAGTTACACACTACACTACTACACAGAGGAAAGCGTGTATATTTGTATGTCTATAAATGTTCTGATTAATTGAAAATGGAGGACCCTGACGTAAACAAGTCTTAGGTTTTGGTTTTGTATTTACTTCTGCTTACGTTTGAAATGTACCCATATCATTCTACATACGGTGAAATAAAATGTTCAATCAATCAACCAATTGTAACATCTTACCTCAATAAGCTCTTCAACCAAACGTTATTATCGACACACAGGGGCTTGCGTAGTTGGCAGCGAAAACCATAGGATTATGTTGTTTACTGATTTATTTCTGGACAGAGGGAACATACATGCAGATTTTTTTCCCAGCAGCATGATTTTCTTTTTGTACAATTACGTCACTTCCTGGTTGAAATCAAGGAGTATTAAATAAGGAGAGGTCATATACCTCACTTTGTTGTAGGCACTCATGGGGCCTGCGGGCCCAGTGTTGGGCAATATTACTTAGGATTGATTGAAGTATTTATTAACAGATTGGAGAATTACAGTACATTTCAGGCACAACTCCACTTAACTGTGGACGACGCCATAAAGCATTACACTTGTTTACAATAGGGTCCACCGTCCACCATGTTCAATTCATTTAGAGACGTAGAAATATACACTTCTATATAGCCAAAAACAGGAAATCATTATAGATGAGGTAAAAAGGGGGGAAAACATACAGTATACAGTGAGGGGAAAAGGGGCTGGTGGGGGATTCACATTTCTAGTAACTACTGCCTAACACTGATGGGGGCTACAGTCTATGAGTGGGGGGCAGTGGTGGAAAATAACCATGAAGTACATCATAGATATTAGATACTCATAGATGTGTATGTGTATATTTGGTCTAAATTGGTGGATCCTGTTGTTGTAAACAAGCTGCTTAATCACGGTGTCAGGTCAGTGTAGTCCACAGTAACAGTTTTTGTATTGACTTGTGCTTTCGTTTAAAATATACCTACCCATTCTACATACTGTGAAATCTAATGTCATCAATCAATCAATCAATCATTCAAACTCCACTATGATCTCAGATCCAAATATTGTACTTTTACTCCTCCACTACATTTATTTTAGTTACTTTGCAGTTTGCATTAACCACTTCAGCCCACATTTCAGCCATTTGAAAATATCTACAAGCTCACAATGCGTTGCGAATCACGATGTGACCCATCGTGAGCTTGTAGATCTGCTATTTTCAAAGGAAGTTTAAACATTTGAAACGGGACATTCTGCATAATGAGTACTTTCTACTTTTGCTACTTTAAAGTACATTTTGAAGCCAATACTTGTGTTACTTTACAATGGCGCCCCCTATTGACCATTTATGGTACGTGCACGCACGCTCCAGCAGCAGTGCGCATGTGCACAACCCATATGTTCGCTTGCGGACTGTTGACAACTAAGTTAAAACTAAAATTATAAAAGGTTTCGTTTGAAAACACTTTAATAATAAAACTAAAACTAAAAGCTAGCAGCAGGAGGACGTTGGTTTGTTTGTTAGCAGTTCAACCACTGAAAGAAACAGCAGGTAAAGATGAACTCGTTCACGTTGTGTTTTTCATCTATTTAGCTTTTATATTATTGACATCTTTAGTTTTAACATAATGAATCGTATTACTCTTATATCTGCTTGTTTGTTTAATAATATAATACATTTGTTTGGTTGCATCTTGATGCCACTATTATTAGTGATATACAGGTGTGATGGTACAATTCGGGAGTTTACGGGAGTTTGTTGGAGCACTGTTCTTTTGGCAAATCTAGTGAGCAAATATAAGACTTCCGGTGGACGATCTCTTCAAAATAAGAGTACCCTCTAGAGTATTGAAAAAAAGTTTAATTTGCACATTAAAACTACAAATGAAGCATTTAAATGATGCTATATGATGCTATAAGACACACATTATGTTTCTGTGTAAAAATAAGTAATTCAAAAGTTATCTAAATGGATAAATGCTATTCACTGGAGTGCATGGACTTTATAAAGTGGACACTGGACAAAAATCCCTGCTATGTATCGACTAGTGTGACATACGCACATGTCCGTGGAGACCTCCTCTACAACACCACACTGTCCGCTAAGCAGCAGAGGTGTAAAACAAAAATTGGCACGCCATACAGCGAGGTGAAACATAAAAAAATGTCCCATTTCCAGACTAAAGTCAACTAAAGTGGACACTGGACAAAAATCCCTGCTATGTATCGACTAGTGTGACATACGCACATGTCCGGGGAGACCTCCTCTACAACACCACACTGTCCGCTAAGCAGCAGAGGTGTAAAACAAAAATTGGCACGCCATACAGCGAGGTGAAACATAAAAAAATGTCCCATTTCCAGACTAAAGTCAACTAAAGTGGACACTGGACAAAAATCCCTGCTATGTATCGACTAGTGTGACATACGCACATGTCCGTGAAGACCTCCTCTACAACACCACACTGTCCGCTAAGCAGCAGAGGTGTAAAAATTAAATTGGCACACCATACAGCGAGGTGAAAGGTCAAAAACTATCCCATTTCCAGACTAAAGTCAACTAAAGTGGACACTGGACAAAAATCCCTGCTATGTATCGACTAGTGTGACATATGCACATGTCCGGGGAGACCTCCTCTACAACACCACACTGTCCGCTAAGCAGCAGAGGTGTAAAACAAAAATTGGCACGCCATACAGCGAGGTGAAAAATAAAAAAAATTCCCATTTCCAGACTAAAGTCAACTAAAGTGGACACTGGACAAAAATCCCTGCTATGTATCGACTAGTGTGACATACGCACATGTCCGGGGAGACCTCCTCTACAACACCACACTGTCCGCTAAGCAGCAGAGGTGTAAAACAAAAATTGGCACGCCATACAGTGAGGTGAAAGGTCAAAAAGTGGACTAAAATACAATAGAATATAAAAGAATACAGACAAGGCTTTGAAAGTTACCAAAAAATACCTTTTAATGAATCATTGCTAATATAACAGTGTACACTTTCAATGGAAAGAAAACGGCATACAGTTTGCTTACGGTGTTTCTCATTCACTGTTACACAGAAGAAGAAAAATTCACTCTGCAAAAAAAGTTTCCAAATCCCTACAATATTTGTTTTTAAACGTAATTTGTCTTAAGGTGGACTGAGAATCTACTTTAATAGTTTAGTAGTAACTTTTGATCAATTTACTGTATGTGTGTGCATCTGTGTTAATACAGCAAACATTATTCAAACACATGCAAAAACTACAAACGTTTGCACTTGGTACATTAAACGTCTTACCTTTTTATACATTTGAGTAATGTATGCACTTATAGGTACGTTTGCACTTATAGTATCATTTTGAATTTTTGAGTGACGTTTGCACTGATTGACGTTTGTAGTTTTTGCATGTGTTTGAATAATGTTTGCTGTATTAACACAGATGCACACACATACAGTAAATTGATCAAAAGTTACTACTAAACTATTAAAGTAGATTCTCAGTCCACCTTAAGACAAATTACGTTTAAAAACAAATATTGTAGGGATTTGGAAACTTTTTTTGCAGAGTGAATTTTTCTTCTTCTGTGTAACAGTGAATGAGAAACACCGTAAGCAAACTGTATGCCGTTTTCTTTCCATTGAAAGTGTACACTGTTATATTAGCAATGATTCATTAAAAGGTATTTTTTGGTAACTTTCAAAGCCTTGTCTGTATTCTTTTATATTCTATTGTATTTTAGTCCACTTTTTGACCTTTCACCTCACTGTATGGCGTGCCAATTTTTGTTTTACACCTCTGCTGCTTAGCGGACAGTGTGGTGTTGTAGAGGAGGTCTCCCCGGACATGTGCGTATGTCACACTAGTCGATACATAGCAGGGATTTTTGTCCAGTGTCCACTTTAGTTGACTTTAGTCTGGAAATGGGAATTTTTTTTATTTTTCACCTCGCTGTATGGCGTGCCAATTTTTGTTTTACACCTCTGCTGCTTAGCGGACAGTGTGGTGTTGTAGAGGAGGTCTCCACGGACATGTGCGTATGTCACACTAGTCGATACATAGCAGGGATTTTTGTCCAGTGTCCACTTTAGTTGACTTTAGTCTGGAAATGGGACATATTTTTATGTTTCACCTCGCTGTATGGCGTGCCAATTTTTGTTTTACACCTCTGCTGCTTAGCGGACAGTGTGGTGTTGTAGAGGAGGTCTCCCCGGACATGTGCATATGTCACACTAGTCGATACATAGCAGGGATTTTTGTCCAGTGTCCACTTTAGTTAACTTTAGTCTGGAAATGGGATAGTTTTTGACCTTTCACCTCGCTGTATGGCGTGCCAATTTTTGTTTTACACCTCTGCTGCTTAGCGGACAGTGTGGTGTTGTAGAGGAGGTCTCCCCGGACATGTGCATATGTCACACTAGTCGATACATAGCAGGGATTTTTGTCCAGTGTCCACTTTAGTTGACTTTAGTCTGGAAATGGGACATTTTTTATGTTTCACCTCGCTGTATGGTGTGCCAATTTAATTTTTACACCTCTGCTGCTTAGCGGACAGTGTGGTGTTGTAGAGGAGGTCTCCCCGGACATGTGCGTATGTCACACTAGTCGATACATAGCAGGGATTTTTGTCCAGTGTCCACTTTAGTTGACTTTAGTCTGGAAATGGGACATTTTTTTATGTTTCACCTCGCTGTATGGCGTGCCAATTTTTGTTTTACACCTCTGCTGCTTAGCGGACAGTGTGGTGTTGTAGAGGAGGTCTCCCCGGACATGTGCATATGTCACACTAGTCGATACATAGCAGGGATTTTTGTCCAGTGTCCACTTTAGTTGACTTTAGTCTGGAAATGGGATTTTTTGTATATTTCACCTCGCTGTATGGTGTGCCAATTTTATTTTTACACCTCTGCTGCTTAGCGGACAGTGTGGTGTTGTAGAGGAGGTCTCCCCGGACATGTGCGTATGTCACACTAGTCGATACATAGCAGGGATTTTTGTCCAGTGTCCACTTTAGTTGACTTTAGTCTGGAAATGGGATATTTTTGTATCTTTCACCTCGCTGTATGGTGTGCCAATTTAATTTTTACACCTCTGCTGCTTAGCGGACAGTGTGGTGTTGTAGAGGAGGTCTTCACGGACATGTGCGTATGTCACACTAGTCGATACATAGCAGGGATTTTTGTCCAGTGTCCACTTTAGTTGACTTTAGTCTGAAAATGGGACATTTTTTTATGTTTCACCTCGCTGTATGGCGTGCCAATTTTTGTTTTACACCTCTGCTGCTTAGCGGACAGTGTGGTGTTGTAGAGGAGGTCTCCACGGACATGTGCGTATGTCACACTAGTCGATACATAGCAGGGATTTTTGTCCAGTGTCCACTTTAGTTGACTTTAGTCTGGAAATGGGACATTTTTTTATGTTTCACCTCGCTGTATGGCGTGCCAATTTTTGTTTTACACCTCTGCTGCTTAGCGGACAGTGTGGTGTTGTAGAGGAGGTCTTCACGGACATGTGCGTATGTCACACTAGTCGATACATAGCAGGGATTTTTGTCCAGTGTCCACTTTAGTTGACTTTAGTCTGGAAATGGGACATTTTTTTATGTTTCACCTCGCTGTATGGCGTGCCAATTTTTGTTTTACACCTCTGCTGCTTAGCGGACAGTGTGGTGTTGTAGAGGAGGTCTCCACGGACATGTGCGTATGTCACACTAGTCGATACATAGCAGGGATTTTTGTCCAGTGTCCACTTTAGTCTGGAAATGGGACATTTTTTTATGTTTCACCTCGCTGTATGGCGTGCCAATTTTTGTTTTACACCTCTGCTGCTTAGCGGACAGTGTGGTGTTGTAGAGGAGGTCTCCCCGGACATGTGCATATGTCACACTAGTCGATACATAGCAGGGATTTTTGTCCAGTGTCCACTTTAGTTGACTTTAGTCTGGAAATGGGACATTTTTTGACCTTTCACCTCGCTGTATGGTGTGCCAATTAAATTTTTACACCTCTGGTGCTTAGCGGACAGTGTGGTGTTGTAGAGGAGGTCTCCCCGGACATGTGCGTATGTCACACTAGTCGATACATAGCAGGGATTTTTGTCCAGTGTCCACTTTATAAAGTCCATGCACTCCAGTGAATGGACTTGGGCACTCCAGTGCATGGACTTGGGCATTTATCCATTTAGATAACTTTTTTACGTTATTTAATTACTTATTTTTACACAGAAACATAATGTGTGTCTTCACAATAACTGTAATGTAATAACAATACTAATAATGTAATGTAATAATTATTTAATTAACCACGCTTTTATTCTGAAAGCAACCGGATGTCTTAAATTTGCTAGCTCTCTGGCAGGAAGTTCTAGATTTGCCAAAAGAACGGAGCCGTTTGTTGGGAAGTTTAACGGGAGTTTCCTGTAATATACACATACGTGTTCCAAGCTTTTTGCGCAGTGTGTGTTCATGTGTTGTAGTATTGAAGAGTGAGAGAGAGAGTTATATTGATTGATTGATTGAAATATGTATTAACAGTTTGCAGAATTACAGTACATTTCAAGCACAAACTCAATACAAAGACTGTTAACTGTGAGTGGACAACCCAATTAAGCATTACACTTGTTTACAAGAGGGTCCACCTTGTTCAATTCATCAAAACATTTAGAGACATACAAATAGACACTTCTATATATAGTCAAAGAACAGAACAGGAATTCATCATAAGGGAGGTAGAAAGGAAAAAGGGGTGGGCAGTGGGGGGGGGGGGGGGGGGGGGGGTTCAGATTTTACGGAGGCCAGTTTCGAATTGCAGCCGTCCATAGGTGCCCTTTGAGAGCGGTTTTGAAGGAGTCAAGGGATTCGCATGTATTAATGACTGTTGGTAGGGCGTTCCACATTTTGGTGGCATAGGAGCGAAAATAATTTAGTCCCTTGTTTGTGCCGAATCTGGGTTGTACATGGTTCGTTGCACTTCCTCTGGTGTTATGGGTGTGGACTTCGATACTTCTATATAGTCAAATAACAGAACAGGAATTCATCATAAGGGAGGTAAAAAGGGAAAAGAAACATATACAGTGAGGGGAAAAAAGGGGTGAGCGGTGGGGGGGGGATTCAGATTTTACGGAGGCCAGTTTCGAATTGCAGCCGTCCGTAGGTGCCCTTTGAGAGCGGTTTTGAAGGAGTCAAGGGATTCGCATGTATTAATGACTGTTGGTAGGGCGTTCCACATTTTGGTGGCATAGGAGCGAAAATAATTTAGTCCCTTGTTTGTGCCGAATCTGGGTTGTACATGGTTCGTTGCACTCCCTCTGGTGTTATGGGTGTGGACTTCGACACTTCTATATAGTCAAAGAACAGAACAGGAATTCATCATAAGGGAGGTAAAAAGGGAAAAGAAACAGTGGCGTGCACAGATAGACACTAGGGGGTGCTAGAGCACCCCCTGCCCTTTTGGCAATGTGCCCTTTTGAAAAGAAAAAGAAAAAAAAAACATTTTTTTCTCTTTTTTTTTTTGATTTTTCAAAAATAGCAGACCTACAAGCTCATAGCGCGCCACTCGGTGGCGCGCTATGAGCTTGTAGATCTGCTATTTTTCAATAGCTAAAGCATAACATAATGCTAACACCAAAAGGGGTTCCCGCCCAAAATGGATTAAGGCAACTGGCCGGTTCCACGCGCTGCACAAGGTGCCCTTTTTTAACTTGAGCACCTGCCCCTCTAAATGTCTGTGCACGCCACTGAAAAGAAACATATACAGTGAGGGGAAAAAAGGGGTGGGCGGTCAGATTTTACAGGGGCCAGTTTCGAATTGCAGCCGTCCGTAGGTGCTCTTTGAGAGCGGTTTTGAAGAAGTCAGTAAAGCAACGCCCTGCTGTCTCCTGCATTATGTCATGTGCAATTTCAGGTGGTATGCAGGGTCCAAACTCCAACACATCAACTGCAAGCAATTTCTTGACGTAACTCATAACATGTCTACGGTGGATTTTGATTAAAAAAAACACTTTGCAGATAGAGGATAATTCAGTTATTGCATCCCTAGCTCTGGTCCATAGTAGCCTTAAGGCCTTAAGGCTCGACTTCCTGCGCACGCATGAAATGCAGCACAGCCTGTCGACTTCTGCAAAAATAAAAATAATGATTTTGCTACTCACAAATACGGTTTTGTGGCGGCGAAAGCCTACTTTCCCTCACACTCTGAGCCCCCCACCACATGTATAAAATGCACTTTTTGGCCAGAAAAGATATTCTTTCACCGGAAGCAGAAATGCTTTAGTTGCTTCACTGCGCCCTCTACAGATAGCGCCCTCTACTCTGCATTTTATACGTAACAATCCCGATAAAGAAATTGTTTATATAAACATATAGTTATTTTAACCTACCACATAAATCCCATAATCTCAAGATTCACATGTTGGACAGTTGGGCTAACACCACTTATTAAAGACAAGTCCTTCCTTATTCACTTGATTTCAGACCGGTGTGTGGAGTGGAGTCCAGACTGCAGGTGAAGATGAACTCTCCACACTCAGCCAGGGACGTTTCTATTAAACAGGAGAAAGACATTTCTACTAAACAGGAGGAACCTGAAGACATTTCTATTAAACAGGAGGAACCTGAAGACATTTCTATTAAACAGGAGGAACCTGAAGACATTTCTATTAAACGGGAACCTGAAGAACACCCACACCTCAGTAAGTTACATGTGCTCTTCCTTTTCACTATACAATAACAATGGCAAAAAATACCAGGGCACTCATAATAATAGTCCGGTCCTTTGTATAATTCAATTAGATTTTCTGATTTGTCATACTTTTTCCAAAAATAAAAATCCAAAAATGTATAGTTTTTCTAATCTCCTGAAAATGTTGACGAACATAAATGTTTACATATTGAACTGGACTAATATCCTGAGCAGAGCATACATGTGTTTGGGAATGTTGCTGAAGGTTATGTTATTTTGTCAGCTGACACCCAAATCAAAGAAACCATACAGCGTGTATTTAATTATTTGATATCTCCGACAGTCAACGCACTGCGAGGCTACAATGGAAGCATAATTCTGACGCCCCGCGGTGGAATGGACAAGTTAGGGTATCAAGTTTATGTTATTTTGTCATCTGACACCCAATGTTTATTTAATTATTTTAACGACGACCGGTGACGACGACCGAGGACGACGACGACACATCTTGCCTGCCCAAAATGTAATTCCTGGAAACGCTACTGCATAAGGGTGCTCAAATGTAAAGCAAAGTAACCACAGCAATCAAAATAAAGCGGTGTAAAGCGGTCAACAAAAAGTATGGCGTCCTATGTATTTGAGTGAAACAAGTCTGCCCCTATGCCCGTCAATCAATCATCCATAGCACCAATGACAGCGCATTAATTTCATTGACCATATATATATATATATATATATATATATATATATATATATATATATATATATCAAACAAACATTCCAATAATCTAATTCATGGCTCCTAGCCTCCTACGATAAACATACATCGTATTTTGCAAACTGATATGTGAAAGACAACCGGACAGTATAAATTCACAGTGTTATTTTCATTACAATATGGATGTAGTCTAAAACAGATTTTTATGGTGTGTCCTGGTCCCCGTCTAGAAATGGGTCTGTGAGAACTGTGTCAGATCTTTGACTGGCTTTTTCTCAGCTTCTTGTTTTGAGGTTTAACGATTTGAACCACAGCATCCCTAAATTGTGGGGGGAACAGTTGCTTGAAGTAGCCAGTCCGACACGCAATAGTCCTAATAAGGTCCTAGTAACCTTACCCTAACCGCACGTGGAAGCCACGGGTGAGTCTTAACCGGCCACGTATGTGTCATAACTGGCCATGCATGTCGGAGCCACGGGTGAGTCTTAACAGGCCACGTATGTGTCTTAACTGGCCGTGCATGTCGGAGCCATGGGTGAGTCTTAACCGGCCACGTATGTGTCTTAACTGGCCATGCATGTCGGAGCCATGGGTGAGTCTTAACAGGCCACGTATGTGTCTTAACTGGCCATGCATGTCGGAGCCATGGGTGAGTCTTAACCAGCCACGTATGCAATGTTCCCTCTATTTTTTTTCGGTCTGAGCAAACACTCAAACCTCCTGAGCAGACATCAGCAACTACTGAGCAATCATACATCACCTTGACACCAACTATCCAAACGTTAGATAATGCGAAGTGAGCGCCCCTCACTTCACACAGGTGTGATTTTTTCCCCCCAAATGGATTTTGGTATACGAGTTTATCAATGAATAGTTACATAAGGTTACGCAAGTTACACCATTTTTATTTTATATCAAGGTGGTAGGCTAGCAATTTTAGGAATATTCAGTTAGTATAAAATATCAGTGGTTCTCAACCTTTTCAGGCTGTGACCCCCCAAAGTAATCTTTGAACTGGGGACCCCCCCACCCAGACAAGCAACAGAATGGTTCCACAGATAAATATTGTGAAAATATGGGGGGACCCACAGGTTGAGAACGACTGTTATATGAATACTCAATTGTGCATTACATGGGGGGGCATGAGAAAACGTAAAAACTTTATTGGGACACACACACACACACACACACACACACACACACACTAAGACGAGTTTGTTGGTGTTTTTGAACTCCTAGTTTCTCAGATTGTCGAACGTCAGCAGCCCCTTATGGCCCCTACTACGCCAGCTATTATGGGCTATTATTATAATGTAGCTACATAGCAGAGGGATTGATTGATTGAAGAAAGATGTATTAACAGATTGGAGAATTACAGAGATAGGTTCCATATGGGGCTAGACCGCTAGAGATTAACGTTAGCTTCCACGGGACTGGGGGCTTGTTGTGCTGTAGTGATAACCGTGGCGTTAGCTAACCAGCTAATGCGAAGCTAACGTTAGTCCCCCTTTCGTTGTTGTTGCGCACAGCCGTGCTTTTATCCACACTTCCATCCGTTCGCCTTTTAAATTTAAATGTCCCATCAACGCACGGGTCCAAGGCGCAACGCGATCTTATCTGGTTCTTAACTTCTTGGGGTTTCATTAACACTGACTGCACTGCTGCTGCTGCTGCTGCTGCGTCTCCACCTCTAAGGTCCCGACTCCCCACTCGCCGCGCACTGCGCGCAGACGGCGCAGTCAAACACAGGAGGAGAGGAGAGGAGACCAAAGAGTCAAAAAAGGAGGGGAGGAGACCTGTCTGTCGCCTCGCCTGTGTAATCTAAATAAACTGTAAAGTAAATAGAAATAAAGTGTGTGCAAATGTCGACTCGGGATAGGTATTATTACTGTAATATAGATGATACTCGGGGGGGAGACAATTTTTTTTTAAAGAAAACTTTTTCTTTACACCAGCGTCGGTGTCTGTGCGCGACAGATTTCAGTTGTGCGCGAGAGCATTTGGCCATGTGCGCGCGCGCGCACGGGCGCACCTTAGGGGGAACATTGCACGTATGTGTCTTAACTGGCCATGCATGTCGGCGCCATGGGTGAGTCTTAACCGGCCACGTATGTGTCTTAACTGGCCATGCATGTCGGAGCCATGGGTGAGTCTTAACAGGCCACGTATGTCAAGTGTGTTAAGACTTACGGGTGAGTCACTCACTCTTAACACTTTGATTGCTGGAAGATCTCAACAGGCCTATTTGGATGTTGCTGCCATTTAACATTGCACAAAGGCCTTGTTCGGGGGCCCACAGTAAAATGTTCTCTTATAGCGAGAATCACACGCCTACATCAAAAGAAAGCTGAACTTGTCCACTTCAATTAAAAAAATACATTTTGATTTTACCATGTTCCATTCTGGAGATATTGACCTTTTTGCAACACCTGCATTTGCCTGGAAGTGGTTATCTTGAACAGCGAGCAGAGTTATGGATGGTTTAAAGTCAGAGACATTGACAGGCAGATATAAAATTGAACCCAATAAATATCCTATACATCCTATACACCGAATGAAAGCCCTGAATGTGTACTTTTACGAGGAAAACAGTAAACATTGATCCCATCTACAGTTAGACAGTAATTGGTTATTGAATGCAGCTTGTGCCCACCAGATAACTTCAGAGAAGACATGGACGTGAACTCCTCAATATTCACAAAATAAGGCCTATAGCGACATATAAATACTATATACCGTATGAAACAGAAGACTCTCTGCTTTCATAAGGAAAAAATTGTACTGTAATAATAAAAAAATCACACCCCTGTGAAGTGAGCAGTGCAACTCTAATTCTCTACTTATTCACTACAGCTCGCTATATACGGACTGAGACAGACAGTCATGTAAAGCTTTTATTTACAGTTTGGTCTGTAAACTTCTACTGTAATAATAAAAATCACACCCCTGTGAAGTGAGCGGTGCAACTGTTCTCTACAGTTGCACCGCGCAACTGTAGAGAACAGCAGCAGCAGCAGCAGCAGCAGTGCAGTCAGTGTTAATGAAACCCCATAAAAAAGTCCCATTCCACCGTTCGGTTCAGAACTATAGTATAACGGTGAGACGCGTTGTCATCATCAGCTGATTTTGTTTTTCAAGCTAGTGAAGTATATTTACTAACATTTTTTTGGTTTTTTTTCTGATCACGTGAGCGGGACTAAGCAACAATGATAGGGCGATGGTTCTTCATTGTCCGGGTGGGTAAAAAGATGAATGAAAGTATGCTATAAAAAAGTGATTGAAACGTATTGATACGTGATCCGCACCCGACGTTTGATTAATTGATAACGTATTGATACGCGATTCGCGTCGGCTGTGTTAACACTTCCTTTACTACATTGCGTCATAAAACTGATCTCTCTCTAGAAGTGTTAATTGCGACCGTAGGTCACAGATTACTATTAAAAAACCTGTCAGTCCGTCACGCCACCAAATATGGCCGTCAGTCCGTCACGCCTCGTGACATGTCACGCCACCATATATAGCCGTCAGTCCGTCACGCCTCGTGACATGCTCCATATATGGCCATCTCCATATACGACACTGACCTCATCAAACCCTGGATAGCCATACATGGAGAAGACTGGATCATCACGTAGATCTATATGGACCTGGCCAGCAACTCTATATCTGACCTCAAACCCTTAGATCTCCATATATGGAGCTGACCTGTCCTGACATTCCATATGTTTCCCCACCCTTTAGGGCGCGGTCGCTTCTCGCCCACAGGCGTCTTACTGGTGTTTTAATAGTGTGTCTTTGCTAAAGCATGATTTTTCTATTAACATTAACATAATTTCAATGTTCAAGAAAAACCTATAGAAACCTTTAGTTAGTAAATGTTTGGTCAATCAAAGTTGGTGATAGCTCACTTTGTACAGGGAACCTAGAAAACGGAAAAATACTATAGATTTACCGGTATATGTTAGTAATCCAGTGTCATATTTGTACTCCTAGACATCCTGCACGTGGTTGTGTGTAAAGTGGAGGATTCTCCTGAACAGGCGAGTATCCCCAGTCTGCCCAAGGAGGAACCAGAGCCTCCACACATTAAAGATGAACAGGAGGAGATACTTCAAAGACCAGAGGTACCTGATGGATCAATGTTGACATTACTAGCAGTAAAAAGGGAAAGTGATGAAAACATATCTTCACACTGCTCTGAAATTGAAGTTGAACTTGCGTCTGACACTGAAGTCACTGGGAAAAAACCTTTAAATTGTAAAAATTGTGACAAGAGTTTCATTCGGTCAGGAGACCTGAAGAGACACGAGCGCATCCACACTGGAGAAAAACCTTTCAATTGCAAACATTGTGACAAGAGTTTCAGTCGGTCAGGAGACTTGAAGACACATCAGCGTGTCCACGATGGAGAAAAGCCTTTCCACTGTAAACATTGTGACAAGAGCTATAGTCGGTCAGATAACCTGAAGAGGCACGATCGTGTCCACACCGGAGAAAAGCCTTTTCTCCAGAAAAAAGAAAAACATTTCCACTGTAAACATTGTGACAAGAGTTTCAGAAGGTCCGGTGGCTTTAAGAGGCACCAGCGTGTCCACACTGGAGAAAGACCTTTCCACTGTATACATTGTGACAAGAGTTTCAGTCGATCGGATGACCTGAGGACACACCACCGGCGTGTCCACAGTGGAGGGAAAACATTTCCCTGTAAACATTGTGACATGAGTTTCAGACAGTCTGGTGACCTGAAGACACACCACCAGCGTGTCCACAATGGAGAAAAGCTTTACCGTTGTAAACATTGTGACAAGAGTTTCAGTCAGTCGAGTAGCTTGAAGAGACACCAGAGTGTCCACAATGGAGAAAAACCATTCCACTGTAAAGAGTGTGACGAGCGTTTCCGTAGGTCACGTCACCTCAAGTTACATCAGCGTATCCACACTGGAGAAAAACTTTTCCACTGTAAACATTGTGACCATAGTTTTAGTCATATAGGTCACCTGAATAGACACCAGCGTATCCACAATGGAGAAAAACCTTTCCACTGTAAACATTGTGACAAGAGTTTCAGTCAGTCAGATTACCTGAAGACACACCAGCGTATTCACAATAGAGAAAAAAAATCATTCAACTGTGAACACAGTCATCTGGAGAAAACAATGTTAACAGTGTGACAAGAGTTTCAGTCAGTAAAGACCTCTGAAAAGACATTGGTGCATGGAAAAAAATATATATACGAGTCACGCTTTTATTGGGAAGGTATTATTCTTCCGGTTTGAGGGAAAGGATGTTCTGGTTTAGAGGGTTCCGGCCTGATGACTACAAAACAATGACTTCAACATGACGTAACGATATCAGACCGGATCATAAACCCGAAAAGGAATGCTGCCCAGGCTATTGTAGAGCGGACAACACCGGGGCGTTTCTCTAACCGTCCTCATGTTTCTGTGACGTGTGTGATGACTCCCGCTTGTTCTGAGGGGATGGGCTATCCTGATTAGCTCTCGTCTTGAACTTGGATATGAACTTGTTACTGGCCAACGCCCCTTCCTTCTTGGGACACGTGTGTTTTATCATCACGTGGTGTTCTGGGCTGTCTATGTGTGTGTGTGTGTGTGTGTGTGTGTGTGTGTGTGTGTGTGTGTGTGTGTGTGTGTGTGTGTGTGTGTGTGTGCGCGCGCCTTCATTGGTGTAAAGAAACTAAGTACATTTACTTAAGTAGCCTACTGTACTACAATTTTGAGATATTACATGAATATATGTAGGCCCAGTGGTGGAAAAAGTACTCAAAGGTTTTACTTTAGTAAAAGTATCAATACTGCAATGTAGAAATACTCTGTTACAAGTAGGTAAAGTTCGGAATACAAAATTTACTTGAGTAAGTAAGTATTTTGATTGATGTATTTATTAACAGTTTGCAGAATTACAGTACATTTCAAGCACAACTCAATACAAAAACTGTTAACTGTGAAAGCGAAAGTAGTAAGTACAAAAGTATTGGTATCAAAATGTAATTTAAGTACCAAAAGTAGAAAGTACTCATTATGCAGAATGTCCTATTTCAACAACTTAATTGAGAAGCCCCCCGGAATGCAGTATGTATGTAACTTTAGGCTCTCATTCTGTTCTCCACACAGAACCACCAGCACACTGGTTCTGTGTGTGACCTCTCCTTGTTCAATATACTCCTTGGTTGAAAGTCAGAAAGAAGCGTCCTTCTGTTCTACCGCTAGATGGAGACAAAGACAAAACCACACGCATGATTTAATTATGGGGCACATGTTTCATTCTCAGTACAGTGAATAATATAATAGTTCTGATTGTGTATATTCCTCACACATGCGGAAGAAGCAGATGTGTCCATTTATACTAGCCTAATACATTATGTTTTTGTTTGAAACTGGAATCACATCAGCATGTCTTTCAGAATTCTGACATGAGCGTTTAAATAATATAGCCTAAGTCTACGGTATATAATTTTAATTGAAGCTTATGTAGGTCAACTGTGAGTCCTGGAATGAGAATAAGTTGGATATATACTGTGTGTGTATATATATATATATATATATATATATATATATATATATATATATATATATATATATATATATATATATATTTTACATATTGCTAATTAATTTGACACATTAACAGGATTGATTCCATTGATTGATTGAGTACTTTATTAACCGTTTCCAAACTAGTTATACTAGTACAAGTATACAATAATGTTAAAAGGATAACACCAAACATCCTAAGGGCTTGTTTCCATTGTGGTCGGAACTTTCTTTTATCTGACCTTAGGCCAAAGCAACGACTCTGAACTGAATACAAATTGTTGCTCCCACTCTCATGCAAACCAGCGTCTATTTCCAAAGTGATATTAACTTAAGCCCTGCTGAATGCAATTAATCTAACCACAATTTTATTGATGACTGATTTATAGTGCAATCAGCGCATTATGTGCGACTTGTGAGATGATTCGGAGCGCAGCGTGACATCAGTCGCCTATAATCCCTGTGATATTATTACATTTTTATTTAGGCATAAATGGACTGCACGCCTTTATTTCCAAGTGACAATGACAATAATAGCTTGCCTATTTGCAATTAGGCTAAGGCTATAGGTGTATAGGGGCTTAATCATTCACCCATTTAAATAAGTGCTTTAACAGTCAAAAAGGCAGATCTGGTCATCTGGGTCATATAGGCTGAGTGCTTATGCAAGATCATTTCCGGGAGTCGGGACGGGACCGCGACGGGCGTCGCTGTTTAAACAGCGACACCAGCGCACACCAGCCTTAATTCATCCATGTGTTTATGATTCATTCATCAATCACTCCATAAACGTTGATTATGACTGCCTTGCCAGGCTATCTCTCATTAACGTGCGGTGCAGGCATTGATCACTCACTCACCCACAGCACTCACAGCAGTTAGCAGTTTCACTTCGCCTACCTACATGACTGCTTTAACGTGCACTGCGTTAAAGCATGAATGGGTAAAATTAATATAGTAGCCTACAAACGTATTCCATTCATGGTGATGCAACTGTGATGTGTCATGTAGCCTTGAGGTGCGTGCGTGCGTGCGAGGACATGACAGCCAGGCGAGGCGAGAGGGAAACAGACAACGTGTAGGGTAGGCCTACAGCTATTATTTAATTCATGCAGGTGTTCGTTCAAATACCGGTATATCTTTATTTACTTAAGATACAACACACCGTTGAGTTGGGCTTGCAAGTTGCGTGCGTTTGTGCGTGCGTGCGTGCGTGCGTGCGTGCGTGCAAGTGAGGGAAGGGGAGGGGAGGGGAGGGGAGGGGAGGGTGGGGTTGTTGGGGGGTGAGGCGGGCAGCAAGGAAAGCGGGGGAAACCTTTTTATTGGCTTTTTCCATCATGTAACTGGTTTCCATACGTTGTTTGGTCGTATTGCAGTTGTTCATGTCTCAAAAACGAGGGCGAGGCTTGATTTTATAGGGCGTACCAGATTGATTTTAGCCGTCACATGTATCAATGCTAGGAACGAAATTAAGCAAGGATCAGCTGTTTGCGATCACTTCATAAATGCCGTGCCGATGTGAGCGTACTCCAAAACCGAATTTGAGGCAGATTTTACACTCCATTGATAAATGAGGGCCTAAATTTGTATGTCTTTAAATGTTCTGATGAATTGAAAATGGAGGACCCTGATGTAAACAAGTCTTAGTGCCTTTTCTGATTTTTATCCTCGTATTCCAGATTTTGTATTGACCTGTACTTTCCTTGAAATGTACCCTTTCTACAAACTGTTAATAAAAAAAATCAATCAATCAATTAACCAATGCATTTATATTGACACTAATGAAAATAAAAGCCAAACTGACTGTATATGGGTATAAAGATTACTTGGGGGATGGGTTTATATAAAATTGATCGGCTATAGCCGGAATTACTGCTCTACTGCATGCCTGCTTTCTATTGTGCCACTGTTTACATTACAAGTTTTGTCAAGGAGTTCAAAGGTTTGACCCATTGTGACAGACTAGAATCACCAGGAAGTTTGTATTGTTTCTCATGTGATTTGAGTTGTAGCAATAGAATGTCCTTATCAGATGTATGTGATGTGAGTATATCCAGCCACTGTGAGCCACAGACATGGTCAGCCATATTAATATTTGTCTCTTTTTTTGTGTGGACATTTGTCATTGTCATGCCACAGCATATTTGTTTGGGTTTTTATTTGATTTGGCAATGCATTGAGTATTAAAGGTATATTCAGTGATTTCACTTAATTCAAATATCACTTCTTTTTTTGTTTTGTTGTGATAATCCTCCATACTATAGATTGTGCTGACCATATAAGGAGTTCCTCCCTGTCCCCAGTTAACCCCTGGGTTTCGTTTTAGGTTTCGTTTAGGTTTCGTTTTTGGCGAAACCTTAGGTTTCGTTTTTGGCTAGGTGGCCCAGCCTTCATCCAATCAGGATAGAGAGGGGCCTTCCGTCAATCATGATCGAGCGGGGGCGGGCCTTGGTGTGTGTGCTGTTGGCCCATATAAGGAGTTCCTACCTGTCCCCAGTTAACCCCTGGGGGTCAAAAAACCTTAGGTTTCGTTTTTGGCTAGGTGGCCCAGCCTTCATCCAATCAGGATATAGAGGGGCCTTCCGCTGATCATGATCGAGCGGGGGTGGGCCTTGGTGTGTGTGCTGTTGGCCTGTCGCGTGTCCCCCGCACTGTGCGTGCATGTGCACATCTTGTTACCGGGGCAGACCGGGAGGTTTTCCAAATCACCCAAATAACTGAATGCTCCTTTAATATCAGGGGCAGAAAATAGAATACAATAGAATATTTGCACCTATGATGCAAAAAAAGTAATAGAATAAACTATTCAATCTGCCTTATCTAGAACTCGGTAGCGTTGGATTAAGATGTGTAGCAACTAGCAATCAATCATTTACTTGAACTTAGAAGCATCCCTATATTCGTGGCATGTCATAATACTGTGCAGATCTTCAAGCTTACACTGCCTTGCATTGTGACACCATGTATTGTATTGTGACGCATTGTGATGCATCATTTTCACTGAAAATATTTGGTGTAGAGGGGGAAAAAGGAGGTGGTCAAAGATAGCTCCCTGGGGGCTCCCAGGTCAACAACATATAAAAGTGTTAAAGACGTGGTTAAAACAACAACCTAGTTTGTTATACTGTCTCAGCATGACATATTGGGATCCTCCTTCAGATATTCTTTCTCGATGTTCAGGTCTTTATTTACATAAGGTTTAATTTTATTTTCATTGAAATACCTTCCATTGTCTGCTGTTGCACAAATTGATCCCATAAGGTTTATAAGTTAAAGTTTATGTCAATAAGAGAGTTGGTTATGACGTTTATGACTTACTCCTCCCTCTCGTTACTGTTTCCTCGCATCTTTTGGGCTACCTGTGTATTATTCGGTACAGTGAAACATTAACAGACCAGATAAAGCATGCTTTTGTGCATGCACAACTAATACAGATAGCCAGCCATCAGAAACAGGCGGCAAAAAATAACTATATAATAATTATATAGTGGGAATTATTGTTAAAAAAATGATGGCGTAGAAAAATATAACTCACTACCCAGTAGCATTGGATTGAAATAGCAACTGCATGGGCACAGGAGTTATTATCAGACACAGACATACAGTAAAAGTGCCCTATACCAGGAAATATGCACTATGGTGATAAGGCAGGCGATAAACTCTACAAAGGCTTGGCTTTGTCCAGCCATGCTCTCATACATGGCTACTAGAACACCGTGTTACAGGAACAAGTCTGTTTCCCCCCTCGATCTGTCCTTGAAGTTTACCTACTTCAAAGTGTGATGAGCAGCATTAAATGGACACAATTACAAAGTATAATATAAATGAAACACTAGGTTAGCTGTTTTTCTATCCTTACATTTTTATCCCACGATTTTACAAACCATTTTTTCACCCAGTGTCAATTATCTAATAATGTAATCCTGGGCGCTACACTTCCTCTGCCAACCTGTGGGGGCAGCGGACTGACCTCATGCTTCCTTCTATGCATGAGGAGTCCAAGCCGCTTCTTTTCACCTAACAGGGGAGAGTTTCCCCAGCTGGACGTAGCCTGTGGAAGGAACACGTTATTCCGACCAGTTCCTTTCCCCTCCATCAGGCGCCCCGGCTGGCCAGGGGGAGGTAGTTTAATACCAGGATTACTGCATGTTTTGTGAGGGTACCTACCCCCTACCATGCCCAGCCCAGTGTCATTTAAAGTAGGCTAAGTATTTAGTGATATCAGTTGCACATTCGGTCTGGCTTATTAGCCAGGCTATTGCACACGTACCTGCAGTATAAACTTGCAAATCTTATCAATCAATTTTATGAGTCGAGATAAGTTGATATTTGTTAAGTGGAATGATTTACCGGCTACTGTACTACAAGTTTCTTATCAGACTCAGAGTGAACAATTACCGGGCTCAAATCTGGGGCACCGCCACGTGTATCCTTGATATTTGCATAATCTAGACTGAAAATGGAACTTGAAAAATATTGATGCACCACTTTACTGTTACTGAAAGAGAATCAGCTGGCACCACATAACTGCTAAAGAAACACATACAAAGATAAATACAGTGAAAGATAAGATCAGATGATTCAGTGAGAATGGAACATTGGATGGGGAATAGGTAAGAGTAAGAGTCGAGAACCTTTCAATGGAATGAATACACAATGGAACGCTGAGGAAGCCCGACCAGGCCGAAACGCGTACGTTGTCTGCTCGTCAGAGGTACATAAATCATGTGAAAAGGACATATATTCTTTTTTTTTTTTTTTTACTTTGTTTTTATTTAAAAAAATGTAACAGAAATCAAACATAAATGTGAATGCAAGAAAACAAAAATACATAACAAAAACAGACAATAAAAGAAATCCAAAGAAAAACAGAAAAACAGCTTGACAAACTTAAAAAATACAGCATTTTTCAGACAGTACAAGGCAAGGCAGGGAACAGCAGGAGACATGACTCATAATATACAGCAGATATCTAACATTAATTGTCACAAGCCCGGCCTGCATCCAGCCCTTGCTCGCACCCCGAGGAGACAGAAGCTCCGGTGACCCCCAGCCCGCCACCAAGTGACTGGCCAGAGGCCCCCGGATCAGGACATATATTCTGAATCAAGAAAAACCCCAAAAGACGTCTTTGGAAGGAATCGACATAGGGAAAAAACAATGAACATATAGAATTAACTGTATGATGAATATAAGAATGGATGTGAAACTAAACGGTGAATGAATATACTGTATATATACTGTTGATGTACAATCTATCAACAATCACCAACAGTGTGAAGTTGATTTCAACCAAAAGTGTTTTGATAGTGCCAAGTCATTGGCAGTGTATTAAACTATACGTACATTTTCCAGTTATATAATTTCCAGAATATTTACATGATTCATTTCTTACGTCACAAACAAAATGTCACCGAGGCATATTAGATTAGATTAGATTAGATTCAATTTATTGTCACTGCACATAGTATACAAATACTTTGACAATGAAATGAACAGTGGTGTCCAGCCAGAATGCAATACAGTAATGCAGTAATGGAAATAAATACACTTTTTGATGAATGTACAGAATGTACAGTATGTACAGTGGTATATAATAAATAGAAGAATAAGTAGAAAATAAGCAATGAAGTATAAATAAGAACTTAAGGATGCATATATATATACACACCCACCCACTACTGTATGTATGTATCCATTCTGCTTCGTAAATATTTCAGTATCAAATAATCACTGACTTCAGTGGTTGGAATGTGGTGAAATTCCATTCAGATTGATTCAGGTTCTTTTTATCAAGAGGTAAATAGTGGAACTGAAAGAATGGAACTAGAGTTATGTACAATGGAATCAACGGAATTCCATGACTGTGGCATTCCACCGATTCCATTGTAAAACAAAAAGGGTATACTATAAATGTTTTCCAGCAGTCCTTATAGCCTGTTATAGTTTTTGACACATCAATGTTTGTTAGCTTTAATGTCAATAGGAATCAAATTATAAACGTGCACGTGTATACATATATACATCCAGCATTGTACTGAACAACATAATCTTGGATAATAAGCCCTCAGCATTATTTCAGTGACATGCTCTACTCTAGTCTCCACAGTTAAATCAATTGCTGTAAGGTTGAATAAACTGTAACCGGCGGTGGAAGTAACACATTCTTTACTCTGTACTGCACTTGAGTACAATTGTGAGGCACATTTACTTCAGTTTTTTTATACTTTATAGCACTTGTACAATACATCTGAGAAGCAAATGTTGTACTTTTTACTCCACTACAATTTAAGCTTTAATTACTATTTACTTCGCAGATTTTGATTATTAATACATTAACTGATATAATATGAGGTATTTATAGGATAGGTAACGCCACTCAGCAGCACAACGTCTTTAAAATCAGCCCATTAAATATGAATGTAAAATGGACCATTCTGCATAATGAGTACTTTTATGATTGGTATTGTACAGTAAGTATATACAGACTCGTAACAAAGTATGTCTACATTGCTCCTTTTACTTAAGTAAAACAAAATGTCTAGTGTTTAGTTTAGTCCACTGACGGTATACCAAGCTTCCCAATGGATGCGGTACCTAATCAGGGTACTGACATTTGTTTACTTAAGTAAAAGTATCAATACCGCAATATATAGAAGTACTCTGTCTCTAATTCAAAATGTACTTGAGTGAAAGTACAAAAGTATTGGCATCAAAAAATCTAAATGTACTAAAAGTACCAAAAGTAAAAGTACTCATTGTGCAGAATGTCCTGTTTCGAGTTTTCAAATGTATACAAATCTTTTGAAAACAGCTGATCTACAAGCTCACAATGCATCACATTGACGAATTGTGAGCTTGTAGATTGGATATTTTCAAATAATATTGGTCAAAATCTATGTATTTAGAGCTGAAGTGGTTAATTTATGTTTTGTAATATTAATCCAAATCTACAAAGTAACTAGTAACTAAAGTTTTCAAATAAATGTAGTGGAGTAAAAGTACAATATTTGGATCCAAAAAGTAGAAAATAGAAAATATTGGAAATTGGAAATACTCAAGTAAAGTACAAATTCCTCAAAATTGTACTTAAGTACAGTACTTAAGTAAATGTACTAGTTACTTTACACCACTGGTGCTACTAGAGGCGTCCCAGTGTGTGTTGTCCTGTTCTCATGCCGGCCCGGGGTAGATCACTAATTTGCCTCCCCTCGTTTACATATCAGACACATTTTATTATGTGCTCTCCCGGTATCAAAACCCCAACAGGGCAAACTGGCAACGGTCCAAATGTGCTCCGCACGATTGTTCTGCTGCAGCCCAGTATGCTGGCCCCCATGACTAATAACCGCTCTCGCTATTAGGAAGATGGAGAGCCAGTGGCTATATAAAGACCCAGAGAATGGCCCCGCCACAGCTACAGAGAACCAAGGAGTCAGCCGGGGATCACCATGGGGGACACAACCAAGTTTGTCTTTTGTGTCTGTCTGACCTCTCTGCTATTGGACAGTACTGTGGTAAGTGACGCTCACACGGAGGCCTGTATTACTTTATGGTCATAACATGTGTTCATTTAACTCTGAGAGTGCACAAAAGTACATTTGTACACTCTCAGAGTTATGCGTGGATACATTAACACTGTGGAGTTTTACTTTGTATTGTATTTGTATTTGTATTTATTTATTCAGCACAATATAAAAAAACAACACAGTGAACATATTTTACTGTGTGGATAGATGTTTTTACATTCTTAAATCATGTTTGAAAGTAGTTAAGGGTTTGTTTAGTTAGTGACCATCGTAGAGGTTTACAGATTAGGGAGTGATTGGTGGGCCTTTAGCTCTATCTGTTGTCATTAAGTCTACTTTGTTTTTCTGTTTCCTAATATGTAAACTAGTATCGCGTAAACAAAACAGCGGACGCTGCTTGTGACATGTTTAGACTCAAATCTGTTGATGGATGGCGAAGTATTTAAATTGTTCAACTCTAGGCAAATAGTGTGTATGAGCCGTGAACCTGAGCAACACACACTACTATCGTGCTTAATGTGTGCTGGAAGCAAAAGAGTGAACTGAAGGAAATTTCACTCTGTGTTCCAAGTGGGGGGGTTTTTGTACGTTGAGCAACGTGATAATATTTCTGTGCAAGTGCATTACATTTTTTTTAAAACAATGTAACTTTGCCAATCTCATATAGTACCATAATGTGATAGACAGTAAATATCTGAGATACAGCAACAACAACAAAAAACGATTTAAACCTTTATGAGATCAGATGAGTTAATTGTGGGAGGCACTAATACCAGAAAAGATATTTTGGCCTGGATCACAAAAAAAAAAATCACAATAGTGACACAGTATAGTGTGTTCTGAGATGCTACAGTATATGTTGAATAATTACAGTAAGTCACTATTTTATTATGCCTTAAACATACCTTTTTATATTAAATTTATTTTAGCATTGTTTTGCAATTTAAGCATCTCTCCTATGATACACTATAATGACATCGTCCAATGGAGGTACAGTATCTGCCTTGGAAAGAGCTTCCACTGGAAGATAAAAAAGAAAATGGGTAATATCACAGGAAATTACAAAATGGGTCCGGATAAGGAGATGAAAGGCAATAAAGGAGACAGGCGCAGGCATTCAGGGGACACTTGCGTAACACAGGACACTGAACTCACTAGTCTCCATGCCAATATTGCCAGCAGCAGTATGCAAAGTGTGGTTAATGTCGCATGCCGCGTGTACCAAGCTGACGCACCAGGTGCTTGACCTTTGCATGGCATGACTAATTACCGGTGTGGCAGAGAGATGGCAGAATGTTGTACAGTGTGGGAGGGTTTTTTATCTGTGGCATCAACTGGACAATTAATGTGGAGCTATCAGGAAAAACCACCCTGAAGTTCCTGGCTGATATGGAAAACCTTAACACATTGACCAGATTGAGACCAGATTCTACAAATGTCTGACGGTTTTATGAAAAGCCTATGTTTCTATATCAGTGGCTTTGACAAATTGAAAATGGTGGGCCCTATTGTAAACAAGTGTAATTCTTTATGGTGTCGTCCACTCACAGTTAACAGTTTTTGTATTGAGTTGTACTTGAAATGTACTGTAATTCTCCAAACTGTCAATAAATACTTCAATCAATCAATCAATGGTGCTCAAACTATTTCATGTCAAGGTTTGGCCACCGACCCCCATCAGAAAATATGTTGTTCCAGGAAGCAGGAACCCCCCCAGAAGCAAAGATATGAGTTAAAAACTTTTGTGATTCATGATTTTTCAAAACTAGCAGATCTAGAGGCTCATAGTAGCGAAGCACTATGAGCAAAGACAAAGATGCATTCCAGATATTAATGGGTTCCTTTTGAAAACTTCACCGGGGTCAGAGACTAATTGGTAGAAACACATTTCTTCAAGAGCCTTTTGACAAATGAGTCAGAAACAAATGTAACATGGGAAATCTAGTTTTATTTATTTCAAACACAATCAAGACAATTTGTTTGTTTTTGTTTTGTCGGAGCAGAGTACCATCACGAGTACGACAAGTGTACCAACAATGACCACCAACTCCTCACAGACGGATGGCGTCCACCAATCTGCGATGAATACAACGGCGTCGAACTCGACTGAAAACCCAAACAACACCCCGAGCTGTGTTGGAACCACAGAACCCTCCACTTCCCCCAGCAACTCTTCAAATCCGTCCCAACGCACCGTGCCTGCCCCCGCCTCAACGGCACCAACAGCGGTTACCAGCGGAATCTCACCTGCTAGTCATAGCACTACAACAAGCATCCACGGCAGCACAACCAACATAACCAGCACTCCACGCACCACACGTGGGCATAGCACTGTACATCACACGAGTCACAGTGGAACCACACATCGGAGGACCCCTACTACGCCGCCAAGTGGAGGATCTTCTGTCTTATTTGGGTCTTGTGGACAAGTCCTGGTGCCTGTGATCTCCATTATAATACACAGTGTACTGTATAGGGCCACAATGTAATCCTTCTGGATTCAGTGCCACAGTATACAGTATACAGTATATTTCCTACTGTTATCCGATTCAGTGCCACAGTATACATTTCCTACTGTTTTGAAACAATACTGCAAGGTACATTTGCAATCTGAAGTACTAGAATTGGTATTCAGTAAACGAAAGGACAATTCATCAATCATTGACTACAAATCTTTATACAATGTCTATATACAGGATCTGTAAATGATTATCCATATACATCATTTCAACTCTGAGCATATTCATGGTGAAAGGGTGTCACTTAAGTATTTCACAAGAGTTATGACGTGCTTTGCATGAAACAAAGCACAGAGCTCTTTTCCGCTTCTGAACATGACTGGTTACTAGTCTCAAAAGAACCACGATTTCTTATACTGCACACAAACGCCTTAAAAATCATTTAAATCATGGATATAAAAAAAGTTTGTAAAGTAATACATTGATTATGTATTTATTTTGTAAATAAAAATGAATGAATTATCAGTATATATCAGCAATTGTTTTGTTCAAAGATTAAAAAAACCTCATTGGTTTAGTATAAAGATATACAGTAGCAGTAGCAAACAAACTGAGAGATTAATGAATAACCATATAATGGTAAATGAAACCTACTGTAGTACTGTAGGTTTCATTTCCCATGTCCTGCACCTACAGTGTAACTAATGCTGGAAAACTAAACCTATATTTGCATCTCTACCTTTAAATTGGGACCATGTAGAAAATCCACTAGTTATTACATTTATTGGGATGGATGTTCCTTAGATGAAATATAAAAACTTTCACACAAATTACACAATTCAATCCACACTTTGATGTATGGATCCAAACATCTCCCCTTAAGGAACTACTTGGTTCCATTAGCAGACGCATACAGTATGTGACTTCTGCTTCTTGTTCTTTATTGTTGATTTACAGTAGGTTCCTATGACTAATTTGCTGAGTAAGAAAACTGGTACAATAATCTACATACTGTTATGGGCGGCATGTCGATCCTGAGCAGATATGCAATCTTAGATAAACTGTGTTGCTTTGTTTTTGTTCTGCTGCACATGTTTTTCTCTCAGTCAGGAGTGCAGCGTCTGCTTCAGGACAGATATGTCACTCAGCCATAAAGGAAAAACAAATTGAATGTATTCACAATGAGTGTACTCACAATAGCCTTAATAGTATAAACCTGAGGATAAACCAAGAATGATACGTTGCAGTACACTATAGTTGCAACCGAAGGTCGCAGTTAACTATGGAATTGTGCATTTCCCGTCAGTGTGTGTGTTAGTTGGTCGGGGTGAGAGAGCATGTGACATCACGTCACATCATCAGGGATGGAGCACGTGACATCACGTGACATCATCAAGGATGGAGATCATATATTAAACCCATATATGGAGATCCCTGATGTCATCAATATTGGTCAGCAACTCTACATCTGACCTCAAACCCTTAGATCTCCATATATGGAGCTGACCTGTTCTGACATTCTTGCTCAAGGACACTTCGACACTAACTCTTATGTTGATCCTTCCCCATCCATCTTTCTTCTTCGATGTCTCCCTTTTGACTGATACCTGTCCATTTAAACTAGACGGGCCTGCCCCAAAGTTATTACTTGTTAGTGCAGCCGTGCCCGGCAGCCGGCGAAAACTAGAGTTCTTAACAGGACCGAAAATTAAGATCTGCTCGCCCAGCAGTTTGCCGTCACCTAGGCAGATGCATGTTCTCGCCCTCAGGTGTCTTACTGGTAGGGTTGCTGCTCAGCAATGCACAATTTGTTAACTGTAAGAATACAACATAAGTGACTTGATTTAACACTGTTAAGTGTTAAAAACACATGTTGTTCTGATAATCTCGACTCGCATACTGTACATTCACTACCAGCTATGCTATATAGTATACAGTATGATTATGTGACAGATTGTGTGGGTTCGTTTTCTCTTAACAAAACCCTGTGCCACGGGAAAATGAAACCTAAGTATTGCACGTGCAGCCTGCCTTTATTTCTCCACAGACAATTATCTTGGAGATAGAGATAGATGGAGATAGGAAAGGCACTATAAGGAAGCAATTCATCAAACTGTCATGAAATGGCCTACTGATGAGACAGTACATTATTGTCTCCACCAGGCCGAAGGCATGGGGAGAGAGTATGTTTTGCACTCCGTCCGTCCGTCCGTCCGTCCGTCCGTCCGTGTGTGTGTGTGTGTGTGTGTGTGTGTGTGTGTGTGTGTGTGTGTCCGTCCGTCCGTCTGTGTACAGCTAATCTCCGGCACCGGTAACCTGGTCGATGCCAAACTTTGCACACACACTCCCTACATGCCAACGATGAACCTCTGTCCCAAATTTTCCAGAATGGCCTGTTATAGCGCCACCAGGAGGCTGACTTTTGTAAAAAACATTTTTTGATATTACTCCTCCATATTTTGTCCAAAAATCCTGCAAATCGTTCTACAATATCACTATAGTCATGTGCTCAAGACAGATCTGTCAGATGTTTCATATTCCATCCTGATTGACTAACATTGGCTTTCAAAGTTTACAGGATTGGCCCGTTTTGAACAAAAAGACTCAAATCATGAACGCAGCGTGCAATTTGTGTGAAATCTTTCACAGACGTTCCTACTAGGCTGAGGAATATATCCCACCCTTTTCACATTGGCCTGTTATAGCGCCACCAACAGGTGGATTTTTGCAAAACACATTTTTGGAACAAAATGCCTCAAATCATCCATTTGCCATAAGAAGAAATGGCACCCTTTTCACATTGGCTTATTATAGCACCACCAGGAGGCCACAACCTGACCTGCCCTGGTGGAGACCTGTGCCCCGAGGGGCACTTTTTCTAGTTAGCAACTGTACTCTAAAAACACTGTCTCAGTAGCCTTGTGGCTGCCCTGAGATTAAAAAGTCGGGGAACGGTCATAACAAAGACTATACAAAAACGAAACAATGCCTCCCTGCTTGGCACTTGCCACTCGAGCATCAAGGGTTGGATTGGGGGTATTAACCGTTTGGCCGCCAGGATTAATTAAAGAATGATTTCTATATGCCAGGATATCCCCCCATTCAACCCTTATTTTGAAGATCCGAAACACCGGAACCAGATGTTGACTGAATGGTGTGTGTGTTGTCAGATTTGGTGTTGATCTCCCACTAGCTGATGAGAAGTACAGGCCGGCACCATTACAGCAACCGCTATGCTCCGTGTATAATCTGTTTTGACCAGAAATGCCGCCTGGGACGGGGAATTGGAGATAAAAGCCTGCGTGCACGCGCAAATCAAGATGGCGCAGTCCAGTGTTATGGCTAACAACAGATAGCCATCCGAAGCTAATGTGCGTATAGCCTGTCGACCTTTCTACAAGCCTTTCTACAAGCTCACAACGCGCTGCGATGCGTTGTGAGCTTGTAGATCGGCTATTTTCAGCAAGTGTAAAAACAGCCATTAAGACGGCATCAAGGCCCGCCAAAATACATTTTAGACTAAAATCTCATGACATTTAGTCGACTAAAACTAAACTAACACTAACACATTCCAGATGACTAAAATGTGACTAAAACTAAGTGAAAACTATTCAAAAGACTATGACTAAAACTAAAATAGAAACTTGCTGCCAAAAACAACACAGAAGTTATGCGGGAACGCCTGGAAAAAACAACCACCTTCTGGCCTTGACAGCCCATCCAAACAGAAAAGTTGTATCTGATTGCATTAAACAACATTAAATGACGTTAAACTCACTTTGCCACTCGATTTGCCACTCACTTTATACATGCGCATCCTCTATTAAAGATCAGTGAAATTATGAAAAAATTTGATTAGCCTAGATGGATTCAGTTATATTTAAAGGACCCGAGGGTAGGACTTAATAACAGTAAATATTACTATAACCACTTATGCCCTATTATTCCTGTACACTTCTCCATATTGAGTGTTTTTTGCTAACTTAAAATATTTAACCACATAAGCTTGATCTTATACTTTCAAAAATATGTAGACGAGTTTGAACATACCAGTTTCCCACCCAACAGCAGCGATAAGATGCTAAATTTATTGGCAGATGGTCAGGCTTTTACAATGTGTATTTAGGCTTTATTGAACCTCATTAATTCCAAGCAATTGTAAAGGGATCATGTTGCACCACACCAGCAAACATCAACTTGAACAAGTACGTTTTAAAGGCCATACCTTTTCTTACTGTAATCTTCTACAGTTACAACACTGATAAAAAGGCAAATGAAACAAACTTTCATGACTTGTAAATTGGCTTGAAAAGAACAGGCAGGAACTGTAGGCGGTTTTGCATGCCGAGGCCTCCAGCTGGGCCGGGCTGGAGTGTGGTCAGGGTGACTTCCCTGAACAGGTAGTGCTGCGGATGCTTTATAAAAGAGCAGCCTCTGTACACATTGTCCACAGGTCCATGGACAGACTGACTCACCTGCAAGCGCAAACACAGAACAAACCCAGGAGGGATTAGCAGATATTGACAATAGTTACAGCATAAAGCGCTATATACCTCCAGTTTTGCTCCTTTTTATTTACATGAGCATCTAGGAAATTGATCATCTTTCATACGACATGAAGTGCCTTGTTTTGCTATGCGGCTCACTGGCTCTCCTCCTACTCTCCAACTATGCAGAGGTAATGCATTCAACTCATTTCATCTATCTTGGCGATTCTATTTGTGCTTTTACATATAAGACTAGAGCAGTGGTTCCCAAACCTTTTAGCCTGTGACCCAAAAGTAAGATTAGACGTTTGCCCGGGACCCAAGCCAGCGAAAACAGCAGATCTACAAGCTCACAACACGCCCGTAGATCGGCTATTTTCACTATATCTTGAACATTTGTTTTCTAATCTATGGAATTTCTTTGATTTGTCTTTGATTTCTTCATGATTACTGAAAAAAAACATTGAATTTTGTTTTTAATTCATGAAAATGTTTGCTTTTCTGGGAATGTTTTTTTTAAATAATAATTAAAAACAAAATGTAAGAAACAAAAATGAAACGGACCCATAAAAATGTGTCTGCGACCCCAAAATGGGTCCCGACAGACTATAGTGGACTAGACCAAATTGAATTGGTGGAATTTACTTCACCACGCCCTTCTACATTGTCGGTCATTACTGCCTGGACACCATGAAACTGACTGCAAATTCGATATTAGTTAATTGCCCAATCATATAAGCTTGTAGCTTGGTTGCATTATTGTCATAAATGATATAATTTACCCATACATTTCTTTCTGTTACGCTCACTGCATCCTTTTCCCTATCTTTCCTTGTGCCCCGTCGACACTCTCCTTCATTCCCACCCCTCTCTTCATCTCTCTCCTCACCTACTGTATACCTCTCTCTCTCTCTGTCTCTCTCTCTCTCTCTGTCTCTCTCTCTCTCTCTCTCTGTCTCTCTCTCTCTCTCTCTCTCTCTCTCTCTCTCTCTCTCTCTCTCGCTGTCCATATCATCTAGGGGACAAATACAACAACAGCACCAGAACCAGAGTCATCAACCGTCCTGATAACAACGGCGGCTGTCATCCCTGCGACCACCGGCGGCTCTTCAGGCAGTGAGAACGTCACTGCCGTGCAAACTACCATGCAAACTACGGCCGCTGGGAATGGAGGAGCTCACGTCATCGGATCTCTCACTCTGCTGTTTGGCTGTGTATTTCTTCAATCACTCTGGCAATGAGTGCTCCATTGAGGCTCAGATTCGTAATGACTTTATAAGCAATGGCTCTCAAAGTGGGGCCCAGCAGCTGTCCTTGAAGGGGTTCCAGGGGTTAAAATAGCAGCACAAAATTACATCACACCTTTTTTTCTTTTTAATCTTGTGAAAAATCCCACATTTTGAATAATTTTGATTTCTTTCAACACAGATGTCGCTTTGAGGGTCCCTGGCAAAAAACATTTTCAGATGGCAGTCAGCGGCAAAATAAATATCAATTTGAGGGTCCTTACAGGAAAATCTTATAGAACCATGGCTGTAAACCTTAATAGTACACCCTCTTTTTGTGTACTGTACAGAGAACATTTGTGCGACACAGAATTAATGTGCTGTTATTGTGTCTGTTTTGTAAAAAACTATTGAGCAGTGAGCACAGAGTGTACAGTGGAAGCCTTTTAATCAATTAAAACCATATACTTAGTTGATCGGGGTCCCCCAGGGGTCTATACTTGGTCCCCTCCTTTTCCCCCCTGACAACGCGTTGCGACGAGTTATGAGCTTAGACTAGCTGATTTTCACATCATGTTCGGTAAACTTTCACACTAGCCGATAGCTCATGAGCTTGTAGATCATGTATGTTGGCCTATTTTGACATGCCAAGAATATATGGACACTATAGGGTTCATGTGGTTGAATGAGTGATCCCAGTATGAATTTTCGGCATTAAAAAATATGGTTGAATTGGAATGAGACATGGCACATTTTTACAGTATACTGTGACAATGTCACCTGCACTTTATTTACAGAGGGCATGTTGTAGCTGCAGTCTGTAAAATTTGGACAAATATCACACAACACAAAAGTTATACAGTTACAGTACATTATTAGAATCAACCAATAATGGGTTATGGTAAGGCCTTTTGATAAAAGCATATTTTTAAGAAGTGATTTAATAGCAGACACTCATTTTAAATCACAGACACTGATCAAACCTGAGCTTATCAGGCAGGTCGAGGAAACCTGACAGAAAAGATCACTCTTTGTCAGGTCTCTTTTCAACTATAGCCTATAGGTTCCTGCCCGAGGACGTCAGGCTATACACACAGGCTTGTACAGGGTTAATAATTCACAATTATGGGCAGGCCAGAAATGCCTTAATTATGTACTGTAATCTGTAATGAATGACAATATGATGATCAATGGTGTTGGTGTCAAATGCTGCACTCAAGTAAAAAAAAAAATATATATATATATATAAATATATATACCAAAAGTGTCATGAATTAAAATACCTTTTTGACTCTGGTCCAATGTCTTCTATCAAAATCACAACTGATTGTCTTTCATAACTGCCAGAAGTTGTAAGACTAAGTAATAAGAATAAGTCTTTTCCAGAATTATTTTAATGAATGGCAATTTAAAAAATGGCCTGACATTGTTACAAATGATTGGGGTCAAGACTTCACCACGCTTATCTTTTAGGAACCAAAACAAGAGAGAGAGACCATCTTTATAGGCTGTCTAACCTATACGGTGGACCAATCCGGTCACACCAATGTGACATCACTCTTTTAAGGTGACTCTCATATGAATACAAATAGATAAGAATAACAAACAATCATAAATTGGCTCAATACATAAGTGCAAATATACCACATAATTCAAAATAATATATTGTATTACCGTACCATATTCTTACCTCAAGAAGAGACTAAACTCAAATAAAATACAATAATCAGGACAGGAAGGGGCCTGGACGGCTGGTGTATAGTGGTTTGGGCACCTGGGCTGATAATCCGCCATCTCTCTCTCCCCATTCCCTGTTAGCCCACTGTATATATATCATCAATCAATGAAGGCTGAAAGGCCTAAAAGAAATGTAAATAAGGGTCACCTATTGTACTTCCAACATCTACAATAAATTGAGAGAGTATAATATCAGCGCAAGAGGAAGTTTTCCTGTGATATAGATCACCAACTAATATTTTACCAAATGACAAGATGGAGGAACATTTTGAGACTACGTTCCATAAAAGAAATGTTAAGAGTGCAGTATGATATCCAAGGTGGTGACATGTTGGAAAAATGATCAAATAAAATGGATTAGTGATCAGACACATAGATTGACCTGGTTAATGCAATTAATCGCACCACAAAAATGTATGTTTCTTCAGGCCAAAGACAAATACTTTTAAAATTAATAGCCACAAATATGAATATTATAAGTACCATGGAGGAAAGAAAATAAGATAATTCAGACTGAAAGCTTGAGTTTTTTGTTTAGCAAGGCAGTTTAGGAGGGTGCATATATCACGTCCACTGCAAGGACAGTTGTAGGGAAAATAGAGAGATGAACAAAGTACAGTCAAGATAGCATATAAATACTGCACAATAGTATAGGACTTTTGCACTGCGTTGTGATAAAGATTCAAAATAGACAAGTGCAACTTTTACTTTATTTTTATTTCAATTTGACACAAAAAAAAATACGAATAAAACAAAAAGCACAAAGAAAAACATACAAGAAATACAAATAAAATCATATAGGCCTACAGTAGGCCTATATGAGTTTACAATCTTCTCACTGCTCAAATGCAGATGGCATGCCTCATTGTCTCCACCAGGCCGAAGGCATGGGGAGAGAGTATGTTTTGCACTCCGTCCGTCCGTCCGTGTGTCCGTCCGTGTGTCCGTCCGTCCGTGTGTCCGTCTGTGAACAGCTAATCTCTGGCACCGTTGGCTTGATCGCAGCCATACTCTGCACACACACTCCCTGAATGCCAGAGCTGAACCTCTGCCCCAAAGTTTTCACATTGGCCTGTTATAGCGCCACCAGGAGGCCGCTTTGTGCAAAACAAATGTTTTGACAGTACACCTACAGATTTTGTCCAAACATTACGCAAATTGGTACACAGTCTCTCTAGAGCCATTCAACGAAACGGGTCTTTCAGATTTTTCAGACTCCATCCTGATTGGCTAAGATTGGCTTCCAAAGTTCGCAGGAGTGCTCCGTTTCAAACAAAATGCTGCAAATCATGAACACATGGTGTGATTTCCGTGAAATTTTGCACGCACATTCCCACTAGGTCGAGGAAGAAATGCCACTTGAATATTTTCAACTCAGCCTCATGGTGGCACTATAACTTGCCGATTTGTGTTTTTACCTATAACTGCACCGATCTGTGTAAAACCATGTATGCACACTCCCTAGAGGCCAAGGAAAAACCTTTGCCTGGAATTTTTCACATCTGCTCTTTATAGCGCCACCAGGAGGCCGACATATGTAAAACACATTTTCTAATATTACTCCTTCAGATTTTATCCAAATTTCACGCAAATCGGTACACATGCTCTCCATAGTCATGTGATCATGTGATTTGTTTGATTTCTCATAATTATCCATCCTGATTGGCTACGATTGGCTTCTAAAGTTTTCAGGAGTAGCCCGTTTTGTACCCGTTTTGTACAAATTGACACAACTCCGCAACGCAGCGTCTGATTGCGGTGACACTGTGCATGCCTATTCCCACTACTAGTTTTCAAATCAGCCTCATGGTGGCGCTACAACAGGCCAAGTCAAACACACACACACACACACACACACACACACACACACACACACACACACACACACACACACACACACACACAAACAAATAAACATGTTTATATTACTCCTAAACATTTTGCCAAACATCACACACAATCCTATCCTCCTGGTGGAGACCTGTGCCCAGAAGGGCACTTTTTCTAGTTTAGTAATGGTTTGTACGATAAGGATTTGTTGAATTTTCTTTCCACTAGTTGAGAAACCGTGATCTAGTAATTTACTGACAAGTTGTTGGTCGAGAAATTCAACAGAAAAAGGGAGTTACAATCTCAAGAGGGGGAAGTGCACCGGATTGTCTGGTTGAGTCATCCTACTATAAATGTGCCACGTCTCTGTCTGCGTGTGTGCGTGTGTGTATGGTTGTAATGCACGTAACTCGAGAACCGTTTGCCCCACCGACTTCACATTCGACACACGCGTTCCACCCCCCCGCAAGGAGTGCAGTGCCTGGTATCAAGTTGGTCGGACCCACGGTTCTCCTGAACCACCCCAAAAGGCTCTGGTCAGCTCTGCCAGTGGGCCTAATCAGCCTAAATCCCCTCACCTGTGCAATTTCCAGCCTCTGCCTCAGCCAATTGATTGCCATGGCAACCCCACACCTGCAAATTGATTACTTAACCACTCCACTTTTCACAGTCAGTTTGCACTCTTCTCACACACAGGCAGACAGACAAATACAGATATCTCCATGTGGGACACAGACAGATAGTTAAAACGGGTGCTATGACAGCGGGTATTATTAGGTTCCCAAGTTGCATCGCTCTCAAGTAGGCAGGTGGCCAACGGGCATGTACAGGTTTAGTTATTATTAATGATTAGTAGTCAATGGAACATTGGTTGAGAAACAGTGGGATGTATACATACACACACATGGGATGAGCAAGTGTTACTTAAAAGCACTATTAGTCCATTTCCTCACCCAACACAACAGTGTTCCCCAGGTTGATTCTAATAACAGGGTGGACCACCCTGGGTGGTGGTCAGTTGAAAACCCCTGAAGCATTTGCACTGGGCTGGGCAATTAGAACAAAACAAAATCCCCAAAACACCTTATTCATGCTACATTAAATTATTATCGATACTACTAATTATTACCTTGAATTCAAATTGGTGAAATTAATTGTAAGACTTTTTGACTGATTAACTGATTCTTCCATTAAAAAATCAAGGCTGATAACGTCATAGTTAATGATGGTAATAATAATTCATATTTTGATTTCATTTTATTGCAGTCTATTATTATTATTATTATTATTTGTCTGTCTTTTGGATGATGTCATAAAAGTGTCAAATAAACTCCTTGATTCTTAAAGGACCACTTCACCACTTTTCAACATCTCTTCATATAATTGGTCCTCACTAATGTTCATGATAAAACACCACCATTTTTGTCTCCACCAGGCCGAAGGCATGGGGAGAGAGTATGTTTTGCACTCCGTCCGTGTGTGTGTGTGTGTGTCCGTGTGTGTGTGTGTCCTTCTGTCCGTCTGTTACCAGCTAATCTCCGGCACCGTTAACCCGGTCGATGCCAAACTTTGCACACACACTCCCTGGATGCCAACGATGAACCTCTGCCCCAAAATTTCCAGAACGGCCTGTTATAGCGCCACCAGGAGGCCGCTTTGTGCAAAACAAGTTTTTGGACAGTACACCTACAGATTTTGTCCAAACATCACACAAATTGGTACACAGTCTCTCTAGAGCCATTCAACGAAACAGGTCTTTCAGATTTCTCAGACTCCATCCTGATTGGCTAAGATTGGCTTCCAAAGTTCGCAGGAGTGCTCAGTTTCAAACAAAATGCTGCAAATCATGAACACATCGTGTGATTTCCGTGAAATTGTGCACGCACATTCCCACTAGGCCGAGGAAGAAATGCCACATGAACATTTTCAACTCAGCCTCATGGTGGCGCTATAACTGGCCGAAAAGTGTTTTTACCTCTAACTGCATGGATCTGTGGATAACTTGTATGCCAACTCCCTAGAGGCCAAGGAAATTAATTGTTTTTATCATTTATCATTTTATCATTTTATTGTTGACAAACCTTCCCCTGTCAAAATTGTATGGATTAAAGTAAGAACATGACTCTGGTTTAAATGCAGATATTTTGAAGGCTATTAAGAAATTATTATTATTATTTTGCAAATAGAGGAAATGTAGGGATGAGCAGAGTACAAAAATGTATACATTAGGATTAGGTAACAAATCGATGATAAAGACAGAAAGAAAAACAGATGTAGCAGAAAATAACAACTCTCACAAAGTACGTACGCTATGACATGATTTATCTGAAACCTTGAAACAGCTGGGTACATACTTGAGACTAAAACATACAACCTGAGCCCATATAGTACTCTGAAAACGTTGTCGATAAGAAAGTTCTGCAGCAATGTGCAAATTGCTAAATAACATATTGGTTAAATAAGTGTGCTGCTCTAGAATCAATTGAACTTCACAGAGAACACATATCCAACGATGTGCTGTGGATGAATCCTTCCATTGATTGTACTCCAGATATTCAGAGAGATAGATAATAATTAATAACATAACATATTGACTCAATTTGACTGTATATTTTGGACCTGTTGTACGTACATCCATAACAGACTACAGCCTTGCAGGCTAAGTCCTGTCCTCCAGAAGAAAAGACTCCGCCAACCAGTGGCAATTTACATTCACAGCATTGAACAAATACTTTGAAGCATTTAATGAATGTGTTTTGTTGTGGTCTTTGACATTTGAACACCTACTTTTATTTTATGATTTATTTATTTTTCGCCTTTATTGATAGTACACAGTAACCCAGTGAGAGAAACAGGGAGTGACATACAGCAAAGGTGATCGGGCTCATGAGGAATCAAACCTGCAACTCACTGTCCGGCTGCATTAGAGCCCATGGTTTCCATTATAAAGGCGGTAAAATCAGGCGGTATCCCATAATTAGCCAATACCACGACCATTATGCGCTATCCATATTATGTAAGTGTCGCTGAGCGCACACACATAAGGCTTACCACTTTCCAGCATATTTTAGCATTGGGGGAGTGTCCATATGTTAATTATGTTAATCTGCAATTATGCCCCTTGACCTAAAAATACTTTGGGCTTCTTTTTCTGTAAAGTTGCTTGTAAATATTGATAGTTGTTGTTGCGTCTCTTTTTCTAAAGTGCTTTTTGGGCTTTTATCCTAATGTTGTTTAAACCAGTGATTCTCACACAGTGATATTGGCTGGGTTTCCCAAACGAAATATGCATAGTGAGTATGCGTATGGTTCTTCTCAACAACACCCCCTTTCACTGTGAACATAGATATTCCGTGCATAGATGTGCCACGCAGTGGTAGGCCTGAGGCCTGGTATGGTAGGCCTGAGGCCTATATTGGTAGGCCTACCATCCCGGCCTGACCGGTCAATAAAATAATTAACTATAGCTTGTATTGGTAACTTTGACTGCACAATAGCCTCCCATTTAACCTCCTTGTCTAGGCCTATATTTATTAACCCACATTCGAATGTTATTCAATTTAATTCACTTGCACAATGGGACAGTAGTGTTTTCATATACGCCTACATTTACCTTGCCGACATCACTTCGCCTCTGAAAAATGTATTTAATAATATTTGGACTGCTGGACAGCTGACAGTATAGGCTCTCTTCACTGTTAATTTTTTTTAATAAATGTTTTAAATATATATATATGGTATAGGCGCTTCTTTTGGGATTCTTTTTTATAGACCGTGTTACTTATTTCTCTGAGAGATCTGGCAACACCGCACCGCAGCATTTGCTTTCTGTCATACAAAATTGAGATTTGAGACGGCCATATAGTTCGCTCATTTGTCTACCTAATTTCATAATCGTGCACACCTACATCTTGGCGATGGCAGCGGTGGCTCAGGGGTAGGGTGGCTGGATGGTAACCGTAAGAGTCAGTGTCGAAGTGTCCTTGAGCAAGACACTGAACCCTAATTGCTCCTGATGTGCTGGAGCCTGTTCCACGAAACTTGGATTAACTAATCCAGGATTTAGGCCAAAACCAGGCTTTTTAAATCCTGGTCTTTACAGCCTGGTTTATTCTGTTCCACTAAAGCCAAGCGAGGCTTAGAATGGGCGGATTTATCGAGCCAGGATCATAAAGCCTGGCTGAATGCAGAGCCTGGCTTTTTGTTTCTAGACCCATTCGGTGGAACACAGATTTACTGATCCTTCTTCTTCATGGGGTATTATGGCAGTTTGCATCATTAATAGTTGCATTACTGCCCCCTTCTGTATATCTCAGTATCATTACTAATCTATTCAAGACTTACTGATACAAGGACTTAAGCTTCTAAAATAAATACTGCTGCTGTAATTAAAGAGAGAACATACTCTCAACAGTGGATAGACTGAATGATTAACTACCCCAAAAATATAGTTTACATTTTACCACTACTATTAACTTAAAACAGAATTCTTAATATTGTAAGCATAATGATATTGTCGCATTGTGATATTTGGCCATAACTCCCTCCTCTGAGGGAGCTACCTTTGGGGAAGGGGGTTGTTGTCCAGACAGGGGCCAGACTGGTGAACTGTGGGTCATGGGTTCAATAGTGGGTGAAACGTTACAATGGTAATATGTTGTAAAACTTCGGGTTACTTCAGTAACCTCAGTTGTATAAGTGACTCGAAGAAGAGAGTCATATGGGTCCGAGCCACTTGGTGGCGCTGGAGCACAGAACAAAACATAAACTCACGAGCTAATTTATTGGTTCGTGGAGCTGTCACTCAGAGCGGTGTCGCCGGTCCCAACCCTCAGGTATAAAACCGGTGGGCGTGACCGCTCGAGTCATTCCTATCAACCATTTTTCTGCCGCCTGCCAAAGCAGACGGGCAGTTCGATGACTCTCTTCTTCGAGTCACTTATACAACTGAGGTTACTGAAGTAACCCGAAGTTGTCTTAAGTGCCTCTCTCGAAGAGAGTCATATGGGTCATCATAAAACTCCCGTATGATCACCCCGGCTGACAGGACCGCTCCACGGTCCCCCTTTTTTTCCCAGAGACACAGACACACGAGACGTCACCATCACGTGAATGTGTGTCCCCTTCGCAAGGGAGACTGAGAGGGTTAGCCAGGTTACTGACCTGGCACCAAGACCGGGCCAACTACCCGGTGGCCCAAAGTCCCTCTAACAGGCAAAACTAAAACACTGATAGAGGTGAGGGGAAAACCCCGGGGAGCCAACAGTGCCACTGTCCCCTGCTCCCCAGGAGGTTCCCCCCCCCTACAGACGCACCCAGGAACCTCCACCAGGCTCCGCCTGGCGGTCAAGGGATCCCTCAGAGGAGCCGACAGCTATGCTGCCTTATGTGCTCCCCCAAGTCTGCAGGGTTCATGTCTTACGTGACTAACGTGCGGCCGCTCCCAGGACTGCATGGGCCAGGTTCAGGGGAGCCACATCGAGGTTGTAATACGTGGCAAAAGTCGACGGAGTCGACCAACTCGCCGCCGCACACACATCCAGTATGGGAACGCCTTTCGCTAAGGCCCAGGATGCTGACATGCCCCTTGTGGAGTGAGCACGCAGTCCCTCGGGGAGATCCACACCACTGGCAGTGTAAGTCAGTTGTATGGCCTCCACAAGCCATTGTGAGATCCGTACTTTCGTGACGGGTTTACCCTTCCGCTGTGCTTGAGGGGCCCAAGCAACGAAAAGCTGATCCCCTTGTCTGAAGGGGGCTGTCCTGGCCTTGTACAGCTTCAGCGCCCTGACTGGACATAGGCTATTCAACCGCCTGTCCTCCTCCGAGGCAAAGGGCGGCGGATGGAAAGCCACCAATTCCACTGGCTCACAGCCAGAAGGAAAATTCTTCGGGAGGAACGACAGGTTCGGCCTGACCGTAACCCTAGTGTCATCGCCACTGAATCTCATGCAGCTCACGTTGACCGAGAGCGCGTGAATGTCGCTCGACCTCTTAGCCGTCGTCAACGCGACCAGCAAAGCGGTCTTCAGAGAGAGGAACTTCAGGTCCACTGTGTCCAACGGCTCAAAAGGTTCCTTTGTGAGCGCGTCTAGTACAACCGTCAGATCCCAAGCTGGAACCAGGGATCTAGTAACCGGCCTGAGATGCATGACACCCTTCATGAACTGTCGGACCAGTGGGAGCTCGCTCACCGGACCGTTGTTTATGCCCAAGTGGTAGGCGGAAATAGCCGCCAGGTTGACCTTCACAGAGGATAAACCTAGACCTCTGTCCAGGAACTCCTGCAGATAGGACAAGATGAGAGCCACCGGAGCTTGGAACGGGAGGATCCCTCCTGGCCTATTCGAACACCAGCGCACAAACAGCTGCCATGCTGTGTTGTAACGCCGTCTGGTAGACGCGGCCCTAGCGCTCAGAATGGTCTCGATGACGTTCTGTGGCAAGCCGGCTATTCCAAGAGGGGCCCCCTCATGGGCCAGACCCACAGGTCCAGGTCCTGGGGGCGCGGGTGGAATATTTCTCCGCCGGCCTGCGTCAGCAAGTCCCGCCTCAGGGGAAGTTGCCACGGTTCGTGGTAAAGGAGGGGGACAACGTCCTGCCTCCATGATCCCCAGGCCGGAGCTACCAGCAGGAGTTGGACGTCCTGCAATCTCACTCTGGCCAACACATGCGGGATTAGTTCCAGTGGCGGAAACGCATAGAGCAGACCCTGTGGCCACTGGTGCGCCAGTGCGTCCAGGCCCAGAGGTGGTTCGCCCTTCAGTGAGAAGAAGAGAGGGCGTTTCGCGTCCTCTCTTGTGGCGAACAGATCCACCTCCGGAAACCCGAAGTTGTGCCATATCTGGTTCGCCACCTGAGGGTGGAGAGACCAGTCGCCGTAGCGGAGTGGCCCCCTCGAGAGGAGGTCCGCCGCTGTGTTCAGCAGGCCAGGTACGTGACATGCCGTGAGGGAAAGGAGACGACCGTCGCACCACACCAGCAGCCTGTGTGCCAGTGTGCACAGACGTCTGGAGGTGAGACCTCCCTGTCTGTTGATGTAGGACATCGTCGTCGTGTTGTCCGTGCGGACCAGGACGTGGTGTCCCTGAAGAAATGGTTCGAACTCCCTCAGAGCGAGGAAGACCGCCATTAATTCCAAGTAATTGATGTGGGAGGTCCTTTTCAGGTATGTGTCCCACAAACCCCTGGCCGACCTGCCCTCGTGTGTGGCACCCCACCCCGAGAGGCTGGCGTCCGTGGTGACGACCTTCCTGGATAGGGGAAGGCCCAAGGGCACCCCTTCCATCAGTCTGTGTCTGTCCGACCACCACCTCAGTGCCAGCGTGCAAGCCGGGGACACTATCACACGGCGGTGCACGTACTTGGTGGGAATGTGCAGGGAACCAAGCCATCGCTGGAAGGGTCTCATGTGCAGTCTCCCCAGACGTACCAATGAGATCGCCGACGCCATAATGCCTGCTATCCGTAGGCACGTGTGTAATTGAAGAGTGCGTCCCGGTGTGAACAGTGACACACACTTCAGTAGGTCGTCGAGTCTGTCTGCCGACAGTCTCGCCGTATACGCAACTGAGTCCAGCCTGATGCCTATGAAGTCTGTTGACTGCGTAGGCACCAGCATGCTCTTGGCGTGGTTCACAACGAACCCTAGGGAGGCCACGTGGGTCAACACTCTGGTTGTGGCCCTCGTTACCTCTTCCCTCGAGCTGGCCATCAGGAGCCAGTCGTCGATATAGCTCGCCACCCGAATGCCCTGTTGACGCATGGGCGCGAGGGCGGTCTCTGTGCAGCGCACAAACACCCTGGGGCTTAGGGACATCCCGAAGGGAAGGACCGTGTACTCGTATACTCTCCCCTGGAACCCGAACCGCAGGAACTTCCTGTGAGGTGGGTAGATGGGGATGTGGAAATATGCGTCTTTTAAGTCTATGGACGTGAACCAGTCGCCTGGGCGTATGGTACGTACTAGAGACTTGGCCGTCAGCATTTTGAACGCGAACTTCTTGAGGTGTCCGTTGAGTACCCGGAGGTCCAGAATGGGGCGTAGGCCCCCCCCCTTTTTCTTGACCAAGAAGTAGCGGGAGTAGAACCCGCTGCGACATTGGCTCTGGGGCACCTCTCTGACGGCTCTTTTCTCCAGCAGAGAAGCTATCTCTTGTTGGAGAACTTGACCCGCTTGACCCCGCGAGTCGGTGAAGAGGACTCCACTGAACGCGGGGGGTCTCACTGCAAATTGGAGTCTGTACCCCTTTGCTAAGGTGCGTAGGACCCAGGGGGACGCATTGTAGCGTTCCCACTGGGCTACGCGCTCGGTCAAGGGACTTATCCCCTCCAGACGAGGTGGTCCTCGTTTGGTGGTGGTACCCACTGGATGACCAAGGAAAATTTCGCCATGACCCGTCTCCCTGGTGGCGTTTAAGCCCGCCACAGGCCTCATATCCCACCGCTCTGTTTCGGGCAGCACTTTGGCTGTCCCTAACAGAGGGTTCATGGTCCCCCGACAGTGTGATTTTTGTTGTTTTTTTGTTCTTTTGGGCAAAGCCTTTAATACAGAAAAAACATGACACTGTGCACTTGTGCAAACCTTGTGCGGCTCGGCGACAGACCCACCCGTGGTGGGGATCTGTGCCACGAGCTTTAGCCTTTTTGGGGGCGGTCCCGGTGTGCAGCCAAGGGCTGCTACACTCTGGCCGAGGCCCAAGGCGGTGGGGGAGTGGGGAAGCGTCCGAGCTCGCTTCCCCTGGAGACGAGGTCGAGGGGTCACTTCCGCTGCTTGGAACCGCCGGCCCTGGGGACTCCTCTCCTAGGCCCGGTCGAGGCGGCGGGGGGTCGGCGACGTTGGTCACGGTGCTGTCGTCTGCCCCTGCCTTCAGCTGGCTGATCACCCGGTGGGAGCGCCGGTGGATCTGCTCTGGGTTGGCGAGCACGGTGCGGGGCCTGGCGCCCCGTATCGCGGTAGTCTACTCGCCGCTGGGGCCACTGCCGTTGGCGGTGGTCCGTGCGTGGGGCCTGCCCATGCTGTTGCAGGAGGACTGGGCGAGGGGTGAGAGCGGCGAGGGCCTCGCAGCCAGGCTTCTGTTGCGCCACTGCGAGCGCCATTCTTTCTAGGGCCCCCTTGAAGAGGCCACCAGGTTGAATGGGGCCGTCCAGCAGGTCCTTCCTGGCCGCGGCGTCGAGCTTGGGGCTGACGTCGAGCCACCTGATCCTTTCGGACATGATCACTGCAGTTCCCATCCTGCCGACCAGTGCTGTGGAGCTGCAGAGGAACTTAATCATCTCCTGATGGAGCCTCTTGATTTCGGCAATCTCGTCAGGGGTGGGGACATTCCCCAGACCCCCGAGTATGACCGTGAGGGAGCCCTGCAGCAGAGCAAGGGTGTTGTGGTGCTTGCCAGCCGCGGCGATGAGGGAGAAGAGCTTACCGCTAGCAAGGCTGGCGTCCTTGTCCCTCTTGGTGGGCAGGGAGGGTTCCTTGGCCAAAGGTGTGATGCGTGGGGCGGTGGGGTCGAGCAGGTAGGCCCCTACTGTCGAGCCGATGGTTGGCATCGCCCCAAGACCTGCTGACGGAATGTCAACCGTGTCCATTGGCACCTTGGTGTGGCGAAGTGTTGGGGGAGTCAGGCTGGGTTCTCCCCAGTTCGCCGTGAAGGTGGACTGGAAGCCTTGGGCCAGCGGGAGGATAGCTCTCCGCATGGGGGCCCTGCTTTCCGCACCAGGCCAAGTGTCCTCCGGGTTTGGGGGAGGTGCCACGTCCGGCCAATCCCGTTCGCACCTGATGGCGGCCTGGTGTAGGAGTTCGGTGAGGTCCCATTCCTCGACGGGCGGGCGTGGGGCAACTGGGGCCCCCTCAGGGGCCTCAGGGGGTCCATTGTCCTGGGGAGGAGCCTCCTCTCCCAGGACATGGTCACGGTGAGATGATGAGTCGTCATCGTCGTCACCGTCATCGTAGGGAGCTGGTGCGTCGGCATCCAGGTCTCCGTCGTCCTCATAACCCACCTGGTCTACGACCCTGTACTCTCCAGGAGGTTCCTGGAAGGAGCGCGGGTCGTCCAGGGGTTCCTGCCCCTCCATGAAGTCTGACCATGGCATACCATCTGGCAGCTGGTAGGGGTGAGGGAGGGGTTCGCAGTCTGGGCCGGGTCGCCTGTAGGCTTCGGAAGTGTCGTCGAAGTCGTCATGGTAGCGATCCAGGTAGCGATCATGGAAGCTCCTCTCTGTCCTAAAGGAGGAGAAGGAGAAGGAAGCAGCGGGTTGGCGGCGTGAACCGTCTAGCGCTGCTGCTTCGTAAGCGGTCGTGGTGTAGCTCGCGTTGGACCTGGGGGCCTTCCTGACAGGGGAGGGGCATCCAGGGTCGTCCATGTGCCGCTGTGCTGCCATTGCGGGAGGCCTGGTACCTGTAGACGCATCGCGGGGAGCTAGGAGCTGCCTCCCAGGCTGGGTGGGGGGGAGGGGGGCCCGTCCCTCCAGACGGGCCTTGACTCTAGACAGCCTGCGTCCCTTCTCTCTGTCTGATAGCCCAAGGCAGCATGGGCAGAGGCCCACGATCTCAAAGGCATTCCTCGCATGTGTTAAACCCAGACAGTGCATACACATGGAGTGGCCATCATCAGGAGACAGGAGGTTGTTACAAACCCTGTTGAAACAGAGCTTTGGAAGGGGTCCAGTGTCATCGTGGTCATCTCTTGTAGCCATGGTGGAGATGGCCTACTTCTTCCCCTGTTCTCAAACCTTTTTTTTTTTTTTTTTTCAATATAAAAACTAAAAAGGATATTATTATTATTTTATTTGGCTCCGTTGCTAAATAAAAATAATGTTCCACTTATCTGCCTCACTACAGAGAGTAAAGGTGATGAGTGAAGCTCACAATGGTCAGCTTACAGCACGATGGCTGAAGGCTGCACCACGTGTTGGCCTACCGTAGTGTAGAGGAGGGAGGCCTGTTTGTTGTCCACGTTGTGGAGAAGGCGGTCCGTCCGGCCTGCGGTAGATGTTAGATAACGAGGCGACGGAGGATCGGTTGACGTTGGCCCGCTGTTACCGAGGGTTGTAGCTACAACAAGCGAGGCTGCGGGCTGCGGCTAGCAGGAGTCTAGTCAGTGACTAACGAGAGGCTAGCGGGGGAGAAAAAAGCGGCAGCAACGCTGAAGCTGGGCTAATGAGAAGCCAACAAACGCTAGCTACAAGCTAACAAACGCTAGCTACAACAAGCAGCAACGAGAGGAGCGGGAACGTAGAGAGCAGACAAAACAACAAGTCGCCGGGCGGGCTCACTTGTGTTATTAGTCTTAATATTACTTATCTTGGGATGAGTTAGCTCGTGGAAGGAACACCGTCTTGCGGCTGCGAATCCCCGCGGTGCAAGTCAGTTCTAGACTCGTCCGTCTTTCGGGAAAATATATTTCAACAGCCGGTGTGTGAGACTTTGGTGTACTCGCTATGCTGTGTGCATCCAAGCGCAGAAAAATGTTGGAATGACTCGAGCGGTCACGCCCACCGGTTTTATACCTGAGGGTTGGGACCGGCGACACCGCTCTGAGTGACAGCTCCACGAACCAATAAATTAGCTCGTGAGTTTATGTTTTGTTCTGTGCTCCAGCGCCACCAAGTGGCTCGGACCCATATGACTCTCTTCGAGAGAGGCACTTAAGACAACAATGAGTAATGGTAATATTTAGTGGTTTTCACTTTTACAAAAAAAAAAAATATATATATATATATAATATAATATAATATAATATAATATAATATAATATAATATAATATAATATAATATAATATAATATAAATAATATAATATAATATAATATAATATAATATAATATAATATAATATAATATAATATAATATAATATAATAATTCTTCTTAACCGTGCACTTGCACGACAGCAAACCTATTCTGGGGAACATTCACCAAAAGCAGCTGATCTACAAGCTCACAAGCTGTCATGATGTTGTGCAGCCTATATATTTTGTTTTTTTTATTTTATATAGTGCTTAAATTAGTCCTTTAATGCAGACCGATAAAAATAAGGCAACATAAACCTATAATAATTGAATAAGTGTGGAAAACATCATTGGTTTGTGATCAGTTTGACTGCTTAATGAACAGTAAAGACATCAGGATTAGGTTAAACCTGGCTGTTAGCCTGGTCCGGAGCAGGCTAAGTCCAAAGCATTAGTTTCCATGGTAACTAATGTAGCATCACTTTCATGAAACCGAATCAAGCCTCAACATATCCAGGTTAACTGGTTAAATTAATCTGGCAAGATTAACCAGCTTTCATGAAACCGGTTAATCGCTGATCCAGGATATATTAAGCCAGGATATCTGTTAAATCCCGGTTTAATCTCTAATCCAAGTTTCGTGGAACGGGCCCAGGTGCTGGTATGAATGTGTGTGTGAATCAAATCAGACAAAACATGGTCAGTGGCCAAAGACACATCGCTGTCTGCCTTCGTTGAAAATGTACGCTTTGTGTGTGTCTCTCACTCGGACACACAGTATTCACTACGACACATAACATGTGTGTGGCGTTAGACCTGAGCGCGCCATACTAGTAGCCTACTATACAAGCCTCAGTGGGATCATAAACCAGGAAATGAGGTGCTTATTTCAGCCACATGCTCCTTGTCTTAATTTTGCTACTGCTGTAGGTAGGCCTATGTGAATGTGTCAACCAAGGAATTGATGCATACAATATCTTAAAATAAAATAATAATAATAATAATAATAATAACAAGGGTAATAATAATAATAATAATCTGGTGACGTAGAGGATCTGCAGAGCTGGAAATGGATGGTGTCTACTTTTGTGCTGAAGAAAGCGATAAAGTTATTAAGTTCCTCTGTGAAATCTGTGTGTGTGGAAGGTTGCGGTTTGAGAAACTAATTTATGGTGGAAAAAAATGTAATCATATTACTAATACATATTTAGGTTATTTCCAGAGGAAACCTTTGTGTAACATAGTGAAAGCAGAAGTATACCTTGTGTAATGTATAGTCACTATGTTGTCACTGTCAGTAATAGAGAACATAATGGTCTGGACCATGCCCACCCGTTTTTCTAATTGAGAGTGTCAATAATAAGAGTGAATAATGGAGTATAATGCTTCGGTACAGCTATAGGCTAAATATGAAATGTGTGTTTTGGCATGGGGTTATGATATAGGGTGATATGATATTGGCATGGGGTTATGATTGATAACACAGAAATCTGCCACCGCTGCACATATTTTCTAACACTATATAACCTTCCTAAAAATCACTATGATAATTATTCCCTGAAGATGGTAAATTTTGGGTCCTGATTTACGGACTAATGAACTGGGGGTGGAACAAAATTATATTTGTCCCCAAAAACTATGAATGAGTGAGAATGAATGAATGAATGAATGAATGAATTAAATCTTTAGGTTATTTCCAGTGGAAACCTTTGTGTATATATATGAAAACATCTTGTGTAATGTAGGCTATAGTCACTAACTTGTCACTGCCAGTAATTGAGATGGCCCACACACCAATTATTCGCAACGCAACTAGCTGCAACTGCAATACTTACAACCAGTTCCCCTTTCCATTTCCCCAAAGGGCACTGCAATTTCTTTGAAATTGTTGTGGACTGGCCTCAACATATTTCATGAAAACAGAAGTACATCTTGTGTAATGTACAAGTCAATATATGTTGCCACTGCAAGTACTAGATGACATTTCTAGAGTTGCAAATTGTAATCAAATCGGAACGAATTGGACTCCAGCACGTAGCAGGCAGGCAGATAGCCAGCAGGCAGTTGCAATACACAGCGTAGAGAGACTTAAGTGCTGGATCGGATTGGTATCAGTATCGGATCGGTATCTGTATTGGATTAGTATCGGATCGGGAGTGAAAAATCTAGATCCAGCATCCCTAATTTAACTATCAACAAAACATATCCACAGATGACGCCATAGCCACAACACTACGCAATGACCTCTCCCACCTGGAGAAAAGGAACTCCTATGTGAGTACCAGAATGCTGTTTATAGATTACAGCTCAGTGTTGAACACCACAGTCTCCTCCTGACTGGATCCTGGACATTGATGATGAGGAAAGATGACCCAAAGGAGCCTCGCATGGCTGTGTTCTGTGTTTTGAGTGACCCCCCTTCATTAATCTCTATACGCCCACAAGAAGAATACAGATCCAGGGCATATAGAAGTACAATAATACAGATCAAAATAATATCCCAAATAGACACAAACAATTATTTAAAAAGTATACACTATACAAGCATCCTGCTTGGTACAGAAGAAGAAAGACAGTCATGCAAATGCAATTGCTGTTGACCCTTGCGTGCATCATTATACATTCTCGTAGCAAATGGCACAAAGGACTGATGAAGTCCCTCCAACCTCATCTTGGGGTAAAGGAACAAGTACTTTCTTTTGCTCACTCGTTCACTTGCTCTCTCGATCTCTGTCCGTGTGGAGTTGGTGGGAGAGGAGAGGAGAGGAGAGGAGAGGAGAGGAGAGGAGAGGAGAGGAGACATGAGATGAGAGCAGACAGGAGAGGGGGAGATGACAGGAGAGGAGAGAAGGAGAGGAGTAAGACCACTGCTGTGTTTTAGGTCAAGAGGTCAAGGCATGCAGAGGGCCAGCAGACAGAGCATGACCTACTTGATAGGAGGGGGGGTTGACAGGAGACGCAACTTGACCTTTTTTTAAATAAAAAAATCTCATAATCTCATAATTTGGTGATTTCTCCACCGTTTATTAAAATGTAAAATTCTCCATATTCCTTAGGAAGTTTGCTTTCATTCGCTGTATTGTACCCGATTCTATTGTTATTCAGTCAAACGATATCAAGCAAAATCGTAAGTTCGTGCTGGACGATTACGCATGGAGCCTGGTGGTACGTGTCCAGCGCTGTCATACTTCCAACACTTACATAACCACAAAAAGCACAGACATCGGCCTACAAGCTATCATGCACTGTGATGCACATCATGTCTGTCGAAAGCTTAGATCTGTTCTTTTGAGGCACAAGGGAGACAGCAGTGCAATAGGAATAGTGTTATGATTTAACCCAAATGTGACAAAGTCATGTCATGTCTATGGAGCCTGCATGGCGAAATAAAATGGCGCAACATGAGTATATTGTCATTATTTGTACACCATTGTGTGGGGGAAAAAAGACATAGGGATTTTGTGGAGACCCTTGGCCTACACTCCCTAGTCTAAAGTGGCTATACCACTCGCACGCTATTAAGCAAAGCTTAATTTGCGCATAATGTACCGGGGGTCATGCTGACTTTTAAAGGGAATGGCACCCGCCACGCTGATTGGGTTGATGGTGGTGACGCCCTAAACACACCCATGACTAATTCAGGGCCGCTTTACGCACAGCACCATGACGGAGAGCGCAGATTACCGCAGCCATTATAGCAAAATGACATTGGTCACACCTCCATCTTTTAAATGATGTAATAAAACATGGTGGTGAATATGACGCGGATAATGGAGCCCATGTGGTATGTGCCTTAACCACTAGGCCAGCGGGCTAGTGGGCCTGACCACATACTTCTAATCAGTTCATCCATGAATCAAGTGGATATTTGTGCCAATAAATGTGATGGATGGAGAGACAGATGGACCCACCAGAATGGAGAAGTGTCTGGCAACAGCTGTCCATCGGCGCAGGCATACAAAAGCAGTTCAGTCACCCTAAAAATGTACAAGCTATTTCAATCCCAATCCCAATGAAACGCTTTTCTTTTCTTTTTGTCTCCACCAGGCCGAAGGCATGGGGAGAGAGTATGTTTTGCACTCCGTCCGTGTGTGTGTGTGTGTGTCCGTGTGTGTGTGTGTCCTTCTGTCCGTCTGTTACCAGCTAATCTCCGGCACCGTTAACCCGGTCGATGCCAAACTTTGCACACACACTCCCTGGATGCCAACGATGAACCTCTGCCCCAAAATTTCCAGAACGGCCTGTTATAGCGCCACCAGGAGGCCGCTTTGTGCAAAACAAGTTTTTGGACAGTACACCTACAGATTTTGTCCAAACATCACAGAAATTGGTACACAGTCTCTCTAGAGCCATTCAACGAAACAGGTCTTTCAGATTTCTCAGACTCCATCCTGATTGGCTAAGATTGGCTTCCAAAGTTCGCAGGAGTGCTCAGTTTCAAACAAAATGCTGCAAATCATGAACACATCGTGTGATTTCCGTGAAATTGTGCACGCACATTCCCACTAGGCCGAGGAAGAAATGCCACATGAACATTTTCAACTCAGCCTCATGGTGGCGCTATAACTGGCCGAAAAGTGTTTTTACCTCTAACTGCATGGATCTGTGGATAACTTTGGATGCCAACTCCCTAGAGGCCAAGGAAAAACCTTTGCCTGGAATTCTTCACATCTGCTCTTTATAGCGCCACCAGGAGGCCGACATATTATATATACACATTTTCTAATATTACTCCTTCAGATTTTATCCAAATTTCACGCAAATCAGTACACATGTTCTCCATAGTCATGTGATCAAGACGGGTTTGTTTGATTTCTCATAATCCACCCTCATTGGCTACGATTGGCTTCTAAACTTTTCAGGAGTAGCCCGCTTTGTACCCGTTTTGTACAAATCGCCACAACTACTCAACGCAGCGTCCGATTGCGGTGAAACTGTGCATGCATATTCCCACTAGGCTGAGGAAGAAATGCCACTTGACAGTTTTCAAATCAGCCTCATGGTGGCGCTACAACAGGCCAAGCCGCGTCTCTCACACACACACACACACACACACACACACACACACACACACACACACACACACACACACACACACACACACACACACACACACACGTTTATATATTACTCCTACACATTTTGCCAAACATCACACACACTGGTGGAGACCTGTGCCCGGAAGGGCACTTTTTCTAGTTGTACATATAATGTAGCTTGTTTTTCCATCTTCATGAGTAAACAGCCATTAAACACAACACTGCCATTTCCATAGTCAAATTTAATTTCCATCATAAAAAACTGCTTATTTTTCTTCCTTTCCATATTATTTCCCTATTTGTACCCTCCCTGTTGTTTCCAGAGTAGCCTGCATTTGGGGTTATGGCAAGAACATCTCCAATCTCCATGTTCCAACATGGAATGCATGGGAAAATCACTTGGATTGGTTCTAAGAGACTGAGGAAAGGTTGCTTCTTGGTTTACCTATGATCCTAGATTACTATTTCTATTCATTTATATTGCTATAGTGTTTCCCTCCTCACTGAGAGTCACTCTGGATTAAGTCTGCTAAATGCCTAAATTATAAAATGTAGAGAAATAGGGCAACTTGACCATTGGCTCATCATCTCAGTATACTGGTTCCCAAACTTTGTCATGCCAAGGACCCCCAAATGTACACTTATTTGCCTGCGGACCCCCATTTGAAAAGATATGCCAAGGACAAGGACATTTCAAAGTAAAAAGTTCCAGCAAGTACAGTAAACTGAATTATAAAAAGTGTGAATTGAGTTACTAGGTGAAAGTGATTTTTTGACGTGCCAATATCTGCCATTGAGCCCCATTGTAAATGTCTCAAATTTGAAAGCACTATATTTCTAAAACTATGAAACATTTCAAAGATTCCTTTTCAGGCAAACCATGTCCAATGTAAGAAGAACCTAAATAGGTTTGAATGGGGTTTCTAGGTGTAAGTATGTAGGACTAGTAGCATGCCAAAGTTTGTGCTATTGCCATTGAGAATGCATTGGGCATTTAAGTTAAATAATAACTCAGAAACTACAAAACATTTCAAAGTAAAGAGTTCCAGCATGTGTGCCCACAGTAAGCTGAATTATATAAAGTGTGAATGCAGTTTCTAGGTGAAAGTGTTTTTTTGACGTGCCAATATCTGCCATTGAGCCCCATTGTAGATTTCTCAAATTTGAAAGCACTATATTTCTAAAACTATGAAACATTTCAAAGATTCCTTTTCAGGCAAACATGTCCACTGTAAGATGAACCTAAATAGGTTTGAATGGGGTTTCTAGGTGTAAGTATGTAGGACTAGTAGCATGCCAACGTTTGTGCTATTGCCATTGAGAATGCATTGGGCGTTTAAGTTAAATAACTCAGAAACTACAAAACATTTCAAAGTAAAGAGTTCCAGCATGTGTGCCCACAGTAAGCTGAATTATATAAAGTGTGAATGGAGTTTCTAGGTGAAAGTGACTTTTTGACATGCCATAGAGCTGCCATTGAGCCCCATTATAAATGTCTCAAATTTGAAAGCACTATATTTCTAAAACTATGAAACATTTCAAAGATTCCTATTTCCATTGAGAATGCATTGGGCGTTTACGTTAAATAACTCAGAAGCTATAAAACATTTCAAAGTAAAAAGTTCCAGCATGTGTCTCCACAGTAAGATGAATTTTAAAAAGTGTGAATGGAGTATTTAGGTGAAAGTGATTTTTTTTTAACTTCAAGCTCCTTTTCTTTACCACCATCACTACCTTAGCCTGACTGAGTGAGATTTCCGGGCACTTTTATCTTCTTATAAAGACCACAGTGGGATTTGAACCCACAACATCTGGATCATGTGGACAGCCACTTAACACATTGAGCTACCTGGCTTTCTGTTATCTGTTGTGGTTTCTCCTCTGTATTATCTGATTAACATCCATGATAACACTTAAAGCTCTAAAGACACCTTTGATGCACAGCAATTACCAATGAAAATTTCATTGTTGTCAAATGGGGCCTTGGGATCATGTACAGAGCATTTAATGCTCTGTACATGATCCCAAGGCCCCATTTGAAAAGTGCTGGTGCTTATCAGTGTGACGTCGTCTGATAAGTCGTCTATAGGGCCGGTACGTGTCACACACGTTAGAATTTAACACCTCCTTAACAGCATTAAGGGGATAAATGCAAGGATCATGTGATCTTGTTTTTTCATTGTTATCATTTCCTTCCACAGAACATAACAGATTGAATTGAATTGCATGACATGCGGTCTGCCATTCAAGCACCCATACATATACATCCTTCCTACCCTAGTGGGACTAGTGGAGAAGAGATCCAGTATAACTAAAAGACACAGTTAGTAGAACTCAAAATGGTCCAACATATTGTGTTTGTTGTCATGAGTTGTCACGACTCGAGTTGGCTTTGTCCGCGGCGTAACCGTCTTTAAATAAATACTAATAGAAATGTCTATGGGAAAAATGCATTGGGAATCATTTCCTGGGCCTGGCGTCGTCATGAAAGGGGCGGGACTGCGACGCTCTATTGGACTGATCAAGGGTAGCTACTGGGACGTAAGACGGGATTTGATCAACCCCGGCTGGGTCGCCTGAGTGAGGGGTATGATTTTGGAAGACCCGAAACCCCGTTGACCTCAGAGTCAGGAAACATCATTGAAGATACGTCCCAGGTGCATCCATGCAATGTATTTTTAGTTATAGTTATTCTATTTATAGTGACTCATAGGAATAGACTATGTGACAACCAGGCATAGTCTGGTGACCACCGGAGAGACGGGTGACAGCCAGAATGTAGACGGCACCCGGGTGAGCAGTATGGGTTAGCGCCCCAGCCTGTGTCCTCTGTGAGGAGGAAGCCCAACAAACCTTGGTGAGGCCTTTAGGAGGGCCAGTCCACCACTCCTGAATGCAGTGCCTGGTACTGGGAGTCTGGTGCAACGCACAGGTCCTGGGCCTGGTGAGAACAGGAGTGGACCTGGTGAGACGTAGGAGGGGCTCGGCCAGGAGTCAACCCACAGAACCTAGTCCTTCCATGCGCCAGATTTTGGTTCTCCCAGTACCAGCAGAGTAGTTCCGGAGCAACGGTTTGTGTGGTCTTGCTCATTCCCTGATGGATTGATCAAGGGTAGCTACTGGGATGTAAGTCGGGATTTGATCAACCCCGGCTGGGTCGCCTGAGTGAGGGGTATGATGTTGGAAGACCCGAAACCCTGTTGACCTCAGGAAACATCACTGAAGATACATCCCAGGTGCATCCATGCGATGTATTTTTTGTTATAGTTATATGTACCTTCACCTCTGTTGAGCGTATACTAATTCATACGTATATGAATTAGGTTTTACTAGTCCATATCTGATTAGGCTACTGTGGAATTCCTGCCTGGCGACAACAAATTTAAAGACCGGGCGAGCAGGAAGGTTGACGAAGGGCTTTTGAGAAAGATGACGTTGTGGGAAAAACACAGAAAGCTATTTTCATGACACACACGCCCACGTACGCACACACACACACACACACACACATGGAGAAATATTCTCAATGTCCTGGTATGAGGAATCATTAAATGTAACACTCGACACTCGAGACGCACACGCGATGATAAAACATTCTTCAGTTGGTATGAGGAAGGGAAGTTGTATTTATACAACGCAGTTTCGGGAGAAGAGACCTCCTTCCGCTTGACCTTAACCACTCCTCCCTCCTTATCAAACTCACCTGCCTTTCATTATCACCCAGCCAATCCCCGGTGCAATCACAAAAACACCTGCGATCTCTCAACCAAATTGTTTGGTCTACTCCATGACAGACCAAACATGGGTTGTGAGTACTGCACTTGTAGATCCGCTATTTTCCTATTCTTCAAATTCGCCATCCTCCTCCACCCCAACCTCCTCCTTCCGCCTCGATTCTCTAGGAATCCAGGGGGGGCAGTGACGGAGCAGAGACGACCAACCGCTTATTCCGAGTAGAGCAAAGATGACCGTTAGCTCCAGAGACTACGCCCCCACCCTGAGTCTCGCCCTACCTTGGGTTCCTCACTCCATTCCGCATTCATCTCATTCTGTTTCAATAAACTGTTAATCTTGAGCGAAGGTGTGGTCTCTTACTAGTGAAATGTAATTTCTTTGAAAAAAAGACAAAAATCACTCCGAGACCATGGGCTATAGCCCATAGTCTCGGAGTCATTTGCGTCTTTTTTTTAAATCCTCAAAAATGATGGAAAACGGCATGCTATAGTATGCCGTCCGATATGGGATATAGCCCATGACTCCGAGACGATGGGCTATAGCCCATGGTCTCGGAGTGATTTTCGTCTTTTTTTGAAATCCTCAAAAATGATGAAAAACAGCATGCTATAGTATGCCGTCCGATATGGGCTATAGCCCATGGTCATAAATGATGAAAAACGAGGATTTGAAAAAAAGACAAAAATCACTCCGAGACCATGGGCTATAGCCCATGGTCTCGGAGTGATTTTCGTCTTTTTTTGAAATCCTCAAAAATGATGAAAAACGGCATGCTATAGTATGCCGTCCGATATGGGCTATAGCCCATGGTCATAAATGATGAAAAACGAGGATTTGAAAAAAAGACGAAAATGACTCCGAGACGATGGGCTATAGCCCATCGTCCCTTTTTTTCAAATCCTCAAAAATGATGAAAAACGGCATGCTAAAACTATGAAACATTTCAAAGATTCCTTTTCAGGCAAACATGTCCACCGTAAGATGAACCTAAATAGGTTTGAATGGGGTTTCTAGGTGTAAGTATGTAGGACTAGTAGCATGCCAAAGTTTGTGCTGTTGCCATTGAGAATGCATTGGGCGTTTAAGTTAAATAACTCAGAAACTACAAAACATTTCAAAGTAAAAAGTTCCAGCATGTGTCTCCACAGTAAGCTGAATTTGAAACAGTGTGAATGCAGTTTCTAGGTGAAAGTGCTTTTTTGACGTGCCAATATCTGCCATTGAGCCCCATTGTAGATTTCTCAAATCTGAAAGCACTATATTTCTAAAACTATGAAACATTTCAAAGATTCCTTTTCAGGCAAATATGTCCACCGTAAGATGAACCTTAGTAGGTTTGAATGGGGTTTCTAGGTGTAAGTATGTAGGACTAGTAGCGTGACGACGAGTATATTAACCTGGAAGAAAGTAACGAGTGTGTGTTCTGGTCCTGTTGAGCAGAGCAGAGCAGGACCTATAAACTTAGGTCCTTCTCAGCTCAATCAGCAGGACCAGAACACACCTGGGCTGGCTGCCAGGATCACATCCACCAATGGGGAGGCTGTCTGTGTCCTGTCATGGTTTCTCCTCTGTATTATCTGATTAACATCCACGATAACACTTAAAAGCACTAAAGACACATTTGATGCACAGCACCATTCAAATGCTCTGTAATGATCCCAAGGCCCCATTTGAAAAGTGACACCAAGAAGAACAACTTACAACCTAAAAATCACTGAGAGCTCAGTGGCACCCTTGTTAAGATGAAGTCCATGTGAGCCAGAGGTTGTGTGTTCTAATCCAGCTGAGTTCCTCCTACTTTCACTCTGCAGCATGTTTTGGAGAATAACATCCAGAAGAGAACTGGAAAGAGATGGAAAGCTGAGGAGATTCTCAGAGAGCATGGTTGATAGATAAATTCTGACATGTTGTTTACACGTCATGTCAAGTTGGCCACTCCATCATATTCTGTTGGTCAACTCAGATAGAACTTGGGCCCAGACCGTGTTCCATATAGGTCATATTTGGTCATCTTGCCCTTTTATCATCATTTTACTCTTAGCCTACTGCCTGTTTACTCCGGGTTGTTCTCCTTATCCTATTCATGTCATGTCACCATCCACGTGCCTAATCATCTCAGCCCTATATTATCCTTTATATTATTTTATCATATTTATATTAGGGATTTCCTGACGCCACATTAAGATTTAATATCTTGTTGACTCCTTATTCGGTCTCCATACTGTCTGTCCCCAGTCAAGTTAAGTCGCATACTGAGAGGTCTATTTTGATTTGAGACATGTATTTGACCTTGGTGGCTAGTGAGAAAGTAGATAGCCGGCCATTTCTCTCTGTCGAAGTTCACAGCTAGCAGGGAAAGAATGTTATCTTCAGGTTGCCATAGCAACGCCAGCCTCTGTGCTTTCCCGGTCTATGGCATCAATGACGGAACCAAGGAAGATGTCACGATACCAGTCTCATCATCCATGTGCTGGTCCAATGAGCGCTCGACAACCAGCACCACCGTGGGATATTGCGGAAATGAACTATCTATTCAGCCAATGAACGTTTATCAACAACTGACGTCAGATGCAGTATAAGCCAGGAAGATGCTGTGAAGAGGGGCAGTTCGGATCCATATTGGAACAATTGAATACTCTAAATTATAGTGATGTATTGTACTATTATTATTATTATCTGAACCATGTAGCACATTCTCTATGTAAATTGACTTTATTACCTACTAAAAATTACAGTTAAAACCTTAAACTTCCTCTCAGAACTTTATTTCGTCTGTCTCCAATTCGTTTTTAAGGTATTCTTCTATTTTTTTATAGTACAGTGACTGTCATTCAAGATTTAAAGGGCACTTCACTCATTTTTAAGGTATTTGGTCTCCCTGCTGGGTTATTGAAGGTATATATATAATTACAGTCCTTTCTAATTAGCATTACAGAATAGATATAATTTATTTTTATCCATTAATACGATCCTTGGGGTCGCCGGAATTTTATTTCCATCAATGGTGGCACTCTGTGATAAGCTGCTGTCTATGTGAGCCACAGGTTGTGGGTTCAAGTTCAGCCCATGGCCTCAGACGGCATACTATAGCATGCAGTTTTTTATAATTTCTGAGGATTTGAAAAAAAGACAAAAATCACTCCGAGACCATGGGCTATAGCCCATCGTCTCGGAGTGATTTTCGTCTTTTTTTCAAATCCTCAAAAATGATGGAAAACGGCATGCTAGTATGCCGTTCGAGACCATGGGCTATAGCCCATCGTCTCGGAGTGATTTTCGTCTTTTTTTCAAATCCTCAAACATGATGAAAAACGGCATGCTATAGTATGCCGTCCGATATGGGCTATAGCCCATGGTCATAAATGATGAAAAACGAGGATTTGAAAAAAAGACGAAAATGACTCCGAGACGATGGGCTATAGCCCATCGTCTCGGAGTGATTTTCGTCTTTTTTTCAAATCCTCGAAAATGATGAAAAACGGCATGCTATAGTATGCCGTCCGATATGGGCTATAGCCCATGGTCATAAAGGATGAAAAACGAGGATTTGAAAAAGAGACGAAAATGATCCTGAGACGATGGGCTATAGCCCATGGTCTCGGAGTGATTTTCGTCTTTTTTTCAAATCCTCAAAAATGATGGAAAACGGCATGCTATAGTATGCCGTTCGAGACCATGGGCTATAGCCCATCGTCTCGGAGTGATTTTCGTCTTTTTTTCAAATTCTCAAAAATGATGAAAAACGGCATGCTATAGTATGCCGTCCGATATGGGCTATAGCCCATCGTCTCGGAGTGATTTTCGTCTTTTTTTCAAATCCTCAAAAATGTAGAAAAACGGCATGCTAAAACTATGAAACATTTCAAAGATTCCTTTTCAGGCAAACATGTCCACCGTAAGATGAACCTAAATAGGTTTGAATGGGGTTTCTAGGTGTAAGTATGTAGGACTAGTAGCATGCCAAAGTTTGTGCTATTGCCATTGAGAAGAATGCATTGGGCGTTTAAGTTAAATAACTCAGAAACTACAAAACATTTCAAAGTAAAAAGTTCCAGCATGTGTCTCCACAGTAAGCTGAATCTGAAACAGTGTGAATGCAGTTTCTAGGTGAAAGTGCTTTTTTGACGTGCCAATATCTGCCATTGAGCCCCATTGTAGATTTCTCAAATTTGAAAGCACTATATTTCTAAAACTATGAAACATTTCAAAGATTCCTTTTCAGGCAAACATGTCCAGCGTAAGATGAACCTAAGTAGGTTTGAATGGGGTTTCTAGGTGTAAGTATGTAGGACTAGTAGCGTGACGACGAGTATATTAAACTGGAAGAAAAGTAACGAGTGTGTGTTCTGGTCCTGCTCTGCTCTGCTCAACAGGACCAGAACACACACTCGTTACTTTTCTATAAACCTAGGTCCTTCTCAGCTCAATCAGCAGGACCAGAACACACCTGGGCTGGCTGCCAGGATTACATCCACCAATGGGGAGGCTGTCTGTGTCCTGTCATGGTTTCTCCTCTGTATTATCTGATTAACATCCACGATAACACTTAAAAGCACTAAAGACACCTTTGATGCATATAGCACCATTCAAATGCTCTGTAATGATCCCAAGGCCCCATTTGAAAAGTGACACCAAGAAGAACAACTTACAACCTAAAAATCACTGAGAGCTCAGTGGCACCCTTGTTAAGATGACGTCCATGTGAGCCAGAGGTTGTGAGTTCAAATCCAGCTGAGTTCCTCCTACTTTCACTCTGCAGCATGTTTTGGAGAATAACATCCAGAAGAGAACTGGAAAGAGATGGAAAGCTGAGGAGATTCTCAGAGAGCATGGTGGCACTCTGTGATAAGCTGCTGTCTATGTGAGCCACAGGTCGTGGGTTCAAGTTCAGCCCATGGCCTCAGACGGCATACTATAGCATGCCGTTTTTTATAATTTCTGAGGATTTGAAAAAAAGACAAAAATCACTCCGAGACCATGGGCTATAGCCCATCGTCTCGGAGTCATTTTCGTCTTTTTTTGAAATCTTCAAAAATGATGGAAAACGGCATGCTATAGCATGCCGTCCGATATGGGCTATAGCCCATGGTCATAAAGGATGAAAAACGAGGATTTGAATAAAAGACGAAAATGACTCCGAGACGATGGGCTATAGCCCATGGTCTCGAAGTGATTTTCGTCTTTTTTTCAAAACCTCAAAAATGATGGAAAACGGCATGCTAGTATGCCGTTCGAGACCATGGGCTATAGCCCATCGTCTCGGAGTGATTTTCGTCTTTTTTTCAAATCCTCAAACATGATGAAAAACGGCATGCTATAGTATGCCGTCCGATATGGGCTATAGCCCATGGTCATAAATGATGAAAAACGAGGATTTGAAAAAAAGACGAAAATGACTCCGAGACGATGGGCTATAGCCCATCGTCTCGGAGTGATTTTCGTCTTTTTTTCAAATCCTCAAAAATGTAGAAAAACGGCATGCTAAAACTATGAAACATTTCAAAGATTCCTTTTCAGGCAAACATGTCCACCGTAAGATGAACCTAAATAGGTTTGAATGGGGTTTCTAGGTGTAAGTATGTAGGACTAGTAGCATGCCAAAGTTTGTGCTATTGCCATTGAGAAGAATGCATTGGGCGTTTAAGTTAAATAACTCAGAAACTACAAAACATTTCAAAGTAAAAAGTTCCAGCATGTGTCTCCACAGTAAGCTGAATCTGAAACAGTGTGAATGCAGTTTCTAGGTGAAAGTGGTTTTTTGACGTGCCAATATCTGCCATTGAGCCCCATTGTAGATTTCTCAAATTTGAAAGCACTATATTTCTAAAACTATGAAACATTTCAAAGATTCCTTTTCAGGCAAACATGTCCAGCGTAAGATGAACCTAAGTAGGTTTGAATGGGGTTTCTAGGTGTAAGTATGTAGGACTAGTAGCGTGACGACGAGTATATTAAACTGGAAGAAAAGTAACGAGTGTGTGTTCTGGTCCTGCTCTGCTCTGCTCAACAGGACCAGAACACACACTCGTTACTTTTCTATAAACCTAGGTCCTTCTCAGCTCAATCAGCAGGACCAGAACACACCTGGGCTGGCTGCCAGGATTACATCCACCAATGGGGAGGCTGTCTGTGTCCTGTCATGGTTTCTCCTCTGTATTATCTGATTAACATCCACGATAACACTTAAAAGCACTAAAGACACCTTTGATGCATATAGCACCATTCAAATGCTCTGTAATGATCCCAAGGCCCCATTTGAAAAGTGACACCAAGAAGAACAACTTACAACCTAAAAATCACTGAGAGCTCAGTGGCACCCTTGTTAAGATGACGTCCATGTGAGCCAGAGGTTGTGAGTTCAAATCCAGCTGAGTTCCTCCTACTTTCACTCTGCAGCATGTTTTGGAGAATAACATCCAGAAGAGAACTGGAAAGAGATGGAAAGCTGAGGAGATTCTCAGAGAGCATGGTGGCACTCTGTGATAAGCTGCTGTCTATGTGAGCCACAGGTCGTGGGTTCAAGTTCAGCCCATGGCCTCAGACGGCATACTATAGCATGCCGTTTTTTATAATTTCTGAGGATTTGAAAAAAAGACAAAAATCACTCCGAGACCATGGGCTATAGCCCATCGTCTCGGAGTCATTTTCGTCTTTTTTTGAAATCTTCAAAAATGATGGAAAACGGCATGCTATAGCATGCCGTCCGATATGGGCTATAGCCCATGGTCATAAAGGATGAAAAACGAGGATTTGAATAAAAGACGAAAATGACTCCGAGACGATGGGCTATAGCACATGGTCTCGGAGTGATTTTCGTCTTTTTTTCAAAACCTCAAAAATGATGGAAAACGGCATGCTATAGTATGCCGTTCGAGACCATGGGCTATAGCCCATCGTCTCGGAGTGATTTTCGTCTTTTTTTCAAATCCTCAAAAATGATGAAAAACGGCATGCTATAGTATTCCGTCCGATATGGGCTATAGCCCATGGTCATAAAGGATGAAAAACGAGGATTTGAAAAAGAGACGAAAATGATACTGAGACGATGGGCTATAGCCCATGGTCTCGGAGTGATTTTCGTCTTTTTTTGAAATCCTCAAAAATGATGGAAAACGGCATGCTATAGTATGCCGTCAGATATGGGCTATAGAGCGTCGCAGTCCCGCCTCCTACCCGGGACCAGGAAATGAAATCCAATGCATTATTCTCATAGACATTTCGTAAAGTATTTATTTAAAGACGGTTACGCCGCGGACAAAGCCAACTCGAGTCGTGACAACTCATGACAACACAAACAATATTTTGGACCAAACAAATAATTAGAAAGAAGAAAAAAACGGCAGGTTACAACACTTTTTTTGTTGTTTTTCTTCTTTCTAATTATTTGTTTGGTCCAAAATATTGTTTGTGTTGTCATGAGTTGTCACGACTCGAGTTGGCTTTGTCCGCGGCGTAACCGTCTTTAAATAAATACTTTACGAAATGTCTATGAGAATAATGCATTGGATTTCATTTCCTGGTCCCGGGTAGGAGGCGGGACTGCGACGCTCTATAGCCCATGGTCATAAAGGATGAAAAACGAGGATTTGAAAAAGAGACGAAAATGATACTGAGACGATGGGCTATAGCCCATGGTCTCGGAGTGATTTTCGTCTTTTTTTCAAATCCTCAAAAATGATGGAAAACGGCATGCTATAGTATGCCGTCCGATATGGGCTATAGCCCATGGTCATAAATTATGAAAAACGAGGATTTGAAAAAAAGACGAAAATGACTCCGAGACGATGGGCTATAGCCCATGGTCTCGGAGTGATTTTCGTCTTTTTTTCAAATCCTCAAAAATGATGGAAAACGGCATGCTATAATATGCCGTTCGAGACCATGGGCTATAGCCCATCGTCTCGGAGTGATTTTCGTCTTTTTTTCAAATCCTCAAAAATGTAGAAAAACGGCATGCTAAAACTATGAAACATTTCAAAGATTCCTTTTCAGGCAAACATGTCCACCGTAAGATGAACCTAAATAGGTTTGAATGGGGTTTCTAGGTGTAAGTATGTAGGACTAGTAGCATGCCAAAGTTTGTGCTATTGCCATTGAGAAGAATGCATTGGGCGTTTAAGTTAAATAACTCAGAAACTACAAAACATTTCAAAGTAAAAAGTTCCAGCATGTGTCTCCACAGTAAGCTGAATCTGAAACAGTGTGAATGCAGTTTCTAGGTGAAAGTGCTTTTTTGATGTGCCAATATCTGCCATTGAGCCCCATTGTAGATTTCTCAAATTTGAAAGCACTATATTTCTAAAACTATGAAACATTTCAAAGATTCCTTTTCAGGCAAACATGTCCACCGTAAGATGAACCTAAGTAGGTTTGAATGGGGTTTCTAGGTGTAAGTATGTAGGACTAGTAGCGTGACGACGAGTATATTAAACTGGAAGAAAAGTAACGAGTGTGTGTTCTGGTCCTGTTGAGCAGAGCAGAGCAGGACCTATAAACCTAGGTCCTTCTCAGCTCAATCAGCAGGACCAGAACACACCTGGGCTGGCTGCCAGGATCACATCCACCAATGGTGAGGCTGTCTGTGTCCTGTCATGGTTTCTCCTCTGTATTATCTGATTAACATCCACGATAACACTTAAAAGCACTAAAGACACCTTTGATGCATAGCACCATTCAAATGCTCTGTAATGATCCCAAGGCCCCATTTGAAAAGTGACACCAAGAAGAACAACTTACAACCTAAAAATCACTGAGAGCTCAGTGGCACCCTTGTTAAGATGATGTCCATGTGAGCCAGAGGTTGTGAGTTCAAATCCAGCTGAGTTCCTCCTACTTTCACTCTGCAGCATGTTTTGGAGAATAACATCCAGAAGAGAACTGGAAAGAGATGGAAAGCTGAGGAGATTCTCAGAGAGCATGGTGGCACTCTGTGATAAGCTGCTGTCTATGTGAGCCACAGGTCGTGGGTTCAAGTTCAGCCCATGGCCTCAGACGGCATACTATAGCATGCCGTTTTTTATCATTTCTGAGGATTTGAAAAAAGATTTTTGTCTTTTTTTCAAATCCTCAAAAATGATGGAAAATGGCATGCTAGTATGCCGTTCGAGACCATGGGCTATAGCCCATCGTCTCGGAGTGATTTTCGTCTTTTTTTCAAATCCTCAAAAATTATGAAAAACGACATGCTATAGTATGCCGTCCGATATGGGCTATAGCCCATGGTCATAAATGATGAAAAACGAGGATTTGAAAAAAAGACGAAAATGACTCCGAGACGATGGGCTATAGCCCATGGTCTCGGAGTGATTTTCGTCTTTTTTTGAAATCCTCAAAAATGATGGAAAACGGCATGCTATAGTATGCCGTCCGATATGGGCTATAGCCCATGGTCATAAATGATGACAAACGAGGATTTGAAAAAGAGACGAAAATGATACTGAGACGATGGGCTATAGCCCATGGTCTCGGAGTGATTTTCGTCTTTTTTTGAAATCCTCAAAAATGATGGAAAACGGCATGCTATAGTATGCCGTCCGATATGGGCTATAGCCCATGGTCATAAAGGATGAAAAACGAGGATTTGAAAAAGAGACGAAAATGATACTGAGACGATGGGCTATAGCCCATGGTCTCGGAGTGATTTTCGTCTTTTTTTCAAATCCTCAAAAATGATGGAAAACGGCATGCTAGTATGCCGTTCGAGACAATGGGCTATAGCCCATGGTCTCGGAGTGATTTTCGTCTTTTTTTGAAATCCTCAAAAAGGATGGAAAACGGCATGCTATAGTATGCCGTCCGATATGGGCTATAGCCCATGGTCATAAATGATGAAAAACGAGGATTTGAAAAAAAGACGAAAATGACTCAGACGATGGGCTATAGCCCATGGTCTCGGAGTGATTTTCGTCTTTTTTTCAAATCCTCAAAAATGATGGAAAACGGCATGCTATAATATGCCGTTCGAGACCATGGGCTATAGCCCATCGTCTCGGAGTGATTTTCGTCTTTTTTTCAAATCCTCAAAAATGTAGAAAAACGGCATGCTAAAACTATGAAACATTTCAAAGATTCCTTTTCAGGCAAACATGTCCACCGTAAGATGAACCTAAATAGGTTTGAATGGGGTTTCTAGGTGTAAGTATGTAGGACTAGTAGCATGCCAAAGTTTGTGCTATTGCCATTGAGAAGAATGCATTGGGCGTTTAAGTTAAATAACTCAGAAACTACAAAACATTTCAAAGTAAAAAGTTCCAGCATGTGTCTCCACAGTAAGCTGAATCTGAAACAGTGTGAATGCAGTTTCTAGGTGAAAGTGCTTTTTTGACGTGCCAATATCTGCCATTGAGCCCCATTGTAGATTTCTCAAATTTGAAAGCACTATATTTCTAAAACTATGAAACATTTCAAAGATTCCTTTTCAGGCAAACATGTCCACCGTAAGATGAACCTAAGTAGGTTTGAATGGGGTTTCTAGGTGTAAGTATGTAGGACTAGTAGCGTGACGACGAGTATATTAAACTGGAAGAAAAGTAACGAGTGTGTGTTCTGGTCCTGTTGAGCAGAGCAGAGCAGGACCTATAAACCTAGGTCCTTCTCAGCTCAATCAGCAGGACCAGAACACACCTGGGCTGGCTGCCAGGATCACATCCACCAATGGGGAGGCTGTCTGTGTCCTGTCATGGTTTCTCCTCTGTATTATCTGATTAACATCCACGATAACACTTAAAAGCACTAAAGACACCTTTGATGCATAGCACCATTCAAATGCTCTGTAATGATCCCAAGGCCCCATTTGAAAAGTGACACCAAGAAGAACAACTTACAACCTAAAAATCACTGAGAGCTCAGTGGCACCCTTGTTAAGATGATGTCCATGTGAGCCAGAGGTTGTGAGTTCAAATCCAGCTGAGTTCCTCCTACTTTCACTCTGCAGCATGTTTTGGAGAATAACATCCAGAAGAGAACTGGAAAGAGATGGAAAGCTGAGGAGATTCTCAGAGAGCATGGTGGCACTCTGTGATAAGCTGCTGTCTATGTGAGCCACAGGTCGTGGGTTCAAGTTCAGCCCATGGCCTCAGACGGCATACTATAGCATGCTGTTTTTTATCATTTCTGAGGATTTGAAAAAAAGACAAAAATCACTCCGAGACCATGGGCTATAGCCCATCGTCTCGGAGTCATTTTCGTATTTTTTTCAAATCCTCAAAAATGATGCAAAACGGCATGCTATAGTATGCCGTCCGATATGGGCTATAGCCCATGGTCATAAATGATGAAAAACGAGGATTTGAAAAAAAGACGAAAATGAATCCGAGACGATGGGCTATAGCCCATGGTCTCGGAGTTATTTTCGTCTTTTTTTCAAATCCTCAAAAATGATGGAAAACGGCATGCTATAGTATGCCGTTTGAGACCAAGGGCTATAGCCCATCGTCTCGGAGTGATTTTCGTCTTTTTTCAAATCCTCGTTTTCGTCTTTTTTTCAAATCCTCAAAAATGATGAAAAACGGCATGCTATAGTATGCCGTTCGAGACCATGGGCTATAGCCCATCGTCTCGGAGTGATTTTCGTCTTTTTTCAAATCCTCGTTTTCGTCTTTTTTTCAAATCCTCAAAATTATGAAAAACGGCATGCTATAGTATGCCGTCCGATATGGGCTATAGCCCATGGTCATAAATGATGAAAAACGAGGGTTTGAAAAAAAGACAAAAATCACTCCGAGACCATGGGCTATAGCCCATCGTCTCGGAGTCATTTTCGTATTTTTTTCAAATCCTCAAAAATGATGCAAAACGGCATGCTATAGTATGCCGTCCGATATGGGCTATAGCCCATGGTCATAAATGATGAAAAACGAGGATTTGAAAAAAAGACGAAAATGAATCCGAGACGATGGGCTATAGCCCATGGTCTCAGAGTTATTTTCGTCTTTTTTTCAAATCCTCAAAAATGATGGAAAACGGCCTGCTATAGTATGCCGTTCGAGACCATGGGTTATAGCCCATCGTCTCGGAGTGATTTTCGTCTTTTTTCAAATCCTCGTTTTCGTCTTTTTTTTCAAATCCTCAAAAATGATGAAAAACGGCATGCTATAGTATGCCGTCCGATATGGGCTATAGCCCATGGTCATAAATTATGAAAAACGAGGATTTGAAAAAAAGACGAAAATGACTCCGAGACGATGGGCTATAGCCCATGGTCTCGGAGTGATTTTCGTCTTTTTTTCAAATCCTCAAAAATGATGGAAAACGGCATGCTATAATATGCCGTTCGAGACCAAGGGCTATAGCCCATCGTCTCGGAGTGATTTTCGTCTTTTTTTCAAATCCTCAAAAATGTAGAAAAACGGCATGCTAAAACTATGAAACATTTCAAAGATTCCTTTTCAGGCAAACATGTCCACCGTAAGATGAACCTAAATAGGTTTGAATGGGGTTTCTAGGTGTAAGTATGTAGGACTAGTAGCATGCCAAAGTTTGTGCTATTGCCATTGAGAAGAATGCATTGGGAGTTTAAGTTAAATAACTCAGAAACTACAAAACATTTCAAAGTAAAAAGTTCCAGCATGTGTCTCCACAGTAAGCTGAATCTGAAACAGTGTGAATGCAGTTTCTAGGTGAAAGTGCTTTTTTGACGTGCCAATATCTGCCATTGAGCCCCATTGTAGATTTCTCAAATTTGAAAGCACTATATTTCTAAAACTATGAAACATTTCAAAGATTCCTTTTCAGGCAAACATGTCCACCGTAAGATGAACCTAAGTAGGTTTGAATGGGGTTTCTAGGTGTAAGTATGTAGGACTAGTAGCGTGACGACGAGTATATTAAACTGGAAGAAAAGTAACGAGTGTGTGTTCTGGTCCTGTTGAGCAGAGCAGAGCAGGACCTATAAACCTAGGTCCTTCTCAGCTCAATCAGCAGGACCAGAACACACCTGGGCTGGCTGCCAGGATCACATCTACCAATGGGGAGGCTGTCTGTGTCCTGTCATGGTTTCTCCTCTGTATTATCTGATTAACATCCACGATAACACTTAAAAGCACTAAAGACACCTTTGATGCATAGCACCATTCAAATGCTCTGTAATGATCCCAAGGCCCCATTTGAAAAGTGACACCAAGAAGAACAACTTACAACCTAAAAATCACTGAGAGCTCAGTGGCACCCTGTTAAGATGATGTCCATGTGAGCCAGAGGTTGTGAGTTCAAATCCAGCTGAGTTCCTCCTACTTTCACTCTGCAGCATGTTTTGGAGAATAACATCCAGAAGAGAACTGGAAAGAGATGGAAAGCTGAGGAGATTCTCAGAGAGCATGGTGGCACTCTGTGATAAGCTGCTGTCTATGTGAGCCACAGGTCGTGGGTTCAAGTTCAGCCCATGGCCTCAGACGGCATACTATAGCATGCCGTTTTTTATCATTTCTGAGGATTTGAAAAAAAGACAAAAATCACTCCGAGACCATGGGCTATAGCCCATCGTCTCGGAGTGATTTTCGTCTTTTTTCAAATCCCTGTTTTCGTCTTTTTTTTCAAATCCTCAAAAATGATGAAAAACGGCAGCCTATAGTATGCCGTCCGATATGGGCTATAGCCCATGGTCATAAATGATGAAAAACGAGGATTTGAAAAAAAGACGAAAATGAATCCGAGACGATGGGCTATAGCCCATGGTCTCGGAGTTATTTTCGTCTTTTTTTGAAATCCTCAAAAATGATAGAAAACGGCATGCTATAGTATGCCGTTCGAGACCATGGGCTATAGCCCATCGTCTCGGAGTGATTTTCGTCTTTTTTTCAAATCCTCAAAAATGATGGAAAACGGCATGCTAGTATGCCGTTCGAGACCATGGGCTATAGCCCATCGTCTCGGAGTAATTTTCGTATTTTTTTCAAATCCTCAAAAATGATGCAAAACGGCATGCTATAGTATGCCGTCCGATATGGGCTTTAGCCCATGGTCATAAATGATGAAAAACGAGGATTTGAAAAAAAGACGAAAATGAATCCGAGACGATGGGCTATAGCCCATGGTCTCGGAGTTATTTTCGTCTTTTTTTCAAATCCTCAAAAATGATGGAAAACGGCATGCTATAGTATGCCGTTCGAGACCATGGGCTATAGCCCATGGTCTCGGAGTGATTTTCGTCTTTTTTTGAAATCCTCACAAATGATGGAAAACGGCATGCTATAGTATGCCGTCCGATATGGGCTATAGCCCATGGTCATAAATGATGAAAAACGAGGATTTGAAAAAAAGACAAAAATCACTCCGAGACCATGGGCTATAGCCCATCGTCTCGGAGTGATTTTCGTCTTTTTTTGAAATCCTCAAAAATGATGGAAAACGGCATGCTATAGTATGCCGTCCGATATGGGCTATAGCCCATGGTCATAAATGATGAAAAACGAGGATTTGAAAAAAAGACAAAAATCACTCCGAGACCATGGGCTATAGCCCATCGTCTCGGAGTCATTTTCGTCTTTTTTTGAAATCCTCAAAAATGATAGAAAACGGCATGCTATAGTATGCCGTTCGAGACCATGGGCTATAGCCCATGGTCTCGGAGTTATTTTCGTCTTTTTTTCAAATCCTCAAAAATGATGGAAAACGGCATGCTATAGTATGCCGTTCGAGACCATGGGCTATAGCCCATGGTCTCGGAGTGATTTTCGTCTTTTTTTGAAATCCTCACAAATGATGGAAAACGGCATGCTATAGTATGCCGTCCGATATGGGCTATAGCCCATGGTCATAAATGATGAAAAACGAGGATTTGAAAAAAAGACAAAAATCACTCCGAGACCATGGGCTATAGCCCATCGTCTCGGAGTGATTTTCGTCTTTTTTTGAAATCCTCAAAAATGATGGAAAACGGCATGCTATAGTATGCCGTCCGATATGGGCTATAGCCCATGGTCATAAATGATGAAAAACGAGGATTTGAAAAAAAGACAAAAATCACTCCGAGACCATGGGCTATAGCCCATCGTCTCGGAGTCATTTTCGTCTTTTTTTCAAATCCTCAAAAATGATGCAAAACGGCATGCTATAGTATGCCGTTCGAGACCATGGGCTATAGCCCATCGTCTCGGAGTGATTTTCGTCTTTTTTTCAAATCCTCAAAAATGATGCAAAACGGCATGCTATAGTATGCCGTTCGAGACCATGGGCTATAGCCCATGGTCTCGGAGTCATTTTCGTCTTTTTTTCAAATCCTCAAAAATGATGCAAAACGGCATGCTATAGTATGCCGTTCGAGACCATGGGCTATAGCCCATCGTCTCGGAGTGATTTTCGTCTTTTTTTCAAATCCTCAAAAATGATGGAAAACGGCATGCTAGTATGCCGTTCGAGACCATGGGCTATAGCCCATCGTCTCGGAGTGATTTTCGTCTTTTTTTCAAATCCTCAAAATTATGAAAAATGGCATGCTATAGTATGCCGTCCGATATGGGCTATAGCCCATGGTCATAAATGATGAAAAACGAGGGTTTGAAAAAAAGACAAAAATCACTCCGAGACCATGGGCTATAGCCCATCGTCTCGGAGTCATTTTCGTATTTTTTTCAAATCCTCAAAAATGATGCAAAACGGCATGCTATAGTATTCCGTCCGATATGGGCTATAGCCCATGGTCATAAATGATGAAAAACGAGGATTTGAAAAATGAAAATGAATCCGAGACGATAGGCTATAGCCCATGGTCTCGGAGTTATTTTCGTCTTTTTTTCAAATCCTCAAAAATGATGGAAAACGGCATGCTATAGTATGCCGTTCGAGACCATGGGCTATAGCCCATCGTCTCGGAGTGATTTTCGTCTTTTTTCAAATCCTCGTTTTCGTCTTTTTTTTCAAATCCTCAAAAATGATGAAAAACGGCATGCTATAGTATGCCGTCCGATATGGGCTATAGCCCATGGTCATAAATTATGAAAAACGAGGATTTGAAAAAAAGACGAAAATGACTCCGAGACCATGGGCTATAGCCCATGGTCTCGGAGTGATTTTCGTCTTTTTTTGAAATCCTCAAAAATGATGGAAAACGGCATGCTATAGTATGCCGTCCGATATGGGCTATAGCCCATGGTCATAAATGATGAAAAACGAGGATTTGAAAAAAAGACAAAAATCACTCCGAGACCATGGGCTATAGCCCATCGTCTCGGAGTCATTTTCGTCTTTTTTTCAAATCCTCAAAAATGATGCAAAACGGCATGCTATAGTATGCCGTTCGAGACCATGGGCTATAGCCCATCGTCTCGGAGTGATTTTCGTCTTTTTTTTTAATCCTCAAAAATGATGCAAAACGGCATGCTATAGTATGCCGTTCGAGACCATGGGCTATAGCCCATGGTCTCGGAGTCATTTTCGTCTTTTTTTCAAATCCTCAAAAATGATGCAAAACGGAATGCTATAGTATGCCGTTCGAGACCATGGGCTATAGCCCATCGTCTCGGAGTGATTTTCGTCTTTTTTTCAAATCCTCAAAAATGATGAAAAACGGCATGCTATAGTTTGCCGTCCGATATGGGCTATAGCCCATGGTCATAAATGATGAAAAACGAGGATTTGAATAAAAGACGAAAATCACTCCGAGACCATGGGCTATAGCCCATCGTCTCGGAGTGATTTTCGTCTTTTTTTGAAATCCTCAAAAATGATGGAAAACGGCATGCTATAGTATGCCGTCCGATATGGGCTATAGCCCATGGTCATAAATGATGAAAAACGAGGATTTGAAAAAAAGACAAAAATCACTCCGAGACCATGGGCTATAGCCCATCGTCTCGGAGTCATTTTCGTCTTTTTTTCAAATCCTCAAAAATGATGCAAAACGGCATGCTATAGTATGCCGTTCGAGACCATGGGCTATAGCCCATCGTCTCGGAGTGATTTTCGTCTTTTTTTCAAATCCTCAAAAATGATGCAAAACGGCATGCTATAGTATGCCGTTCGAGACCATGGGCTATAGCCCATGGTCTCGGAGTCATTTTCGTCTTTTTTTCAAATCCTCAAAAATGATGCAAAACGGCATGCTATAGTATGCCGTTCGAGACCATGGGCTATAGCCCATCGTCTCGGAGTGATTTTCGTCTTTTTTTCAAATCCTCAAAAATGATGGAAAACGGCATGCTAGTATGCCGTTCGAGACCATGGGCTATAGCCCATCGTCTCGGAGTGATTTTCGTCTTTTTTTCAAATCCTCAAAATTATGAAAAATGGCATGCTATAGTATGCCGTCCGATATGGGCTATAGCCCATGGTCATAAATGATGAAAAACGAGGGTTTGAAAAAAAGACAAAAATCACTCCGAGACCATGGGCTATAGCCCATCGTCTCGGAGTTATTTTCGTCTTTTTTTGAAATCCTCAAAAATGATGGAAAACGGCATGCTATAGTATGCCGTCCGATATGGGCTATAGCCCATGGTCATAAATTATGAAAAACGAGGATTTGAAAAAAAGACGAAAATGACTCCGAGACCATGGGCTATAGCCCATGGTCTCGGAGTGATTTTCGTCTTTTTTTGAAATCCTCAAAAATGATGGAAAACGGCATGCTATAGTATGCCGTCCGATATGGGCTATAGCCCATGGTCATAAATGATGAAAAACGAGGATTTGAAAAAAAGACAAAAATCACTCCGAGACCATGGGCTATAGCCCATCGTCTCGGAGTCATTTTCGTCTTTTTTTCAAATCCTCAAAAATGATGCAAAACGGCATGCTATAGTATGCCGTTCGAGACCATGGGCTATAGCCCATCGTCTCGGAGTGATTTTCGTCTTTTTTTTTAATCCTCAAAAATGATGCAAAACGGCATGCTATAGTATGCCGTTCGAGACCATGGGCTATAGCCCATGGTCTCGGAGTCATTTTCGTCTTTTTTTCAAATCCTCAAAAATGATGCAAAACGGAATGCTATAGTATGCCGTTCGAGACCATGGGCTATAGCCCATCGTCTCGGAGTGATTTTCGTCTTTTTTTCAAATCCTCAAAAATGATGAAAAACGGCATGCTATAGTTTGCCGTCCGATATGGGCTATAGCCCATGGTCATAAATGATGAAAAACGAGGATTTGAAAAAAAGACGAAAATCACTCCGAGACGATGGGCTATAGCCCATGGTCTCGGAGTGATTTTCGTCTTTTTTTCAAATCCTCAAAAATGATGGAAAACGGCATGCTATAATATGCCGTTCGAGACCATGGGCTATAGCCCATCGTCTCGGAGTGATTTTCGTCTTTTTTTCAAATCCTCAAAAATGTAGAAAAACGGCATGCTAAAACTATGAAACATTTCAAAGATTCCTTTTCAGGCAAACATGTCCACCGTAAGATGAACCTAAATAGGTTTGAATGGGGTTTCTAGGTGTAAGTATGTAGGACTAGTAGCATGCCAAAGTTTGTGCTATTGCCATTGAGAAGAATGCATTGGGCGTTTAAGTTAAATAACTCAGAAACTACAAAACATTTCAAAGTAAAAAGTTCCAGCATGTGTCTCCACAGTAAGCTGAATCTGAAACAGTGTGAATGCAGTTTCTAGGTGAAAGTGCTTTTTTGACGTGCCAATATCTGCCATTGAGCCCCATTGTAGATTTCTCAAATTTGAAAGCACTATATTTCTAAAACTATGAAACATTTCAAAGATTCCTTTTCAGGCAAACATGTCCACCGTAAGATGAACCTAAGTAGGTTTGAATGGGGTTTCTAGGTGTAAGTATGTAGGACTAGTAGCGTGACGACGAGTATATTAAACTGGAAGAAAAGTAACGAGTGTGTGTTCTGGTCCTGTTGAGCAGAGCAGAGCAGGACCTATAAACCTAGGTCCTTCTCAGCTCAATCAGCAGGACCAGAACACACCTGGGCTGGCTGCCAGGATCACATCTACCAATGGGGAGGCTGTCTGTGTCCTGTCATGGTTTCTCCTCTGTATTATCTGATTAACATCCACGATAACACTTAAAAGCACTAAAGACACCTTTGATGCATAGCACCATTCAAATGCTCTGTAATGATCCCAAGGCCCCATTTGAAAAGTGACACCAAGAAGAACAACTTACAACCTAAAAATCACTGAGAGCTCAGTGGCACCCTTGTTAAGATGACGTCCATGTGAGCCAGAGGTTGTGAGTTCAAATCCAGCTGAGTTCCTCCTACTTTCACTCTGCAGCATGTTTTGGAGAATAACATCCAGAAGAGAACTGGAAAGAGATGGAAAGCTGAGGAGATTCTCAGAGAGCATGGTGGCACTCTGTGATAAGCTGCTGTCTATGTGAGCCACAGGTCGTGGGTTCAAGTTCAGCCCATGGCCTCAGACGGCATACTATAGCATGCCGTTTTTTATCATTTCTGAGGATTTGAAAAAAAGACAAAAATCACTCCGAGACCATGGGCTATAGCCCATCGTCTCGGAGTGATTTTCGTCTTTTTTCAAATCCTCGTTTTCGTCTTTTTTTTCAAATCCTCAAAAATGATGAAAAACGGCAGCCTATAGTATGCCGTCCGATATGGGCTATAGCCCATGGTCATAAATTATGAAAAACGAGGATTTGAAAAAAAGACGAAAATGACTCCGAGACCATGGGCTATAGCCCATCGTCTCGGAGTGATTTTCGTCTTTTTTCAAATCCTCGTTTTCGTCTTTTTTTTCAAATCCTCAAAAATGATGAAAAACGGCATGCTATAGTATGCCGTCCGATATGGGCTATAGCCCATGGTCATGAATTATGAAAAACGAGGATTTGAAAAAAAGACGAAAATGAATCCGAGACGATGGGCTATAGCCCATGGTCTCGGAGTTATTTTCGTCTTTTTTTCAAATCCTCAAAAATGATGGAAAACGGCATGCTATAGTATGCCGTTCGAGACCATGGGCTATAGCCCATCGTCTCGGAGTGATTTTCGTCTTTTTTCAAATCCTCGTTTTCGTCTTTTTTTGAAATCCTCAAAAATGATGGAAAACGGCATGCTATAGTATGCCGTCCGATATGGGCTATAGCCCATGGTCATAAATGATGACAAACGAGGATTTGAAAAAGAGACGAAAATGATACTGAGACGATGGGCTATAGCCCATGGTCTCGGAGTGATTTTCGTCTTTTTTTGAAATCCTCAAAAATGATGGAAAACGGCATGCTATAGTATGCCGTCCGATATGGGCTATAGCCCATGGTCATAAATGATGAAAAACGAGGATTTGAAAAAAAGACGAAAATGACTCCGAGACGATGGGCTATAGCCCATGGTCTCGGAGTGATTTTCGTCTTTTTTTCAAATCCTCAAAAATGATGGAAAACGGCATGCTATAATATGCCGTTCGAGACCATGGGCTATAGCCCATCGTCTCGGAGTGATTTTCGTCTTTTTTTCAAATCCTCAAAAATGTAGAAAAACGGCATGCTAAAACTATGAAACATTTCAAAGATTCCTTTTCAGGCAAACATGTCCACCGTAAGATGAACCTAAATAGGTTTGAATGGGGTTTCTAGGTGTAAGTATGTAGGACTAGTAGCATGCCAAAGTTTGTGCTATTGCCATTGAGAAGAATGCATTGGGCGTTTAAGTTAAATAACTCAGAAACTACAAAACATTTCAAAGTAAAAAGTTCCAGCATGTGTCTCCACAGTAAGCTGAATCTGAAACAGTGTGAATGCAGTTTCTAGGTGAAAGTGCTTTTTTGACGTGCCAATATCTGCCATTGAGCCCCATTGTAGATTTCTCAAATTTGAAAGCACTATATTTCTAAAACTATGAAACATTTCAAAGATTCCTTTTCAGGCAAACATGTCCACCGTAAGATGAACCTAAGTAGGTTTGAATGGGGTTTCTAGGTGTAAGTATGTAGGACTAGTAGCGTGACGACGAGTATATTAAACTGGAAGAAAAGTAACGAGTGTGTGTTCTGGTCCTGTTGAGCAGAGCAGAGCAGGACCTATAAACCTAGGTCCTTCTCAGCTCAATCAGCAGGACCAGAACACACCTGGGCTGGCTGCCAGGATCACATCCACCAATGGTGAGGCTGTCTGTGTCCTGTCATGGTTTCTCCTCTGTATTATCTGATTAACATCCACGATAAATGGAGTTGGAACAATAGATGTTCAGGAGGTGGAGGAACACACCTTGACCATACCTCCACGCCAATCTACCTGAGCCTACTTATACCTGCCCAATACAACCCAGAATCCTCTATGCTTTTCGTATGTTCCACGTACACGCCAAACACGCACGTACAGTACAATACCTAAAGCCAAAGAAACCTACCGTCTTACCGTCCCCATGGACTCCGACTCCGTCGACCTGTTCGACCTGTTCAACGAACTATCTCCCGGGAGCACCCAGGCGAGCCAGACGCCCGCCGGCGCCGGGAGCTCGCCCACCATCTTCTCCGACACTTCCAGTGCTGCCGTCGCCGCCAACCCAGCCACCGCCGCCCGGGTTCGAAGCGTCGTCACGCGCGCCACTAACGCCGACCGCTCAACCACCGCCGCCCGGGTCCGAAGCATCATCACCACCGCTTCCCAGGCCGGCGCCGTCCCGCTATCCAACGCTTCCCACCACTCGGACTCCAGCTGCTCCACCACCTCCAGCAGATTTTCAGCCATCGGCGCTTCATCAGGTCGGTCCAGTACCCACCATCAAAGCAGCAGCAGCAGCAGCAGCACTTCGCGCTCCCACCACCACCGCCATTCCAAGAGGAAGAAACGCCACCATTCACCCACCACCCAGCACTCCAGGCGCAAGCACCACGCTCCTCACGATCACAGCCCCGTCGCCTCGCGCCTCCGCACCAGTCCCAGCCAGCCACAACCCGCCATCGCAGACTGGACCGTAGCGGGTCTCCACAAACAACTCAGCGCTCTCAACGTCCCTTTCGCTCGCTCCACCAACAAGGCTGGCCTCTTCACGCTGCTCTGCAACACCACCGCGACGACGACAACAACAACAACACCGGGGCCTTCCTCGAGCCCGGCGCCTGCCGATGACGTCACGAGGCGTGCTACCGCCGCGGCAACCGCCGATGACGTCACCCGCCGTTCCAGGCGGTCCAGATTCAGCCAGCTCATGCCCGACCAAAACAACCCAGCTTCTCTCCCTCCCCCCCCCTCTACCTCCTCTTTCCCCCCCTCTACCTCCTCTTTCCCCCCCACTTCTGCCACATTTCTTTCCAGCTTTCTTCCACCTAACAGCTCTATTCTTTCAAACAGCACAATCCCTCCAACCAGTGCCATCCCTCCAAACCCCCCCACCTCCGTGCCTGCCCCCCACACCCTCTCGTCCCTCATGTCCCTTGTCCTCCCTTGTCCCGCAGGCTGCTACCACCCCCACCCCCCCCCCCCCCCCTCCGGCACTCGCCGCCCTCGTGGCTGCACTGACCACCGGCACCTCCCAGGCTCTGCCCGCCTTCTCTCAGGCCCCGCCCACATTCCATCAGGCCCCGCCCACTTTCCCTCAGGCCCCGCCCACTTTCCCTCAGGCTCTGTCCGCCTTCCCTCAGGCTCCGTCCGCCTTCCCTCAGGCTCTGTCCGCCTTCCCTCAGGCTCTGTCCGCCTTCCCTCAGGCTCTGTCCGCCTTCCCTCAGGCTCTGTCCGCCTTCCCTCAGGCTCCGTCCGCCTTCCCTCAGGCTCTGTCCGCCTTCCCTCAGGCTCTGCCCGCCTCCGCCCCCTCCCACCCAACGCTGGCGCTCCCCAGCGTCCTTTCTGACCCCTCCTACCCCCTTCCCCCCCGTCCCCCCTCCTTCTCTTTTTCCACAGCTACCCCGGCCGTCGCCCCGCCGAACGCCCCCGCCAGGAACCCTCAGAACATCAGCGCCGCCCTCCGCAACCAGATCCTCCTAGGCAACTACATCGACCTCGCCACCCTCCTCCGCCCCTCCACCACCAACTCCGACTCCCGCTTTATCGAATGCGGAGACATCTCCATACAGCTCCGCAACCCCACCCCCACCCCCTCACGCTCCGCCATCCTAACCGTCGCCGAGTTCGGCCTGGCGTTCTCCATATATCGAGACGTCATATGCTCCGCCTACCCAGCTCGGCGCCAGGAGCTGGACGACTACTTCACGGTAATACTCGACCTAGCCGTGAGGTTCGGCGGCTCCCTCTTCCAGGAGTACCACCGCCAATTCGCCAACACAGCCGCAGCCAGACTCCATCAGCTCAACACTGCCACTTACTGGGGCCAACTGGACCTCGAGCTCTACTGCCGCATTTTTGCAGGAAGGCTAGCCACCGCCTGCAACTTATGCGGCAACCCCGCCCACCCCGCCAGCTTGTGCGTCCACGCCGCCCCCCGCACCCCCGATGCCAAACCCATCACCAACCAACCCACCCCCTCCCTCATCGGCACCGCCCGCTTGCCCCCGCCACGCCCCCAACCCTACCCAACTTCCCAAAATCCCACCGACAGACGTGGCCGCCCCGTCCTGTACTGCGGATCCTCGGCCATCTGCAACAACTTTAATGAAATAGGTTGCGCCATGGCCACCTGCACTTTTTTACATGTCTGCACCCACTGCGGGGGCGCCCATGCCCGCTCCACCTGCCCCCAACACCCCACCAAAGCAGCACCCCCTTCCCCCCGCAGTACACCACTCTAGACGGCACCACCAACTCCATCCGTCTCGCCGGCGAAGGCCCTCCCCCTCCACCCTGACTGCCGGCTCTTCTTTGGGGTCTCCGCCAGCTCCTCCTCAACCTCCGCCAATTCCCCGGCCACTCCTTCCGCCTCCACCGCCGCCAGCCGAGGCCTCCAGGACCACCCGACCTACTTCCACTCCTCCTTCCACGACATCAACAGTCCCAACTCCCTAGCCTAGTGGTCGTAACCCGTTCTTCCTTTTGGGGATTCATTCTTCGCGTGTGCCGCGGCCTGACCGCCACACGACCCCTTCCCCAAAGACTCCAGGGTCGGCGACCCCCCCGGAACCCACACTCCTCCCCTTCATTCTTTCTTTCATTCATTCAATAAAATCTTTAAACCCTCCACAATGGTGTGTTCATTCCAACTAGTGAAATGGAGTTGGAACAATAGATGTTCAGGAGGTGGAGGAACACACCTTGACCATACCTCCACGCCAATCTACCTGAGCCTACTTATACCTGCCCAATACAACCCAGAATCCTCTATGCTTTTCGTATGTTCCACGTACACGCCAAACACGCACGTACAGTACAATACCTAAAGCCAAAGAAACCTACCGTCTTACCGTCCCCATGGACTCCGACTCCGTCGACCTGTTCGACCTGTTCAACGAACTATCTCCCGGGAGCACCCAGGCGAGCCAGACGCCCGCCGGCGCCGGGAGCTCGCCCACCATCTTCTCCGACACTTCCAGTGCTGCCGTCGCCGCCAACCCAGCCACCGCCGCCCGGGTTCGAAGCGTCGTCACGCGCGCCACTAACGCCGACCGCTCAACCACCGCCGCCCGGGTCCGAAGCATCATCACCACCGCTTCCCAGGCCGGCGCCGTCCCGCTATCCAACGCTTCCCACCACTCGGACTCCAGCTGCTCCACCACCTCCAGCAGATTTTCAGCCATCGGCGCTTCATCAGGTCGGTCCAGTACCCACCATCAAAGCAGCAGCAGCAGCAGCAGCACTTCGCGCTCCCACCACCACCGCCATTCCAAGAGGAAGAAACGCCACCATTCACCCACCACCCAGCACTCCAGGCGCAAGCACCACGCTCCTCACGATCACAGCCCCGTCGCCTCGCGCCTCCGCACCAGTCCCAGCCAGCCACAACCCGCCATCGCAGACTGGACCGTAGCGGGTCTCCACAAACAACTCAGCGCTCTCAACGTCCCTTTCGCTCGCTCCACCAACAAGGCTGGCCTCTTCACGCTGCTCTGCAACACCACCGCGACGACGACAACAACAACAACACCGGGGCCTTCCTCGAGCCCGGCGCCTGCCGATGACGTCACGAGGCGTGCTACCGCCGCGGCAACCGCCGATGACGTCACCCGCCGTTCCAGGCGGTCCAGATTCAGCCAGCTCATGCCCGACCAAAACAACCCAGCTTCTCTCCCTCCCCCCCCCTCTACCTCCTCTTTCCCCCCCTCTACCTCCTCTTTCCCCCCCACTTCTGCCACATTTCTTTCCAGCTTTCTTCCACCTAACAGCTCTATTCTTTCAAACAGCACAATCCCTCCAACCAGTGCCATCCCTCCAAACCCCCCCACCTCCGTGCCTGCCCCCCACACCCTCTCGTCCCTCATGTCCCTTGTCCTCCCTTGTCCCGCAGGCTGCTACCACCCCCACCCCCCCCCCCCCCCTCCGGCACTCGCCGCCCTCGTGGCTGCACTGACCACCGGCACCTCCCAGGCTCTGCCCGCCTTCTCTCAGGCCCCGCCCACATTCCATCAGGCCCCGCCCACTTTCCCTCAGGCCCCGCCCACTTTCCCTCAGGCTCTGTCCGCCTTCCCTCAGGCTCCGTCCGCCTTCCCTCAGGCTCTGTCCGCCTTCCCTCAGGCTCTGTCCGCCTTCCCTCAGGCTCTGTCCGCCTTCCCTCAGGCTCTGTCCGCCTTCCCTCAGGCTCCGTCCGCCTTCCCTCAGGCTCTGTCCGCCTTCCCTCAGGCTCTGCCCGCCTCCGCCCCCTCCCACCCAACGCTGGCGCTCCCCAGCGTCCTTTCTGACCCCTCCTACCCCCTTCCCCCCCGTCCCCCCTCCTTCTCTTTTTCCACAGCTACCCCGGCCGTCGCCCCGCCGAACGCCCCCGCCAGGAACCCTCAGAACATCAGCGCCGCCCTCCGCAACCAGATCCTCCTAGGCAACTACATCGACCTCGCCACCCTCCTCCGCCCCTCCACCACCAACTCCGACTCCCGCTTTATCGAATGCGGAGACATCTCCATACAGCTCCGCAACCCCACCCCCACCCCCTCACGCTCCGCCATCCTAACCGTCGCCGAGTTCGGCCTGGCGTTCTCCATATATCGAGACGTCATATGCTCCGCCTACCCAGCTCGGCGCCAGGAGCTGGACGACTACTTCACGGTAATACTCGACCTAGCCGTGAGGTTCGGCGGCTCCCTCTTCCAGGAGTACCACCGCCAATTCGCCAACACAGCCGCAGCCAGACTCCATCAGCTCAACACTGCCACTTACTGGGGCCAACTGGACCTCGAGCTCTACTGCCGCATTTTTGCAGGAAGGCTAGCCACCGCCTGCAACTTATGCGGCAACCCCGCCCACCCCGCCAGCTTGTGCGTCCACGCCGCCCCCCGCACCCCCGATGCCAAACCCATCACCAACCAACCCACCCCCTCCCTCATCGGCACCGCCCGCTTGCCCCCGCCACGCCCCCAACCCTACCCAACTTCCCAAAATCCCACCGACAGACGTGGCCGCCCCGTCCTGTACTGCGGATCCTCGGCCATCTGCAACAACTTTAATGAAATAGGTTGCGCCATGGCCACCTGCACTTTTTTACATGTCTGCACCCACTGCGGGGGCGCCCATGCCCGCTCCACCTGCCCCCAACACCCCACCAAAGCAGCACCCCCTTCCCCCCGCAGTACACCACTCTAGACGGCACCACCAACTCCATCCGTCTCGCCGGCGAAGGCCCTCCCCCTCCACCCTGACTGCCGGCTCTTCTTTGGGGTCTCCGCCAGCTCCTCCTCAACCTCCGCCAATTCCCCGGCCACTCCTTCCGCCTCCACCGCCGCCAGCCGAGGCCTCCAGGACCACCCGACCTACTTCCACTCCTCCTTCCACGACATCAACAGTCCCAACTCCCTAGCCTAGTGGTCGTAACCCGTTCTTCCTTTTGGGGATTCATTCTTCGCGTGTGCCGCGGCCTGACCGCCACACGACCCCTTCCCCAAAGACTCCAGGGTCGGCGACCCCCCCAGAACCCACACTCCTCCCCTTCATTCTTTCTTTCATTCATTCAATAAAATCTTTAAACCCTCCACAATGGTGTGTTCATTCCAACTAGTGAAATGGAGTTGGAACAATAGATGTTCAGGAGGTGGAGGAACACACCTTGACCATACCTCCACGCCAATCTACCTGAGCCTACTTATACCTGCCCAATACAACCCAGAATCCTCTATGCTTTTCGTATCCCGCCTCCAGCCCCATCACCACCTCAGGCCAGCAGCATCTCCACTGCTCCACCTCCTCCCTTCCTCGCAGTTCCCGGGGGGGGATTCATTCTTCGCGTGTGCCGCGGCCTGACCGCCACACGACCCCTTCCCCAAAGACTCCAGGGTCGGCGACCCCCCCGGAACCCACACTCCTCCCCTTCATTCTTTCTTTCATTCATTCAATAAAATCTTTAAACCCTCCACAATGGTGTGTTCATTCCAACTAGTGAACACTTAAAAGCACTAAAGACACCTTTGATGCATAGCACCATTCAAATGCTCTGTAATGATCCCAAGGCCCCATTTGAAAAGTGACACCAAGAAGAACAACTTACAACCTAAAAATCACTGAGAGCTCAGTGGCACCCTTGTTAAGATGATGTCCATGTGAGCCAGAGGTTGTGAGTTCAAATCCAGCTGAGTTCCTCCTACTTTCACTCTGCAGCATGTTTTGGAGAATAACATCCAGAAGAGAACTGGAAAGAGATGGAAAGCTGAGGAGATTCTCAGAGAGCATGGTGGCACTCTGTGATAAGCTGCTGTCTATGTGAGCCACAGGTCGTGGGTTCAAGTTCAGCCCATGGCCTCAGACGGCATACTATAGCATGCCGTTTTTTATCATTTCTGAGGATTTGAAAAAAGATTTTTGTCTTTTTTTCAAATCCTCAAAAATGATGGAAAATGGCATGCTAGTATGCCGTTCGAGACCATGGGCTATAGCCCATCGTCTCGGAGTGATTTTCGTCTTTTTTTCAAATCCTCAAAAATTATGAAAAACGGCATGCTATAGTATGCCGTCCGATATGGGCTATAGCCCATGGTCATAAATGATGAAAAACGAGGATTTGAAAAAAAGACGAAAATGACTCCGAGACGATGGGCTATAGCCCATGGTCTCGGAGTGATTTTCGTCTTTTTTTGAAATTCTCAAAAATGATGGAAAACGGCATGCTATAGTATGCCGTCCGATATGGGCTATAGCCCATGGTCATAAATGATGACAAACGAGGATTTGAAAAAGAGACGAAAATGATACTGAGACGATGGGCTATAGCCCATGGTCTCGGAGTGATTTTCGTCTTTTTTTGAAATCCTCAAAAATGATGGAAAACGGCATGCTATAGTATGCCGTCCGATATGGGCTATAGCCCATGGTCATAAAGGATGAAAAACGAGGATTTGAAAAAGAGACGAAAATGATACTGAGACGATGGGCTATAGCCCATGGTCTCGGAGTGATTTTCGTCTTTTTTTCAAATCCTCAAAAATGTTGGAAAACGGCATGCTAGTATGCCGTTCGAGACCATGGGCTATAGCCCATGGTCTCGGAGTGATTTTCGTCTTTTTTTGAAATCCTCAAAAATGATGGAAAACGGCATGCTATAGTATGCCGTCCGATATGGGCTATAGCCCATGGTCATAAATGATGAAAAACGAGGATTTGAAAAAAAGACGAAAATGACTCCGAGACGATGGGCTATAGCCCATCGTCTCGGAGTGATTTTCGTCTTTTTTTCAAATCCTCAAAAATGTAGAAAAACGGCATGCTAAAACTATGAAACATTTCAAAGATTCCTTTTCAGGCAAACATGTCCACCGTAAGATGAACCTAAATAGGTTTGAATGGGGTTTCTAGGTGTAAGTATGTAGGACTAGTAGCATGCCAAAGTTTGTGCTATTGCCATTGAGAAGAATGCATTGGGCGTTTAAGTTAAATAACTCAGAAACTACAAAACATTTCAAAGTAAAAAGTTCCAGCATGTGTCTCCACAGTAAGCTGAATCTGAAACAGTGTGAATGCAGTTTCTAGGTGAAAGTGCTTTTTTGACGTGCCAATATCTGCCATTGAGCCCCATTGTAGATTTCTCAAATTTGAAAGCACTATATTTCTAAAACTATGAAACATTTCAAAGATTCCTTTTCAGGCAAACATGTCCACCGTAAGATGAACCTAAGTAGGTTTGAATGGGGTTTCTAGGTGTAAGTATGTAGGACTAGTAGCGTGACGACGAGTATATTAAACTGGAAGAAAAGTAACGAGTGTGTGTTCTGGTCCTGTTGAGCAGAGCAGAGCAGGACCTATAAACCTAGGTCCTTCTCAGCTCAATCAGCAGGACCAGAACACACCTGGGCTGGCTGCCAGGATCACATCCACCAATGGGGAGGCTGTCTGTGTCCTGTCATGGTTTCTCCTCTGTATTATCTGATTAACATCCACGATAACACTTAAAAGCACTAAAGACACCTTTGATGCATAGCACCATTCAAATGCTCTGTAATGATCCCAAGGCCCCATTTGAAAAGTGACACCAAGAAGAACAACTTACAACCTAAAAATCACTGAGAGCTCAGTGGCACCCTTGTTAAGATGATGTCCATGTGAGCCAGAGGTTGTGAGTTCAAATCCAGCTGAGTTCCTCCTACTTTCACTCTGCAGCATGTTTTGGAGAATAACATCCAGAAGAGAACTGGCCTCAGACGGCATACTATAGCATGCCGTTTTTTATCATTTCTGAGGATTTGAAAAAAAGACAAAAATCACTCCGAGAGGTCTCGGAGCGATTTTTGTCTTTTTTTCAAATCCTCAAAAATGATGGAAAATGGCATGCTAGTATGCCGTTCGAGACCATGGGCTATAGCCCATCGTCTCGGAGTGATTTTCGTCTTTTTTTCAAATCCTCAAAAATTATGAAAAACGGCATGCTATAGTATGCCGTCCGATATGGGCTATAGCCCATGGTCATAAATGATGAAAAACGAGGATTTGAAAAAAAGACGAAAATGAATCCGAGACGATGGGCTATAGCCCATGGTCTCTGAGTTATTTTCATCTTTTTTTCAAATCCTCAAAAATGATGGAAAACGGCATGCTATAGTATGCCGTTCGAGACCATGGGCTATAGCCCATCGTCTCGGAGTGATTTTCGTCTTTTTTCAAATCCTCGTTTTCGTCATTTTTTTCAAATCCTCAAAAATGATGAAAAACGGCATGCTATAGTATGCCGTTCGAGACCATGGGCTATAGCCCATCGTCTCGGAGTCATTTTCGTATTTTTTTCAAATCCTCAAAAATGATGCAAAACGGCATGCTATAGTATGCCGTCCGATATGGTCTATAGCCCATGGTCATAAATGATGAAAAACGAGGATTTGAAAAAAAGACGAAAATGAATCCGAGACGATGGGCTATAGCCCATGGTCTCGGAGTTATTTTCGTCTTTTTTTCAAATCCTCAAAAATGATGGAAAACGGCATGCTATAGTATGCCGTTCGAGACCATGGGATATAGCCCATCGTCTCGGAGTGATTTTCGTCTTTTTTTCAAATCCTCAAAAGTATGAAAAACGGCATGCTATAGTATGCCGTCCGATATGGGCTATAGCCCATGGTCATAAATGATGAAAAACGAGGGTTTGAAAAAAAGACAAAAATCACTCCGAGACCATGGGCTATAGCCCATAGTCTCGGAGTCATTTTCGTATTTTTTTCAAATCCTCAAAAATGATGCAAAACGGCATGCTATAGTATGCCGTCCGATATGGGCTATAGCCCATGGTCATAAATGATGAAAAACGAGGATTTGAAAAAAAGACGAAAATGAATCCGAGACGATGGGCTATAGCCCATGGTCTCGGAGTTATTTTCGTCTTTTTTTCAAATCCTCAAAAATGATGGAAAACGGCATGCTATAGTATGCCGTTCGAGACCATGGGCTATAGCCCATCGTCTCAGAGTGATTTTCGTCTTTTTTCAAATCCTCGTTTTCGTCTTTTTTTTCAAATCCTCAAAAATGATGAAAAACGGCATGCTATAGTATGCCGTCCGATATGGGCTATAGCCCATGGTCATAAATTATGAAAAACGAGGATTTGAAAAAAAGACGAAAATGACTCCGAGACCATGGGCTATAGCCCATGGTCTCGGAGTTATTTTCGTCTTTTTTTCAAATCCTCAAAAATGATGGAAAACGGCATGCTATAGTATGCCGTTCGAGACCATGGGATATAGCCCATCGTCTCGGAGTGATTTTCGTCTTTTTTTCAAATCCTCAAAAGTATGAAAAACGGCATGCTATAGTATGCCGTCCGATATGGGCTATAGCCCATGGTCATAAATGATGAAAAACGAGGGTTTGAAAAAAAGACAAAAATCACTCCGAGACCATGGGCTATAGCCCATAGTCTCGGAGTCATTTTCGTATTTTTTTCAAATCCTCAAAAATGATGCAAAACGGCATGCTATAGTATGCCGTCCGATATGGGCTATAGCCCATGGTCATAAATGATGAAAAACGAGGATTTGAAAAAAAGACGAAAATGAATCCGAGACGATGGGCTATAGCCCATGGTCTCGGAGTTATTTTCGTCTTTTTTTCAAATCCTCAAAAATGATGGAAAACGGCATGCTATAGTATGCCGTTCGAGACCATGGGCTATAGCCCATCGTCTCAGAGTGATTTTCGTCTTTTTTCAAATCCTCGTTTTCGTCTTTTTTTTCAAATCCTCAAAAATGATGAAAAACGGCATGCTATAGTATGCCGTCCGATATGGGCTACAGCCCATGGTCATAAATTATGAAAAACGAGGATTTGAAAAAAAGACGAAAATGACTCCGAGACCATGGGCTATAGCCCATGGTCTCGGAGTGATTTTCGTCTTTTTTTGAAATCCTCAAAAATGATGGAAAACGGCATGCTATAGTATGCCGTCCGATATGGGCTATAGCCCATGGTCATAAATTATGAAAAACAAGGATTTGAAAAAAAGACGAAAATGACTCCGAGACCATGGGCTACAGCCCATGGTCTCGGAGTGATTTTCGTCTTTTTTTGAAATCCTCAAAAATGATGGAAAACGGCATGCTATAGTATGCCGTCCGATATGGGCTATAGCCCATGGTCATAAATGATGAAAAACGAGGATTTGAAAAAAAGACAAAAATCACTCCGAGACCATGGGCTATAGCCCATCGTCTCGGAGTCATTTTCGTCTTTTTTTCAAATCCTCAAAAATGATGCAAAACAGCATGCTATAGTATGCCGTTCGAGACCATGGGCTATAGCCCATCGTCTCGGAGTGAATTTCGTCTTTTTTTCAAATCCTCAAAAATGATGCAAAACGGCATGCTATAGTATGCCGTTCGAGACCATGGGCTATAGCCCATGGTCTCGGAGTCATTTTCGTCTTTTTTTAAAATCCTCAAAAATGATGCAAAACGGCATGCTATAGTATGCCGTTCGAGACCATGGGCTATAGCCCATCGTCTCGGAGTGATTTTCGTCTTTTTTTCAAATCCTCAAAAATGATGGAAAACGGCATGCTAGTATGCCGTTCGAGACCATGGGCTATAGCCCATCGTCTCGGAGTGATTTTCGTCTTTTTTTCAAATCCTCAAAATTATGAAAAATGGCATGCTATAGTATGCCGTCCGATATGGGCTATAGCCCATGGTCATAAATGATGAAAAACGAGGGTTTGAAAAAAAGACAAAAATCACTCCGAGACCATGGGCTATAGCCCATCGTCTCGGAGTCATTTTCGTATTTTTTTCAAATCCTCAAAAATGATGCAAAACGGCATGCTATAGTATGCCGTCCGATATGGGCTATAGCCCATGGTCATAAATGATGAAAAACGAGGATTTGAAAAAAATACGAAAATGAATCCGAGACGATGGGCTATAGCCCATGGTCTCGGAGTTATTTTCGTCTTTTTTTCAAATCCTCAAAAATGATGGAAAACGGCATGCTATAGTATGCCGTTCGAGACCATGGGCTATAGCCCATCGTCTCGGAGTGATTTTCGTCTTTTTTCAAATCCTCGTTTTCGTCTTTTTTTTCAAATCCTCAAAAATGATGAAAAACGGCATGCTATAGTATGCCGTCCGATATGGGCTATAGCCCATGGTCTTAAATTATGAAAAACGAGGATTTGAAAAAAAGACGAAAATGACTCCGAGACCATGGGCTATAGCCCATGGTCTCGGAGTGATTTTCGTCTTTTTTTCAAATCCTCAAAAATGATGGAAAACGGCATGCTATAGTATGCCGTCCTATATGGGCTATATCCCATGGTCATAAATGATGAAAAACGAGGATTTGAAAAAAAGACAAAAATCACTCCGAGACCATGGGCTATAGCCCATCGTCTCGGAGTCATTTTCGTCTTTTTTTCAAATCCTCAAAAATGATGCAAAACGGCATGCTATAGTATGCCGTTCGAGACCATGGGCTATAGCCCATCGTCTCGGAGTGATTTTCGTCTTTTTTTTAAATCCTCAAAAATGATGCAAAACGGCATGCTATAGTATGCCGTTCGAGACCATGGGCTATAGCCCATGGTCTCGGAGTCATTTTCGTCTTTTTTTCAAATCCTCAAAAATGATGCAAAACGGCATGCTATAGTATGCCGTTCGAGACCATGGGCTATAGCCCATCGTCTCGGAGTGATTTTCGTCTTTTTTTCAAATCCTCAAAAATGATGAAAAACGGCATGCTATAGTTTGCCGTCCAATATGGGCTATAGCCCATGGTCATAAAGGATGAAAAACGAGGATTTGAAAAAAAGACGAAAATGACTCCGAGACGATGGGCTATAGCCCATGGTCTCGGAATCAAATCCTCGTTTTCGTCTTTTTTTCAAATCCTCAAAAATGATGAAAAACGGCATGCTAAAACTATGAAACATTTCAAAGATTCCTTTTCAGGCAAACATGTCCACCGTAAGATGAACCTAAATAGGTTTGAATGGGGTTTCTAGGTGTAAGTATGTAGGACTAGTAGCATGCCAAAGTTTGTGCTATTGCCATTGAGAATGCATTGGGCGTTTAAGTTAAATAACTCAGAAACTACAAAACATTTCAAAGTAAAAAGTTCCAGCATGTGTCTCCACAGTAAGCTGAATTTGAAACAGTGTGAATGCAGTTTCTAGGTGAAAGTGCTTTTTTGACGTGCCAATATCTGCCATTGAGCCCCATTGTAGATTTCTCAAATTTGAAAGCACTATATTTCTAAAACTATGAAACATTTCAAAGATTCCTTTTCAGGCAAACATGTCCACCATAAGATGAACCTAAGTAGGTTTGAATGGGGTTTCTATGTGTAAGTATGTAGGACTAGTAGCGTGACGACGAGTATATTAAACTGGAAGAAAAGTAACGAGTGTGTGTTCTGGTCCTGTTGAGCAGAGCAGAGCAGGACCTATAAACCTAGGTCCTTCTCAGCTCAATCAGCAGGACCAGAACACACCTGGGCTGGCTGCCAGGATCACATCCACCAATGGGGAGGCTGTCTGTGTCCTGTCATGGTTTCTCCTCTGTATTATCTGATTAACATCCACGATAACACTTAAAAGCACTAAAGACACCTTTGATGCACAGCACCATTCAAATGCTCTGTAATGATCCCAAGGCCCCATTTGAAAAGTGACACCAAGAAGAACAACTTACAACCTAAAAATCACTGAGAGCTCAGTGGCACCCTTGTTAAGATGACGTCCATGTGAGCCAGAGGTTGTCAGTTCAAATCCAGCTGAGTTCCTCCTACTTTCACTCTGCAGCATGTTTTGGAGAATAACATCCAGAAGAGAACTGGAAAGAGATGGAAAGCTGAGGAGATTCTCAGAGAGCATGGTGGCACTCTGTGATAAGCTGCTGTCTATGTGAGCCACAGGTCGTGGGTTCAAGTTCAGCCCATGGCCTCAGACGGCATACTATAGCATGCCGTTTTTTATCATTTCCGAGGATTTGAAAAAAGACAAAAATCACCCCGAGACGATGGGCAATAGCCCATCGTCTCGGAGTCATTTTCGTCTTTTTTTCAAATCCTCAAAAATGATGCAAAACGGCATGCTATAGTATGCCGTTCGAGACCATGGGCTATAGCCCATCGTCTCGGAGTGATTTTCGTCTTTTTTTCAAATCCTCAAAAATGATGAAAAACGGCATGCTATAGTATGCCGTCCGATGTGGGCTATAGCCCATGGTCATAAAGGATGAAAAACGAGGATTTGAAAAAAAGACGAAAATGACTCCGAGACGATGGGCTATAGCCCATCGTCTCGGAGTCATTTTCGTCTTTTTTTCAAATCCTCAAAAATGATGCAAAACGGCATGCTATAGTATGCCGTTCGAGACCATGGGCTATAGCCCATGGTCTCGGAGTCATTTTCGTCTTTTTTGCAAATCCTCAAAAATGATGGAAAACGGCATGCTAGTATGCCGTTCGAGACCATGGGCTATAGCCCATGGTCATAAATGATGAAAAACGAGGATTTGAAAAAAAGACAAAAATCACTCCGAGACCATGGGCTATAGCCCATCGTCTCGGAGTGATTTTCGTCTTTTTTTCAAATCCTCAAAAATGATGAAAAACTGCATGCTATAGTATGCCGTCCGATATGGGCTATAGCCCATGGTCATAAATGATGAAAAACGAGGATTTGAAAAAAAGACGAAAATGACTCCGAGACCATGGGCTATAGCCCATGGTCTCGGAGTGATTTTTGTCTTTTTTTTAAATCCTCAAAAATGATGGAAAACGGTATGCCGTCCGATATGGGCTATAGCCCATGGTCATAAATGATGAAAAACGAGGATTTGAAAAAAAGACAAAAATCACTCCGAGACCATGGGCTATAGCCCATCGTCTCGGAGTCATTTTCGTCTTTTTTTCAAATCCTCAAAAATTATGCAAAACGGCATGCTATAGTATGCCGTTCGAGACCATGGGCTATAACCCATCGTCTCGGAGTGATTTTCGTCTTTTTTTCAAATCCTCAAAAATGATGAAAAACTGCATGCTATAGTATGCCGTCCGATATGGGCTATAGCCCATGGTCATAAATGATGAAAAACGAGGATTTGAAAAAAAGACGAAAATGACTCCGAGACGATGGGCTATAGCCCATGGTCTCGGAGTGATTTTCGTCTTTTTTTCAAATCCTCAAAAATGATGGAAAACGGCATGCTAGTATGCCGTTCGAGACCATTGGCTATAGCCCATCGTCTCGGAGTCATTTTCGTCTTTTTTTCAAATCCTCAAAAATGATGCAAAACGGCATGCTATAGTATGCCGTTCGAGATTATGGGCTATAGCCCATCGTCTCGGAGTGATTTACGTCTTTTTTTCAAATCCTCAAAAATGATGAAAAACTGCATGCTATAGTATGCCGTCCGATATGGGCTATAGCCCATGGTCATAAATGATGAAAAACGAGGATTTGAAAAAAAGACGAAAATGACTCCGAGACCATGGGCTATAGCCCATGGTCTCGGAGTGATTTTTGTCTTTTTTTGAAATCCTCAAAAATGATGGAAAACGGTATGCCGTCCGATATGGGCTATAGCCCATGGTCATAAATGATGAAAAACGAGGATTTGAAAAAAAGACGAAAATGACCCCGAGACCATGGGCTATAGCCCATGGTCTCGGAGTGATTTTTGTCTTTTTTTGAAATCCTCAAAAATGATGGAAAACGGTATGCCGTCCGATATGGGCTATAGCCCATGGTCATAAATGATGAAAAACGAGGATTTGAAAAAAAGACAAAAATCACTCCGAGACCATGGGCTATAGCCCATCGTCTCGGAGTCATTTTCGTCTTTTTTTCAAATCCTCAAAAATTATGCAAAACGGCATGCTATAGTATGCCGTCCGATATGGGCTATAGCCCATGGTCATAAATGATGAAAAACAAGGATTTGAAAAAAAGACGAAAATGACTCCGAGACCATGGGCTATAGCCCATGGTCTCGGAGTGATTTTTGTCTTTTTTTGAAATCCTCAAAAATGATGAAAAACGGCATGCTAGTATGCCGTTCGAGACCATTGGCTATAGCCCATCGTCTCGGAGTGATTTTCGTCTTTTTTTCAAATCCTCAAAAATGATGAAAAACGGCATGCTAGTATGCCGTTCGAGACCATGGGCTATAGCCCATCGTCTCGGAGTGATTATCGTCTTTTTTTCAAATCCTCAAAAATGATGAAAAACGGCATGCTATAGTATGCCGTCCGATATGGGCTATAGCCCATGGTCATAAATGATGAAAAACGAGGATTTGAAAAAAATGACGAAAATGACTCCGAGACGATGGGCTATAGCCCATGGTCTTCTGAGTGATTTTTGTCTCTTTTTTAAATCCTCAAAAATTATGGAAAACGGTATGCCGTCCGATATGGGCTATAGCCCATGGTCATAAATGATGAAAAACGAGGATTTGAAAAAAGAGACAAATCACTCCGAGACCATGGGCTATAGCCCATCGTCTCGGAGTCATTTTCGTCTTTTTTTCAAATCCTCAAAAATGATGAAAAACGGCATGCTAGTATGCCGTTCGAGACCATGGGCTGTAGCCCATCGTCTCGGAGTGATTATCGTCTTTTTTTCAAATCCTCAAAAATGATGAAAAACGGCATGCTATAGTATGCCGTCCGATATGGGCTATAGCCCATGGTCATAAATGATGAAAAAAGAGGATTTGAAAAAAAGACGAAAATGACTCCGAGACGATGGGCTATAGCCCATGGTCTCGGAGTGATTTTTGTATTTTTTTCAAATCCTCAAAAATTATGGAAAACGGTATGCCGTCCGATATGGGCTATAGCCCATGGTCATAAATGATGAAAAACGAGGATTTGAAAAAAGAGACAAAAATCACTCCGAGACCATGGGCTATAGCCCATCGTCTCGGAGTCATTTTCGTCTTTTTTTCAAATCCTCAAAAATGATGCAAAACGGCATGCTATAGTATGCCGTTCGAGACCATGGGCTATAGCCCATCGTCTCGGAGTGATTTTCGTCTTTTTTTCAAAATCCTCAAAAATGATGAAAAACTGCATGCTATAGTATGCCGTCCGATATGGGCTATAGCCCATGGTCATAAATGATGAAAAACGAGGATTTGAAAAAAAGACGAAAATGACTCCGAGACGATGGGCTATAGCCCATGGTCTCGGAGTGATTTTTGTCTTTTTTTGAAATCCTCAAAAATGATGGAAAACGGTATGCCGTCCGATATGGGCTATAGCCCATGGTCATAAATGATGAAAAACGAGGATTTGAAAAAAAGACAAAAATCACTCCGAGACCATGGGCTATAGCCCATCGTCTTGGAGTCATTTTCGTCTTTTTTTCAAATCCTCAAAAATGATGAAAAACGGCATGCTATAGTATGCCGTCCGTTATGGGCTATAGCCCATGGTCATAAATGATGAAAAACGAGGATTTGAAAAAAAAGACGAAAATGACTCCGAGACGATGGGCTATAGCCCATGGTCTCGGAGTTATTTTCGTCTTTTTTTGAAATCCTCAAAAATGATGAAAAACGGCATGCTAGTATGCCGTTCGAGACCATGGGCTATAGCCCATCGTCTCGGAGTGATTTTCGTCTTTTTTTCAAATCCTCAAAAATGATGAAAAACGGCATGCTATAGTATGCCGTCCGATATGGGCTATAGCCCATGGTCATAAATGATGAAAAACGAGGATTTGAAAAAAAGACGAAAATTACTCCGAGACGATGGGCTATAGCCCATGGTCTCGGAGTGATTTTTGTCTTTTTTTGAAATCCTCAAAAATGATGAAAAACGGCATGCTATAGTATGCCGTCCATTATGGGCTATAGCCCATGGTCATAAATTATGAAAAACGAGGATTTGAAAAAAAGACGAAAATGACTCCGAGACGATGGGCTATAGCCCATGGTCTCGGAGTGATTTTCGTCTTTTTTTGAAATCCTCAAAAATGATGAAAAACGGCATGCTATAGTATGCCGTCCGATATGGGCTATAGCCCATGGTCATAAAGGATAAAAAACGAGGATTTGAAAAAAAGACGAAAATGACTCCGAGACGATGGGCTATAGCCCATGGTCTCGGAGTGATTTTCGTCTTTTTTTGAAATCCTCAAAAATGATGAAAAACGGCATGCTATAGTATGCCGTCCGATATGGGCTATAGCCCATGGTCATAAAGGATAAAAAACGAGGATTTGAAAAAAAGACGAAAATGACTCCGAGACGATGGTCTCGGAGTGATTTTCGTCTTTTTTTCAAATCCTCAAAAATGATGGAAAACGGCATGCTAGTATGCCGTTCGAGACCATGGGCTAGCCCATCATCTCGGAGTGATTTTCGTCTTTTTTTCAAATCCTCAAAAATTATGAAAAACGGCATGCTATAGTATGCCGTCCGATATGGGCTATAGCCCATGGTCATAAATGATGAAAAACGAGGATTTGAAAAAAATACGAAAATGAATCCGAGACGATGGGCTATAGCCCATGGTCTCGGAGTTATTTTCGTCTTTTTTTCAAATCCTCAAAAATGATGGAAAACGGCATGCTATAGTATGCCGTTCGAGACCATGGGCTATAGCCCATCGTCTCGGAGTGATTTTCGTCTTTTTTCAAATCCTCGTTTTCGTCTTTTTTTTCAAATCCTCAAAAATGATGAAAAACGGCATGCTATAGTATGCCGTCCGATATGGGCTATAGCCCATGGTCTTAAATTATGAAAAACGAGGATTTGAAAAAAAGACGAAAATGACTCCGAGACCATGGGCTATAGCCCATGGTCTCGGAGTGATTTTCGTCTTTTTTTGAAATCCTCAAAAATGATGGAAAACGGCATGCTATAGTATGCCGTCCTATATGGGCTATATCCCATGGTCATAAATGATGAAAAACGAGGATTTGAAAAAAAGACAAAAATCACTCCGAGACCATGGGCTATAGCCCATCGTCTCGGAGTCATTTTCGTCTTTTTTTCAAATCCTCAAAAATGATGCAAAACGGCATGCTATAGTATGCCGTTCGAGACCATGGGCTATAGCCCATCGTCTCGGAGTGATTTTCGTCTTTTTTTTAAATCCTCAAAAATGATGCAAAACGGCATGCTATAGTATGCCGTTCGAGACCATGGGCTATAGCCCATGGTCTCGGAGTCATTTTCGTCTTTTTTTCAAATCCTCAAAAATGATGCAAAACGGCATGCTATAGTATGCCGTTCGAGACCATGGGCTATAGCCCATCGTCTCGGAGTGATTTTCGTCTTTTTTTCAAATCCTCAAAAATGATGAAAAACGGCATGCTATAGTTTGCCGTCCAATATGGGCTATAGCCCATGGTCATAAAGGATGAAAAACGAGGATTTGAAAAAAAGACGAAAATGACTCCGAGACGATGGGCTATAGCCCATGGTCTCGGAGTGATTTTCGTCTTTTTTTCAAATCCTCGTTTTCGTCTTTTTTTCAAATCCTCAAAAATGATGAAAAACGGCATGCTAAAACTATGAAACATTTCAAAGATTCCTTTTCAGGCAAACATGTCCACCGTAAGATGAACCTAAATAGGTTTGAATGGGGTTTCTAGGTGTAAGTATGTAGGACTAGTAGCATGCCAAAGTTTGTGCTATTGCCATTGAGAATGCATTGGGCGTTTAAGTTAAATAACTCAGAAACTACAAAACATTTCAAAGTAAAAAGTTCCAGCATGTGTCTCCACAGTAAGCTGAATTTGAAACAGTGTGAATGCAGTTTCTAGGTGAAAGTGCTTTTTTGACGTGCCAATATCTGCCATTGAGCCCCATTGTAGATTTCTCAAATTTGAAAGCACTATATTTCTAAAACTATGAAACATTTCAAAGATTCCTTTTCAGGCAAACATGTCCACCATAAGATGAACCTAAGTAGGTTTGAATGGGGTTTCTATGTGTAAGTATGTAGGACTAGTAGCGTGACGACGAGTATATTAAACTGGAAGAAAAGTAACGAGTGTGTGTTCTGGTCCTGTTGAGCAGAGCAGAGCAGGACCTATAAACCTAGGTCCTTCTCAGCTCAATCAGCAGGACCAGAACACACCTGGGCTGGCTGCCAGGATCACATCCACCAATGGGGAGGCTGTCTGTGTCCTGTCATGGTTTCTCCTCTGTATTATCTGATTAACATCCACGATAACACTTAAAAGCACTAAAGACACCTTTGATGCACAGCACCATTCAAATGCTCTGTAATGATCCCAAGGCCCCATTTGAAAAGTGACACCAAGAAGAACAACTTACAACCTAAAAATCACTGAGAGCTCAGTGGCACCCTTGTTAAGATGACGTCCATGTGAGCCAGAGGTTGTCAGTTCAAATCCAGCTGAGTTCCTCCTACTTTCACTCTGCAGCATGTTTTGGAGAATAACATCCAGAAGAGAACTGGAAAGAGATGGAAAGCTGAGGAGATTCTCAGAGAGCATGGTGGCACTCTGTGATAAGCTGCTGTCTATGTGAGCCACAGGTCGTGGGTTCAAGTTCAGCCCATGGCCTCAGACGGCATACTATAGCATGCCGTTTTTTATCATTTCCGAGGATTTGAAAAAAGACAAAAATCACCCCGAGACGATGGGCAATAGCCCATCGTCTCGGAGTCATTTTCGTCTTTTTTTCAAATCCTCAAAAATGATGCAAAACGGCATGCTATAGTATGCCGTTCGAGACCATGGGCTATAGCCCATCGTCTCGGAGTGATTTTCGTCTTTTTTTCAAATCCTCAAAAATGATGAAAAACGGCATGCTATAGTATGCCGTCCGATGTGGGCTATAGCCCATGGTCATAAAGGATGAAAAACGAGGATTTGAAAAAAAGACGAAAATGACTCCGAGACGATGGGCTATAGCCCATCGTCTCGGAGTCATTTTCGTCTTTTTTTCAAATCCTCAAAAATGATGCAAAACGGCATGCTATAGTATGCCGTTCGAGACCATGGGCTATAGCCCATGGTCTCGGAGTCATTTTCGTCTTTTTTGCAAATCCTCAAAAATGATGGAAAACGGCATGCTAGTATGCCGTTCGAGACCATGGGCTATAGCCCATGGTCATAAATGATGAAAAACGAGGATTTGAAAAAAAGACAAAAATCACTCCGAGACCATGGGCTATAGCCCATCGTCTCGGAGTCATTTTCGTCTTTTTTTCAAATCCTCAAAAATGATGGAAAACGGCATGCTATAGTATGCCGTTCGAGACCATGGGCTATAGCCCATCGTTTCGGAGTGATTTTCGTCTTTTTTTCAAATCCTCAAAAATTATGAAAAACGGCATGCTATAGTATGCCGTCCGATATGGGCTATAGCCCATGGTCATAAATGATGAAAAACGAGGATTTGAAAAAAAGACAAAAATCACTCCGAGACCATGGGCTATAGCCCATCGTCTCGGAGTGATTTTCGTCTTTTTTTCAAATCCTCAAAAATGATGAAAAACTGCATGCTATAGTATGCCGTCCGATATGGGCTATAGCCCATGGTCATAAATGATGAAAAACGAGGATTTGAAAAAAAGACGAAAATGACTCCGAGACCATGGGCTATAGCCCATGGTCTCGGAGTGATTTTTGTCTTTTTTTTAAATCCTCAAAAATGATGGAAAACGGTATGCCGTCCGATATGGGCTATAGCCCATGGTCATAAATGATGAAAAACGAGGATTTGAAAAAAAGACAAAAATCACTCCGAGACCATGGGCTATAGCCCATCGTCTCGGAGTCATTTTCGTCTTTTTTTCAAATCCTCAAAAATTATGCAAAACGGCATGCTATAGTATGCCGTTCGAGACCATGGGCTATAACCCATCGTCTCGGAGTGATTTTCGTCTTTTTTTCAAATCCTCAAAAATGATGAAAAACTGCATGCTATAGTATGCCGTCCGATATGGGCTATAGCCCATGGTCATAAATGATGAAAAACGAGGATTTGAAAAAAAGACGAAAATGACTCCGAGACGATGGGCTATAGCCCATGGTCTCGGAGTGATTTTCGTCTTTTTTTCAAATCCTCAAAAATGATGGAAACCGGCATGCTAGTATGCCGTTCGAGACCATTGGCTATAGCCCATCGTCTCGGAGTCATTTTCGTCTTTTTTTCAAATCCTCAAAAATGATGCAAAACGGCATGCTATAGTATGCCGTTCGAGATTATGGGCTATAGCCCATCGTCTCGGAGTGATTTACGTCTTTTTTTCAAATCCTCAAAAATGATGAAAAACTGCATGCTATAGTATGCCGTCCGATATGGGCTATAGCCCATGGTCATAAATGATGAAAAACGAGGATTTAAAAAAAAGACGAAAATGACTCCGAGACCATGGGCTATAGCCCATGGTCTCGGAGTGATTTTTGTCTTTTTTTGAAATCCTCAAAAATGATGGAAAACGGTATGCCGTCCGATATGGGCTATAGCCCATGGTCATAAATGATGAAAAACGAGGATTTGAAAAAAAGACGAAAATGACCCCGAGACCATGGGCTATAGCCCATGGTCTCGGAGTGATTTTTGTCTTTTTTTGAAATCCTCAAAAATGATGGAAAACGGTATGCCGTCCGATATGGGCTATAGCCCATGGTCATAAATGATGAAAAACGAGGATTTGAAAAAAAGACAAAAATCACTCCGAGACCATGGGCTATAGCCCATCGTCTCGGAGTCATTTTCGTCTTTTTTTCAAATCCTCAAAAATTATGCAAAACGGCATGCTATAGTATGCCGTCCGATATGGGCTATAGCCCATGGTCATAAATGATGAAAAACAAGGATTTGAAAAAAAGACGAAAATGACTCCGAGACCATGGGCTATAGCCCATGGTCTCGGAGTGATTTTTGTCTTTTTTTGAAATCCTCAAAAATGATGAAAAACGGCATGCTAGTATGCCGTTCGAGACCATTGGCTATAGCCCATCGTCTCGGAGTGATTTTCGTCTTTTTTTCAAATCCTCAAAAATGATGAAAAACGGCATGCTAGTATGCCGTTCGAGACCATGGGCTATAGCCCATGGTCTCGGAGTGATTTTCGTCTTTTTTTCAAATCCTCAAAAATGATGAAAAACGGCATGCTAGTATGCCGTTCGAGACCATTGGCTATAGCCCATCGTCTCGGAGTGATTTTCGTCTTTTTTTCAAATCCTCAAAAATGATGAAAAACGGCATGCTAGTATGCCGTTCGAGACCATTGGCTATAGCCCATCGTCTCGGAGTGATTTTCGTCTTTTTTTCAAATCCTCAAAAATGATGAAAAACGGCATGCTATAGTATGCCGTCCGATGTGGGCTATAGCCCATGGTCATAAAGGATGAAAAACGAGGATTTGAAAAAAAGACGAAAATGACTCCGAGACGATGGGCTATAGCCCATCGTCTCGGAGTCATTTTCGTCTTTTTTTCAAATCCTCAAAAATGATGCAAAACGGCATGCTATAGTATGCCGTTCGAGACCATGGGCTATAGCCCATGGTCTCGGAGTCATTTTCGTCTTTTTTGCAAATCCTCAAAAATGATGGAAAACGGCATGCTAGTATGCCGTTCGAGACCATGGGCTATAGCCCATGGTCATAAATGATGAAAAACGAGGATTTGAAAAAAAGACAAAAATCACTCCGAGACCATGGGCTATAGCCCATCGTCTCGGAGTCATTTTCGTCTTTTTTTCAAATCCTCAAAAATGATGGAAAACGGCATGCTATAGTATGCCGTTCGAGACCATGGGCTATAGCCCATCGTTTCGGAGTGATTTTCGTCTTTTTTTCAAATCCTCAAAAATTATGAAAAACGGCATGCTATAGTATGCCGTCCGATATGGGCTATAGCCCATGGTCATAAATGATGAAAAACGAGGATTTGAAAAAAAGACAAAAATCACTCCGAGACCATGGGCTATAGCCCATCGTCTCGGAGTGATTTTCGTCTTTTTTTCAAATCCTCAAAAATGATGAAAAACTGCATGCTATAGTATGCCGTCCGATATGGGCTATAGCCCATGGTCATAAATGATGAAAAACGAGGATTTGAAAAAAAGACGAAAATGACTCCGAGACCATGGGCTATAGCCCATGGTCTCGGAGTGATTTTTGTCTTTTTTTTAAATCCTCAAAAATGATGGAAAACGGTATGCCGTCCGATATGGGCTATAGCCCATGGTCATAAATGATGAAAAACGAGGATTTGAAAAAAAGACAAAAATCACTCCGAGACCATGGGCTATAGCCCATCGTCTCGGAGTCATTTTCGTCTTTTTTTCAAATCCTCAAAAATTATGCAAAACGGCATGCTATAGTATGCCGTTCGAGACCATGGGCTATAACCCATCGTCTCGGAGTGATTTTCGTCTTTTTTTCGAATCCTCAAAAATGATGAAAAACTGCATGCTATAGTATGCCGTCCGATATGGGCTATAGCCCATGGTCATAAATGATGAAAAACGAGGATTTGAAAAAAAGACGAAAATGACTCCGAGACGATGGGCTATAGCCCATGGTCTCGGAGTGATTTTCGTCTTTTTTTCAAATCCTCAAAAATGATGGAAAACGGCATGCTAGTATGCCGTTCGAGACCATTGGCTATAGCCCATCGTCTCGGAGTCATTTTCGTCTTTTTTTCAAATCCTCAAAAATGATGCAAAACGGCATGCTATAGTATGCCGTTCGAGATTATGGGCTATAGCCCATCGTCTCGGAGTGATTTACGTCTTTTTTTCAAATCCTCAAAAATGATGAAAAACTGCATGCTATAGTATGCCGTCCGATATGGGCTATAGCCCATGGTCATAAATGATGAAAAACGAGGATTTGAAAAAAAGACGAAAATGACTCCGAGACCATGGGCTATAGCCCATGGTCTCGGAGTGATTTTTGTCTTTTTTTGAAATCCTCAAAAATGATGGAAAACGGTATGCCGTCCGATATGGGCTATAGCCCATGGTCATAAATGATGAAAAACGAGGATTTGAAAAAAAGACGAAAATGACCCCGAGACCATGGGCTATAGCCCATGGTCTCGGAGTGATTTTTGTCTTTTTTTGAAATCCTCAAAAATGATGGAAAACGGTATGCCGTCCGATATGGGCTATAGCCCATGGTCATAAATGATGAAAAACGAGGATTTGAAAAAAAGACAAAAATCACTCCGAGACCATGGGCTATAGCCCATCGTCTCGGAGTCATTTTCGTCTTTTTTTCAAATCCTCAAAAATTATGCAAAACGGCATGCTATAGTATGCCGTCCGATATGGGCTATAGCCCATGGTCATAAATGATGAAAAACAAGGATTTGAAAAAAAGACGAAAATGACTCCGAGACCATGGGCTATAGCCCATGGTCTCGGAGTGATTTTTGTCTTTTTTTGAAATCCTCAAAAATGATGAAAAACGGCATGCTAGTATGCCGTTCGAGACCATTGGCTATAGCCCATCGTCTCGGAGTGATTTTCGTCTTTTTTTCAAATCCTCAAAAATGATGAAAAACGGCATGCTAGTATGCCGTTCGAGACCATGGGCTATAGCCCATCGTCTCGGAGTGATTATCGTCTTTTTTTCAAATCCTCAAAAATGATGAAAAACGGCATGCTATAGTATGCCGTCCGATATGGGCTATAGCCCATGGTCATAAATGATGAAAAACGAGGATTTGAAAAAAATGACGAAAATGACTCCGAGACGATGGGCTATAGCCCATGGTCTTCTGAGTGATTTTTGTCTCTTTTTTAAATCCTCAAAAATTATGGAAAACGGTATGCCGTCCGATATGGGCTATAGCCCATGGTCATAAATGATGAAAAACGAGGATTTGAAAAAAGAGACAAATCACTCCGAGACCATGGGCTATAGCCCATCGTCTCGGAGTCATTTTCGTCTTTTTTTCAAATCCTCAAAAATGATGAAAAACGGCATGCTAGTATGCCGTTCGAGACCATGGGCTGTAGCCCATCGTCTCGGAGTGATTATCGTCTTTTTTTCAAATCCTCAAAAATGATGAAAAACGGCATGCTATAGTATGCCGTCCGATATGGGCTATAGCCCATGGTCATAAATGATGAAAAAAGAGGATTTGAAAAAAAGACGAAAATGACTCCGAGACGATGGGCTATAGCCCATGGTCTCGGAGTGATTTTTGTATTTTTTTCAAATCCTCAAAAATTATGGAAAACGGTATGCCGTCCGATATGGGCTATAGCCCATGGTCATAAATGATGAAAAACGAGGATTTGAAAAAAGAGACAAAAATCACTCCGAGACCATGGGCTATAGCCCATCGTCTCGGAGTCATTTTCGTCTTTTTTTCAAATCCTCAAAAATGATGCAAAACGGCATGCTATAGTATGCCGTTCGAGACCATGGGCTATAGCCCATCGTCTCGGAGTGATTTTCGTCTTTTTTTCAAAATCCTCAAAAATGATGAAAAACTGCATGCTATAGTATGCCGTCCGATATGGGCTATAGCCCATGGTCATAAATGATGAAAAACGAGGATTTGAAAAAAAGACGAAAATGACTCCGAGACGATGGGCTATAGCCCATGGTCTCGGAGTGATTTTTGTCTTTTTTTGAAATCCTCAAAAATGATGGAAAACGGTATGCCGTCCGATATGGGCTATAGCCCATGGTCATAAATGATGAAAAACGAGGATTTGAAAAAAAGACAAAAATCACTCCGAGACCATGGGCTATAGCCCATCGTCTTGGAGTCATTTTCGTCTTTTTTTCAAATCCTCAAAAATGATGAAAAACGGCATGCTATAGTATGCCGTCCGTTATGGGCTATAGCCCATGGTCATAAATGATGAAAAACGAGGATTTGAAAAAAAAGACGAAAATGACTCCGAGACGATGGGCTATAGCCCATGGTCTCGGAGTGATTTTTGTCTTTTTTTGAAATCCTCAAAAATGATGAAAAACGGCATGCTATAGTATGCCGTCCATTATGGGCTATAGCCCATGGTCATAAATTATGAAAAACGAGGATTTGAAAAAAAGACGAAAATGACTCCGAGACGATGGGCTATAGCCCATGGTCTCGGAGTGATTTTCGTCTTTTTTTGAAATCCTCAAAAATGATGAAAAACGGCATGCTATAGTATGCCGTCCGATATGGGCTATAGCCCATGGTCATAAAGGATAAAAAACGAGGATTTGAAAAAAAGACGAAAATGACTCCGAGACGATGGGCTATAGCCCATGGTCTCGGAGTGATTTTCGTCTTTTTTTGAAATCCTCAAAAATGATGAAAAACGGCATGCTATAGTATGCCGTCCGATATGGGCTATAGCCCATGGTCATAAAGGATAAAAAACGAGGATTTGAAAAAAAGACGAAAATGACTCCGAGACGATGGTCTCGGAGTGATTTTCGTCTTTTTTTCAAATCCTCAAAAATGATGGAAAACGGCATGCTAGTATGCCGTTCGAGACCATGGGCTAGCCCATCATCTCGGAGTGATTTTCGTCTTTTTTTCAAATCCTCAAAAATTATGAAAAACGGCATGCTATAGTATGCCGTCCGATATGGGCTATAGCCCATGGTCATAAATGATGAAAAACGAGGATTTGAAAAAAATACGAAAATGAATCCGAGACGATGGGCTATAGCCCATGGTCTCGGAGTTATTTTCGTCTTTTTTTCAAATCCTCAAAAATGATGGAAAACGGCATGCTATAGTATGCCGTTCGAGACCATGGGCTATAGCCCATCGTCTCGGAGTGATTTTCGTCTTTTTTCAAATCCTCGTTTTCGTCTTTTTTTTCAAATCCTCAAAAATGATGAAAAACGGCATGCTATAGTATGCCGTCCGATATGGGCTATAGCCCATGGTCTTAAATTATGAAAAACGAGGATTTGAAAAAAAGACGAAAATGACTCCGAGACCATGGGCTATAGCCCATGGTCTCGGAGTGATTTTCGTCTTTTTTTGAAATCCTCAAAAATGATGGAAAACGGCATGCTATAGTATGCCGTCCTATATGGGCTATATCCCATGGTCATAAATGATGAAAAACGAGGATTTGAAAAAAAGACAAAAATCACTCCGAGACCATGGGCTATAGCCCATCGTCTCGGAGTCATTTTCGTCTTTTTTTCAAATCCTCAAAAATGATGCAAAACGGCATGCTATAGTATGCCGTTCGAGACCATGGGCTATAGCCCATCGTCTCGGAGTGATTTTCGTCTTTTTTTTAAATCCTCAAAAATGATGCAAAACGGCATGCTATAGTATGCCGTTCGAGACCATGGGCTATAGCCCATGGTCTCGGAGTCATTTTCGTCTTTTTTTCAAATCCTCAAAAATGATGCAAAACGGCATGCTATAGTATGCCGTTCGAGACCATGGGCTATAGCCCATCGTCTCGGAGTGATTTTCGTCTTTTTTTCAAATCCTCAAAAATGATGAAAAACGGCATGCTATAGTTTGCCGTCCAATATGGGCTATAGCCCATGGTCATAAAGGATGAAAAACGAGGATTTGAAAAAAAGACGAAAATGACTCCGAGACGATGGGCTATAGCCCATGGTCTCGGAGTGATTTTCGTCTTTTTTTCAAATCCTCGTTTTCGTCTTTTTTTCAAATCCTCAAAAATGATGAAAAACGGCATGCTAAAACTATGAAACATTTCAAAGATTCCTTTTCAGGCAAACATGTCCACCGTAAGATGAACCTAAATAGGTTTGAATGGGGTTTCTAGGTGTAAGTATGTAGGACTAGTAGCATGCCAAAGTTTGTGCTATTGCCATTGAGAATGCATTGGGCGTTTAAGTTAAATAACTCAGAAACTACAAAACATTTCAAAGTAAAAAGTTCCAGCATGTGTCTCCACAGTAAGCTGAATTTGAAACAGTGTGAATGCAGTTTCTAGGTGAAAGTGCTTTTTTGACGTGCCAATATCTGCCATTGAGCCCCATTGTAGATTTCTCAAATTTGAAAGCACTATATTTCTAAAACTATGAAACATTTCAAAGATTCCTTTTCAGGCAAACATGTCCACCATAAGATGAACCTAAGTAGGTTTGAATGGGGTTTCTATGTGTAAGTATGTAGGACTAGTAGCGTGACGACGAGTATATTAAACTGGAAGAAAAGTAACGAGTGTGTGTTCTGGTCCTGTTGAGCAGAGCAGAGCAGGACCTATAAACCTAGGTCCTTCTCAGCTCAATCAGCAGGACCAGAACACACCTGGGCTGGCTGCCAGGATCACATCCACCAATGGGGAGGCTGTCTGTGTCCTGTCATGGTTTCTCCTCTGTATTATCTGATTAACATCCACGATAACACTTAAAAGCACTAAAGACACCTTTGATGCACAGCACCATTCAAATGCTCTGTAATGATCCCAAGGCCCCATTTGAAAAGTGACACCAAGAAGAACAACTTACAACCTAAAAATCACTGAGAGCTCAGTGGCACCCTTGTTAAGATGACGTCCATGTGAGCCAGAGGTTGTCAGTTCAAATCCAGCTGAGTTCCTCCTACTTTCACTCTGCAGCATGTTTTGGAGAATAACATCCAGAAGAGAACTGGAAAGAGATGGAAAGCTGAGGAGATTCTCAGAGAGCATGGTGGCACTCTGTGATAAGCTGCTGTCTATGTGAGCCACAGGTCGTGGGTTCAAGTTCAGCCCATGGCCTCAGACGGCATACTATAGCATGCCGTTTTTTATCATTTCCGAGGATTTGAAAAAAGACAAAAATCACCCCGAGACGATGGGCAATAGCCCATCGTCTCGGAGTCATTTTCGTTTTTTTTTCAAATCCTCAAAAATGATGCAAAACGGCATGCTATAGTATGCCGTTCGAGACCATGGGCTATAGCCCATCGTCTCGGAGTGATTTTCGTCTTTTTTTCAAATCCTCAAAAATGATGAAAAACGGCATGCTATAGTATGCCGTCCGATGTGGGCTATAGCCCATGGTCATAAAGGATGAAAAACGAGGATTTGAAAAAAAGACGAAAATGACTCCGAGACGATGGGCTATAGCCCATCGTCTCGGAGTCATTTTCGTCTTTTTTTCAAATCCTCAAAAATGATGCAAAACGGCATGCTATAGTATGCCGTTCGAGACCATGGGCTATAGCCCATGGTCTCGGAGTCATTTTCGTCTTTTTTGCAAATCCTCAAAAATGATGGAAAACGGCATGCTAGTATGCCGTTCGAGACCATGGGCTATAGCCCATGGTCATAAATGATGAAAAACGAGGATTTGAAAAAAAGACAAAAATCACTCCGAGACCATGGGCTATAGCCCATCGTCTCGGAGTCATTTTCGTCTTTTTTTCAAATCCTCAAAAATGATGGAAAACGGCATGCTATAGTATGCCGTTCGAGACCATGGGCTATAGCCCATCGTTTCGGAGTGATTTTCGTCTTTTTTTCAAATCCTCAAAAATTATGAAAAACGGCATGCTATAGTATGCCGTCCGATATGGGCTATAGCCCATGGTCATAAATGATGAAAAACGAGGATTTGAAAAAAAGACAAAAATCACTCCGAGACCATGGGCTATAGCCCATCGTCTCGGAGTGATTTTCGTCTTTTTTTCAAATCCTCAAAAATGATGAAAAACTGCATGCTATAGTATGCCGTCCGATATGGGCTATAGCCCATGGTCATAAATGATGAAAAACGAGGATTTGAAAAAAAGACGAAAATGACTCCGAGACCATGGGCTATAGCCCATGGTCTCGGAGTGATTTTTGTCTTTTTTTTAAATCCTCAAAAATGATGGAAAACGGTATGCCGTCCGATATGGGCTATAGCCCATGGTCATAAATGATGAAAAACGAGGATTTGAAAAAAAGACAAAAATCACTCCGAGACCATGGGCTATAGCCCATCGTCTCGGAGTCATTTTCGTCTTTTTTTCAAATCCTCAAAAATTATGCAAAACGGCATGCTATAGTATGCCGTTCGAGACCATGGGCTATAACCCATCGTCTCGGAGTGATTTTCGTCTTTTTTTCAAATCCTCAAAAATGATGAAAAACTGCATGCTATAGTATGCCGTCCGATATGGGCTATAGCCCATGGTCATAAATGATGAAAAACGAGGATTTGAAAAAAAGACGAAAATGACTCCGAGACGATGGGCTATAGCCCATGGTCTCGGAGTGATTTTCGTCTTTTTTTCAAATCCTCAAAAATGATGGAAACCGGCATGCTAGTATGCCGTTCGAGACCATTGGCTATAGCCCATCGTCTCGGAGTCATTTTCGTCTTTTTTTCAAATCCTCAAAAATGATGCAAAACGGCATGCTATAGTATGCCGTTCGAGATTATGGGCTATAGCCCATCGTCTCGGAGTGATTTACGTCTTTTTTTCAAATCCTCAAAAATGATGAAAAACTGCATGCTATAGTATGCCGTCCGATATGGGCTATAGCCCATGGTCATAAATGATGAAAAACGAGGATTTGAAAAAAAGACGAAAATGACTCCGAGACCATGGGCTATAGCCCATGGTCTCGGAGTGATTTTTGTCTTTTTTTGAAATCCTCAAAAATGATGGAAAACGGTATGCCGTCCGATATGGGCTATAGCCCATGGTCATAAATGATGAAAAACGAGGATTTGAAAAAAAGACGAAAATGACCCCGAGACCATGGGCTATAGCCCATGGTCTCGGAGTGATTTTTGTCTTTTTTTGAAATCCTCAAAAATGATGGAAAACGGTATGCCGTCCGATATGGGCTATAGCCCATGGTCATAAATGATGAAAAACGAGGATTTGAAAAAAAGACAAAAATCACTCCGAGACCATGGGCTATAGCCCATCGTCTCGGAGTCATTTTCGTCTTTTTTTCAAATCCTCAAAAATTATGCAAAACGGCATGCTATAGTATGCCGTCCGATATGGGCTATAGCCCATGGTCATAAATGATGAAAAACAAGGATTTGAAAAAAAGACGAAAATGACTCCGAGACCATGGGCTATAGCCCATGGTCTCGGAGTGATTTTTGTCTTTTTTTGAAATCCTCAAAAATGATGAAAAACGGCATGCTAGTATGCCGTTCGAGACCATTGGCTATAGCCCATCGTCTCGGAGTGATTTTCGTCTTTTTTTCAAATCCTCAAAAATGATGAAAAACGGCATGCTAGTATGCCGTTCGAGACCATGGGCTATAGCCCATCGTCTCGGAGTGATTATCGTCTTTTTTTCAAATCCTCAAAAATGATGAAAAACGGCATGCTATAGTATGCCGTCCGATATGGGCTATAGCCCATGGTCATAAATGATGAAAAACGAGGATTTGAAAAAAATGACGAAAATGACTCCGAGACGATGGGCTATAGCCCATGGTCTTCTGAGTGATTTTTGTCTCTTTTTTAAATCCTCAAAAATTATGGAAAACGGTATGCCGTCCGATATGGGCTATAGCCCATGGTCATAAATGATGAAAAACGAGGATTTGAAAAAAGAGACAAATCACTCCGAGACCATGGGCTATAGCCCATCGTCTCGGAGTCATTTTCGTCTTTTTTTCAAATCCTCAAAAATGATGAAAAACGGCATGCTAGTATGCCGTTCGAGACCATGGGCTGTAGCCCATCGTCTCGGAGTGATTATCGTCTTTTTTTCAAATCCTCAAAAATGATGAAAAACGGCATGCTATAGTATGCCGTCCGATATGGGCTATAGCCCATGGTCATAAATGATGAAAAAAGAGGATTTGAAAAAAAGACGAAAATGACTCGGAGTGATTTTTGTATTTTTTTCAAATCCTCAAAAATTATGGAAAACGGTATGCCGTCCGATATGGGCTATAGCCCATGGTCATAAATGATGAAAAACGAGGATTTGAAAAAAGAGACAAAAATCACTCCGAGACCATGGGCTATAGCCCATCGTCTCGGAGTCATTTTCGTCTTTTTTTCAAATCCTCAAAAATGATGCAAAACGGCATGCTATAGTATGCCGTTCGAGACCATGGGCTATAGCCCATCGTCTCGGAGTGATTTTCGTCTTTTTTTCAAAATCCTCAAAAATGATGAAAAACTGCATGCTATAGTATGCCGTCCGATATGGGCTATAGCCCATGGTCATAAATGATGAAAAACGAGGATTTGAAAAAAAGACGAAAATGACTCCGAGACGATGGGCTATAGCCCATGGTCTCGGAGTGATTTTTGTCTTTTTTTGAAATCCTCAAAAATGATGGAAAACGGTATGCCGTCCGATATGGGCTATAGCCCATGGTCATAAATGATGAAAAACGAGGATTTGAAAAAAAGACAAAAATCACTCCGAGACCATGGGCTATAGCCCATCGTCTTGGAGTCATTTTCGTCTTTTTTTCAAATCCTCAAAAATGATGAAAAACGGCATGCTATAGTATGCCGTCCGTTATGGGCTATAGCCCATGGTCATAAATGATGAAAAACGAGGATTTGAAAAAAAAGACGAAAATGACTCCGAGACGATGGGCTATAGCCCATGGTCTCGGAGTTATTTTCGTCTTTTTTTGAAATCCTCAAAAATGATGAAAAACGGCATGCTAGTATGCCGTTCGAGACCATGGGCTATAGCCCATCGTCTCGGAGTGATTTTCGTCTTTTTTTCAAATCCTCAAAAATGATGAAAAACGGCATGCTATAGTATGCCGTCCGATATGGGCTATAGCCCATGGTCATAAATGATGAAAAACGAGGATTTGAAAAAAAGACGAAAATTACTCCGAGACGATGGGCTATAGCCCATGGTCTCGGAGTGATTTTTGTCTTTTTTTGAAATCCTCAAAAATGATGAAAAACGGCATGCTATAGTATGCCGTCCATTATGGGCTATAGCCCATGGTCATAAATTATGAAAAACGAGGATTTGAAAAAAAGACGAAAATGACTCCGAGACGATGGGCTATAGCCCATGGTCTCGGAGTGATTTTCGTCTTTTTTTGAAATCCTCAAAAATGATGAAAAACGGCATGCTATAGTATGCCGTCCGATATGGGCTATAGCCCATGGTCATAAAGGATAAAAAACGAGGATTTGAAAAAAAGACGAAAATGACTCCGAGACGATGGGCTATAGCCCATGGTCTCGGAGTGATTTTCGTCTTTTTTTGAAATCCTCAAAAATGATGAAAAACGGCATGCTATAGTATGCCGTCCGATATGGGCTATAGCCCATGGTCATAAAGGATAAAAAACGAGGATTTGAAAAAAAGACGAAAATGACTCCGAGACGATGGTCTCGGAGTGATTTTCGTCTTTTTTTCAAATCCTCAAAAATGATGGAAAACGGCATGCTAGTATGCCGTTCGAGACCATGGGCTAGCCCATCATCTCGGAGTGATTTTCGTCTTTTTTTCAAATCCTCAAAAATTATGAAAAACGGCATGCTATAGTATGCCGTCCGATATGGGCTATAGCCCATGGTCATAAATGATGAAAAACGAGGATTTGAAAAAAAGACAAAAATCACTCCGAGACCATGGGCTATAGCCCATCGTCTCGCAGTCATTTTCGTCTTTTTTTCAAATCCTCAAAAATGATGGAAAACGGCATGCTATAGTATGCCGTTCGAGACCATGGGCTATAGCCCATCGTCTCGGAGTGATTTTCGTCTTTTTTTTAAATCCTCGTTTTCGTCTTTTTTTCAAATCCTCAAAAATGATGAAAAACGGCATGCTAAAACTATGAAACATTTCAAAGATTCCTTTTCAGGCAAACATGTCCACCGTAAGATGAACCTAAATAGGTTTGAATGGGGTTTCTAGGTGTAAGTATGTAGGACTAGTAGCATGCCAAAGTTTGTGCTATTGCCATTGAGAATGCATTGGGCGTTTAAGTTAAATAACTCAGAAACTACAAAACATTTCAAAGTAAAAAGTTCCAGCATGTGTCTCCACAGTAAGCTAAATTTGAAACAGTGTGAATGCAGTTTCTAGGTGAAAGTGCTTTTTTGACGTGCCAATATCTGCCATTGAGCCCCATTGTAGATTTCTCAAATTTGAAAGCACTATATTTCTAAAACTATGAAACATTTCAAAGATTCCTTTTCAGGCAAACATGTCCACCGTAAGATGAACCTAAGTAGGTTTGAATGCGGTTTCTAGGTGTAAGTATGTAGGACTAGTAGCGTGACGACGAGTATATTAAACTGGAAGAAAAGTAACGAGTGTGTTCTGGTCCTGTTGAGCAGAGCAGAGCAGGACCTATAAACCTAGGTCCTTCTCAGCTCAATCAGCAGGACCAGAACACACCTGGGCTGGCTGCCAGGATCACATCCACCAATGGGGAGGCTGTCTGTGTCCTGTCATGGTTTCTCCTCTGTATTATCTGATTAACATCCACGATAACACTTAAAAGCACTAAAGACACCTTTGATGCACAGCACCATTCAAATGCTCTGTACATGATCCCAAGGCCCCATTTGAAAAGTGACACCAAGAAGAACAACTTACAACCTAAAAATCACTGAGAGCTCAGTGGCACCCTTGTTAAGATGACGTCCATGTGAGCCAGAGGTTGTGAGTTCAAATCCAGCTGAGTTCCTCCTACATTCACTCTGCATGTTTTGGAGAATAACATCCAGAAGAGAACTGGAAAGAGATGGAAAGCTGAGGAGATTCTCGACAGAGAGCATGGTGGCACTCTGTGATAAGCTGCTGTCTATGTGAGCCACAGATCGTGGGTTCAAGTTCAGCCCATGGCCTCAGACGGCATGCTATAGCATGTCATTTTTCATCATTTCTGATGATTTGAAAAAAATGATGCAAAACGGCATGCTATAGTATGCCGTCCGATATGGGCTATAGCCCATGGTCATAAATGATGAAAAACGAGGATTTGAAAAAAAGAAGAAAATGACTCCGAGACGATGGGCTATAGCCCATGGTCTCGGAGTGATTTTCGTCTTTTTTTTCAAATCCTCAAAAATGATGAAAAATGGCGTGCTATAGTATGCCGTTTTTCTACATTTTTGTCAAATGTTTTGTAGTTTCTGAGTTATTTAACTTAAACGCCCAATGCATTCTCAATGGCAATAGCACAAACTTTGGCATGCTACTAGTCCTACATACTTACACCTAGAAACCCCATTCAAACCTATTTAGGTTCATCTTACGGTGGACATGTTTGCCTGAAAAGTAATCTTTGAAATGTTTCATAGTTTTAGAAATATAGTGCTTTCAAATTTGAGAAATTTACAATGGGGCTCAATGGCAGATATTGGCACGTCAAAAAAATCACTTTCACCTAGAAACTCCATTCACACTTTTTATAATTCAGCTTACTGTGGAGACACATGCTAGAACTATAGCCCATGGTCAAAAATGATTTGAAAAAAAGACGAAAATCACTCCGAGACCATGGGCTATAGTCAGTCCATGGTCTCGGAAACTACAAAACAGAAACTACAAAACATTTCAAAGTAAAAAGTTCCAGCATGTGTCTCCACAGTAAGTGGTGTGAATGGAGTTTCTAGGTGAAAGTGATTTTTTGACGTGCCAATATCTGCCATTGAGCCCCATTGTAAATTTCTCAAATTTGAAAGCACTATATTTCTAAAACTATAAAACATTTCAAAGATTCCTTTTCAGGCAAACATGTCCACCGTAAAATGAACCTAGGTTTGAATGGGGTTTCTAGGTGTAAGTATGTAGAACTAGTAGCATGCCAAAGTTTGTGCTATTGCCATTGAGAATGCATTGGGCGTTTAAGTTAAATAACTCAGAAACTACAAAACATTTCAAAGTAAAAAGTTCCAGCATGTGTCTCCACAGTAAGCTGAATTATAAAAAGTTTGAATGGAGTTTCTAGGTGAAAGTGATTTTTTGACAAAACATTTCAAAGATTAATTTTCAGGCAAACATGTCCACCGTAAGATGAACATTTTAAAGTTTGAATGGGGTTTCTAAGTGTAAGTATGTAGGACTAGTAGCATGCCAAAGCTTGTGCTATTGCCATTAAGATTTTATTGGGCATTTAAGTTAAACTAGAAAAGCAGTTCCTGCTGAAACTGCGTGGGCTCGCTGAAAACCCATAATGTATATGATGTACAGTAGAAAATGTATTAAAGCTGAAGAAAAATTACAAAAAGTTTAAGATAGTTTAACTTTTGTAAAAAGAAAAGTAAAAGCATAAATAACTGCATAAAGCTGAACATGTTGAAGTTTGAACGAAATTTATAGCATAAAGTATGTGGAAGTAGTAGAATGCCAAAGAAAAGTGTCGGAATAAAGTAAGTAGAGTTATAACTCTGTCTACTAATGATTTATAATGTATGAATAATGCTTTACAAACAATGTATTCATGATGAATTAAGTTATCACTAATGTAAAACAAATGCTAAAAAGTTTATAGTTGAAACATGTATAACTGTACGTGTTTGTGGGTTCAAGTAAACATACAAAAGGACAAAAGGTGAAAAAGCCAGCAGTGCACCGCAAGGAGTTGAACCCCGTCCCGGTAAACCAGGAGTACCATACTACCAGAGCTGTTTGCTGTTTAACACCTTTTGTGCTAAGGACGTGTATACTCGTCTTTAGGGAAAAAAACACGGGGTGCCAAGATCGTGTATACGAGTCTTTTTTTATTGATATCAAACTATATTATAAAAAATCTTTTTTTTGGCCTTTCCTTCATCAGCAATCTCCTTGTCGTTCACTTCCTTGTTCAGGTCTTCTTCCTTGAAACCTTGATGTTTGCCTTGATGCCTGACACATCCAGCACCTGGCCTAAATATAGGCATTGAGATATGTGCACACAATCTTCTCTGTGATGTGTGCTGCATAACCCAGTACCCCACCTGTCTGTCTGTGTGCTGCATAACCCAGTACCCCACCTGTCTGTCTGTGTGCTGGAGAACCCAGTACCCCACCTGTATGTCTGTGTGCTGCATAACCCAGTACCCCACCTGTCTGTCTGTGTGCTGGAGAACCCAGTACCCCACCTGTCTGTCTGTGTGCTGGAGAACCCAGTACCCCACCTGTCTGTGTGCTGCATAACCCAGTACCCCACCTGTCTGTCTGTGTGCTGCATAACCCAGTACCCCACCTGTATGTCTGTGTGCTGGAGAACCCAGTACCCCACCTGTCTGTCTGTGTGCTGTATAACCCAGTACCCCACCTGTCTGTCTGTGTGCTGCATAACCCAGTACCCCACCTGTCTGTCTGTGTGCTGGAGAACCCAGTACCCCACCTGTCTGTCTGTGTGCTGGAGAACCCAGTACCCCACCTGTCTGTCTGTGTGCTGGAGAACCCAGTACCCCACCTGTCTGTCTGTGTGCTGGAGAACCCAGTACCCCACCTGTCTGTCTGTGTGCTGGAGAACCCAGTACCCCACCTGTCTGTCTGTGTGCTGGATAACCAAGTATCCCACCTGTCTGTGTGCTGCATAACCCAGTACCCTACCTGTCTGTCTGTGTGCTGGAGAACCCAGTACCCCACCTGTCTGCCTGTGTGCTGCATAACCCAGTACCCCACCTGTCTGTCTGTGTGCTGGAGAACCCAGTACCCCACCTGTCTGTCTGTGTGCTGGAGAACCCAGTACCCCACCTGTCTGTCTGTGTGCTGGAGAACCCAGTACCCCACCTGTATGTCTGTGTGCTGCAAGACCCAGTACCCCACCTGTCTGTGTGCTGGAGTTTAAAATCTAACAGCCGTGATTCCAGAAGCAGAATTTTTAATGAAGGCCTGCAGTCCAGCCTACTTGACCAACAGATTTATCTGGGTGAACAGCTGCAATACGCTGACCAACAATATCACAAACCAGCAACGTGAGCTTATCCAGCATGAACCAACTAAACTTGAAAGAACTAACAAATAAAACAAATGTACAGGGTAGTCCTACATGGCTCAGAAGACAGTTCAATGACCGACAGTAGAAGAATGACAACACTCAATGAAATGTTCCTCAGATGCTTTTTATTTATAATGGCACGGACAACTAACTGCAGACAGGGAAGTACAGCAGGGGAAGTTACAAGACACATAAACAACCTTTTGACAGGCAGGGAAACGGCCACGACAGGTTTCTCATCTGATCAAGGACCTTCACCACCATGACATCCAGAGTGTTCATTTAACCCTGAGAATATTTTTAGTTATTTTAGTTATTTATAATATATTTGCTTCTAGTGGTTCACCTGCAAGATTTTACTGTTCATAAATGATATCATCATCTTATCATATTGATAGAAACGTCCCCAATTAGCTTTCAACTGTTCATGGTTACTTTAGTTTAATGACAAAATTTGCATCATATAACTGATTAGGCGAGATGATTGTGCTATTGGGCTACAACAACACCAAATAATTACCTGTATTATTTGCCATCTCTTCAGATTCCAACTCACCCCCTATAGCACTTCTCTCTCCTTGTATACCTTCTTGGTTGGTCAACACAGGATGACACAAGACGCTTTCCTCTTTCTTGATCATCTGATACATTTTCCGCACGCACGCACGCACGCACGCACACATTTAACTTACTGTAACGGTATGTTCCTGGTACCAGGGCCAAGGTGTATGTCATAAATACATGCTCCCCCCACCACACACACACACACACACACACACACACACACACACACACACACACACACACACACACACACACACACACACACACACACACACACACACACACACACACACACACACACACACACACACACACACACACACACACACACACACACACACACACACACACACACACACACACACACACACACACACGTATTGCTATATAAAGCAAACAAAAACAGTACTCAAGCATTTCTCAGTAGGACAGGACAGACGTGTGGACAGACTGACACATTAAAGGCTTGAACGACGTCAGAAATACTTTGACCGTATACGTACGTCTGTGGTTTGAACATTGTATTGTTATAACTATTCCAGGGATACACCTTGCATACTTCTTGACACCATGAAGACTCTGGTACTATGTGCGCTGGCTCTTCTAGCTTCAGCTGCAGGGCAGGTAAATATTCAACTATATTGTATTCTTGTCGTTGTGCATCTCACTTGACACATTGTTCATGATAACAGTTCTTCAAAATGATCTCACCAATGCTTGGTATTAGAGTTGTAGTGGTTTGTTTTGGGGGGGCATAATGGTCATCAGTCAATCTATTTATTGGCATTGAATTGACATCTTCAATAAATACAAATAATACAAATGACAATATTTTGTGCTGCATGTATATAGGGCTTAAGTGGTTATAACAATGTTTTTAGCTAAGAGTAACAGATCTACCAATGATTCGGGACAGGTGACAATAGGGCCACAGTCCTCTTTCTGTTGAATGACAGCAGCTAGTGTTGTATTTACTGCAGTAAATTGTGGTACGTTATTTTGTAACTCTAGATACATAGTTATTCACGTAGCCTACTATACTGTGTATAGTCTCTTCTGGGAGGAAACATTATAGCCTATATGCAAAAAACTAAATAGAAGATCTACAGTACAAGCAAGTTAAGTGTGGCTTTGGTCTTATTCCTGTATATTAAGAATTAATTCCATAAAGTAAGTGAAGTTAGTTGTGCCAGAGCTCAATCTCAACTGTACCAATCTTATTTGTACTTCTACAATTAAGTCAATTAACTGTTCATATAATCTGCCTCATATATATATATATATATATATATATATATATATATAAAATATGTCAAACGGCGAAAAGCATAAATAATCTTGTGCTGAGTCTCTGGAGTGTGCGGTCCCTGCCTTTCACTGGGGAAGTTCTCTTTGGCCTGCATATATATATATAGAGAGAGAGAGAGAGAGAGAGAGAGAGAGAGAGAGAGAGAGAGCTAGGGCGCGTTATGGTAAAAGGATGACAGGCCCGTCCCAAACAGACAATCAGAATATATATATATATATATATATATATATATATATATATATATATATATTCTGATAGGCCAGTGTGACCTGGATTTTGTCTGTTTGGGACGGGCCTGTCATCCTTTTACCATAACGTGCTCTAGCTCTCTCTCTCTGATAACAACCCTTGTAAATGAGGCATTTCTTGTATTGCACACAATGCCATGCAATACACTGACTAATCTCTTCCTCTCCGTCCAGAACACAACGGTAGCACCCACAGCGGTAGCACCCACAGCGGTAGCACCCACAACGGCAGCACCCACCACCGCAGCTCCATCAACAGCAGCACCAACAACAGCAGCACCACCAACAACAGCGGCGGCCCCCACGACGGAAGCACCCACAACGGCAGCACCCACCACCGCAGCTCCATCAACAGCAGCACCAACAACAGCAGCACCACCAACAACAGCGGCCCCCACGACGGAAGCACCCACGACGGAAGCACCCACGACAGCAGCACCCACGACTGAAGCACCCACCACCGCAGCACCCACGACTGCAGCTCCAACAACCGCAGCACCCACGACTGCAGCACCCACCACTGCAGCTCCAACAACCGCAGCACCCACGACTGCAGCACCCACCACTGCAGCTCCAACAACCGCAGCACCCACGACTGCAGCACCCACCACCGCAGCACCCACAGCGGCAGCACCCACTACTGCAGCTCCAACAACCGCAGCACCCACTACTGCAGCTCCAACAACCGCAGCACCCACTACTGCAGCTCCAACAACCGCAGCACCCACGACGGCAGCACCCAACACCGCAGCACCCACAACTGCAGCACCCAACACCGCAGCACCCACAACTGCAGCTCCCACGACTGCAGCTCCCACTACTGCAGCACCGACAACTGTGTCCACTACGACGCACAATGGAAGCCCTTCAATTAAAGCATCTCTGTTGAGCTTTGCGGTCACGTTGCTGCTGTATGTTGTGGCACACTGAATAGATAGAGATGTGGCTGTGCAGGTGTGTTGACATTCTGAAGGAGCTGGCATCTCTTCAGAATGAATGAAACACAATAATAATTGCAGAACCATGAAACCAGTCTAAACCATGAAGCTTGATTTATACTTGGTAAATAGAATAATCGACATACTTTAGCTTGAAACAACAACAGCGACTAAGTATGACGGACCCTATTAAAACCATCAATGTTTGAAAAGATATTGTAGTGTCTGGGGTTGCGCAATTAACAAGGGAGGTCCTTCCTAACATATGCCTCAGGCACGGTACAATTCTGATGTTGGGTTATTACAATTTACATGTACTGTGTGTTTTTGGCTAAGGATATGCACCTCCATTCTGTGCTCTTTGAGTGAGTGAGTGAGTGAGTGAGTGAGTGAGTCAGTCAGTCAGTCAGTCAGTCAGTCAGTCAGTCAGTCAGTCAGTCAGTCAGTCAGTGAGTGAGTGAGTGAGTGAGTCACTGAGTCACTGACTGACTGACTGACTGACTGAGTTGGTTTTGGTGTTTTTGTGAGCTGTCACAATAAAGATAATAAAAAGTGTTGTTATGACCTATTACTTTGGACCAGAAACCCACACTGATTACAATATGTAACCGATTGTGACAGCTATTTATACGCAACTCTAGTGAATGTTCTTAATCGTGTGACTGATATATAGTAGATATCTTTATTTCTTTTTACTATTTAAATGCTGAAAGGAATTGTCATTTCAATTGTCATTTCTAAATCACATAATTTGTGTGATTCTTAGACTTTGGACAGAGAGCACATCAGTCTTCAGATCGACAGAGAGCCAGGAGCGCCTGTAGATAATCTCCTTTGAATGGTTTCTGTGGAAAAAAGAATAGAAAAACTGTAAAATAAAGAATAAAATAAACGTCTCTTGTATGAGTAATAGTACTTCACTCAAAACATAATGTGACATTAATGATTTTATGTCTAATTAAACAAACTATGTAACTGTATTATTTTAAATACATGTGTTTGAACAGTCTCATGCATAAACATAACTTGGGTCAGTGTGCATGCATGTGAGATTTACAGTAGGCTACCTGTAGAGCTGTGTAGAGTGATGTGCCTGTCTGTTGAAGGCAGGTCACTCTGACACACAGCAAATCTTCTTCACAGTACGTGAGAAAAAAAGAGAGCCAATAGGATGTGAGGGAATACTGGACAACTCACTACTCCTTACTTACACTTGTAAGTAAGGAGTAGAGCGTCTCTCTGTCTCACTCTCTATGCAGCATTGAGGGGGGGGGGGGTCGTTTGTGGATAATGTTTGCGCTTCAAAGGCAGAGTCTCACGGCTGTACAAAGTTGCTAATTAGACTGCACTCCCAACGGACGCATGATCAATCAATCACAGTTCTAATAGGCCTACTTATACTGACTGAATTACATCTGAATAGCAAAGCAATATTGACCCCCACCCCAACAACGATGATGATATGGCTACTGCTAGTTATACATTAGCATGTGAGAAATTACAAGTGACCTTATATAACCATTCAGCCATCTGGAGTAACCAAATTAGGAGGGGTTCAGTTCACATTTCTTCAGAAGTTTAAAACACACACACACACACACACACACACACACACACACACACACACACACACACACACACACACACACACACACACACACACACACACACACACACACACACACACACACACACACACACACACACACACACACACACACACACACACACACACACACACACACACACACTTTAATTCAGGAAGATAAGGTTGAATGAATCTAGATTATATTAAGGATACATGGGATAAATCATTCAGATTATACAAGGAAATGAGTGGAATCAGAGGTTTAAAGACATTTTCAACTATTTAAGATCTCCATTTTGGCAGGAATATGCTTGGAAGATGGAAACAATGTTGCACATTCATCTAATCATATGGGTAGGCTACTGGGTAGCCTACATACAAACAATAATGTTTGTATTTGTAAGGTTTATTAAATGTATGAATTTGACCTTGACATACTTAAAGGGGAATAGCACTCATTTTCGACATTTTACTGTGTCATAAATATATTTACATCTGTAGCCTATATTGTGATTGTGCTATCATGCCTTGACTTAATTATACTTGTATATTATTGTAGAAATTGTTGTTGTTGTAAAGTTCTGAAAATAGACTACTTCAATATCCAATAGGAACTATGTCACCATTAGTTCAGTAAAGTATATAAAAGAGCTCAAAGGCTACATATTCAGTCAGACAACCCCCCCGAAAGTGAAGACAACTCACCCCGAAAGTGGCCGAAAGTGAAGACATCTCGGGGTCAGTTCACCAAAAGTGGCAAAAGGGGTGAGTTGTCTTGTTACCATGTGAGGGGCAATGTTTGCGGTGTGTGAATATCTATCTGAACATGATTATGTCTAAATGTTGTCGAACATCTTCATCTGTTGCTTCTGTGCCCTGCAACAGAGGAAGCGCAAGAGACAATTCCATTCATTAATAAATAAATGGACACTGAGGATTTTAATGTTCACGATTGAATGAATCAATGAATAAAATTATGCATTCATCAGTGACAATGCTCACACCCACAGCCACAGCCAAGATTAGATTTATTTGTATTTTGTATTACTTTTTATCCCACGATTTTGTAACCCATTTTCACCCCTGTGTCAATTATCTAATGTGATCCTGGGCTCTGCACACCCTCCGCCAACCTAGTCCCCATATATGGGGGACATGGGGAGAGCAACGGACTTGAACTCATGCTTCCTTCATGCCTGAGTTGCTCCTTTACACCTGACAGGGGGGAGTTTCCCTGCAGGTTGGACGTAGCGTGTGGAAGGAACACGTTATTCCAACCAGTTCCTTTCCCCTCCATCAGGCGCCCCGGCTGGCCAGGGGGAGGCAGTTTAGACCATGATTACTGCATGTTTTTTGTGAGGGTACCTACCCTGGGGGCACGGGGAGAACATGCAAACTCCACACAGAAAGGCCCTTTCGCCAACCCCGCCTCGGGTATGGGCACTGATGACGCAGAGGAGGAAACACGCCGCCAGCACCCACAGCGTCCCGAGCGGGAATCGAACCCAGGATCTTATAGCTGTGAGGCGACAGCACTACCAACTGTGCCCCCTCAAGATTAGATTTTATTAGAGAGATGATCAGGACCTTACCTTCATGGTCTCTAGTCTTTGTGCCAGGTACAGATAAGGATTTAAAATGCATTGCACTGAAATTACAAGAGGATTTACAAGTGAGTCATTTTTTAGCAGACAGTACTGATCCAGAGTTACTTACAAGAAAGTGTGAGATCAGAGTAATGAGCATGAGCCCTACACTAGTTAACAACAACAGGGGAAATGAGAACTCAGCACTGGCATACACTGCAAAAGCCTTATTTAATGGGTACTGCACACATTCACCGGGAATGTGGTCAGTTTGTTGAGTGTGGTGGGCAGTGATGTCACAGTGTGCCTTATTTACGAACGACCACAGCTGTGACGCATTCACACCGCCGACACCGGACAACCCCAGCTTCAGGGTAGGGTCGCTCAGTGCGGGCAGCGTACTCGGCACACCCGGTGCGCAGCGCACTGGATTTTCGAACGACAACGCACCGAGTGCACTGAATAAACGAACGACAAGAGAGCACACCAGTGCATTTCCGAACGCACCCATGATCAAGGACCTTCACCACCATGACATCCAGAGTGTTCATTTAACCCTGAGAATACATTTGGTTCTAGTGGTACACCTGCAAGATTTTACTGTTCATAAATGATATCATCATCTTATCATATTGATAGAAACGTCCCCAATTATCTTTCAACTGTTCATGGTTACTTTAGTTTAATGATAAAATTTGCATCATATAACTTAGGCGAGAGGATTGTGCTATTGGGCTACAACAACACCAAATAATTACCTGTATTATTTGCACTCACCCCATAGAGCGTCGCAGTCCCGCCCCCTTTCATGACGACGCCAGGCCCAGGAAATGAATCACAATGCATTTTTCCCTTATACTCTAAGATTTTTCCCATAGAGATATTTAAGCGTCGTACGAAGCCAACTCGAGTCGTGACAAATCATGACAACACACACAATATTTTGGACCAAAAAAATAATTACATTACAAAAACAACAAAAAAAGTGTTGTAACCTGCCGTTTTTTTTTTTTTCCTACTTTCTAATTCTTTGTTTGTCCCGAAAAATTGTGTTTGTTGTCATGATTTGTCACAACAAGAGTTGGCTTTGTCCGCAGCGTAAACGTCTTTAAATAAATACTTTCTGAAATGTCTATGAGGAAAATGAACAGAGAATCATTTCCTGGGCCCTGGCTAGGACCCTGGTAGGGGGCGGGACTGCGACGCTCTATAGCACTTCTCTCTCCTTGTATACCTTCTTGTCACCTTTGTCAAAAAAATGGTAGTTTATATCCAGATATCTTGGTGACTTGTTATTTGTTTGGTGACTTAATTGTTATTTGTTTTCACTTGACAACAAATGTTAAGATGTTTGAAGTATAGATCGAGGGTGGCCTACAATGCGCTATAACCCTGGGTTGCTGAGGTGGAGTGCCACACCTACATACCATCAGCTCCCAGTACTTCCCGCACGACTTGCCACACCCAAGCCGTGCTACTCATACGCTGAGTTGGCGGTGCCCGGGATCGAACCCATGAACTTATGGTCCAAAGCCGAGAGTTCTACCGAGTGAGCTACCTGGACACAAACAGTCAACTGAATTAACGTGACTGGGATGGTTTACCAGGCTACTGTTTTGTATCTTTTTTGCTTGCTTGCTCTCGTACACTGAGGACGCTTCGCTCCGCTGCTCTCGCCTATGCTTGCATTCTTCAACTGATATCAATGTTTTATTTTTCTTTGAGAAACTACAAGTGGATCCTCGATACTTGTAAACCGATGGGACTGTATTTCTTCTATAGATCGAAGCTTTTGCCATACTGCAAAATACTCTTTTTTTACCTCCAGTGACTGGGTACGTGGCACATAGCTATAGCTAACTAGCACTGGATACTTGGCAAATAGCCAGCACCGCGATGCTCCCTGTCATTTCTTCAAAGGACTTTCAAAAACTGCTTCAAAAGATTGCAGTGCTGGAAGTGGAATTACACTATTTAAAAGTAAATTTGGAAGTAAAACAACAACATGGGAATCAGGAGAACCGCGCGCAGGATAAGACATTCGCCTGGAGTTCTCTCGGCGCAAGGCCAAAGGACATGAAAGGACGAAAAACTGGGGGTGTTTTCCCCCCTGTTATATCCACTGTGATTACAAACAGAGAGAACGGCGTACAGGACTTGAAAGGACGACTAACTGGAAGAGCTCGGAGCCCCGATAAGACCAGCTGGCCTACGCTCCCAGCCCGACTCAGAGCCTCGTCCACCCCCCTTCAAAAATGGAAAACTGTGAAAGGCAGATCAAAAATCATATCTCCCCAAATGGAGAATGTGCAGGTGGAGATATCGCCACACCGAGCAGGGTAAGAACCAACAACACAGAAAATGAAAGGCGAGCTAATGGAGACCAAATGAATGAATTCCTGATTGTTGGTGATCAGGCTGTGAAATATGTTAAAAGTAACAAAAAGAGAAAAGCAAAAGTTCTATGCTTTCCCAAATACACAGTCTCTGATTTGAATGACAGAATCTCTGATGTTGTTGCTCCACACCCTATGGTGAAAACACTGATACTGCACATCGGTACACGTGATACAGAAAAACAACAGTCAGAAATCCTAAAAAACGATTTCAGAGCCCTATTCCACACCCTCAGCTCCCTAGATTTAGACGTGTGGATCAGCGGGCCACTACCTCCGATGACGGGTTGTGAGCGTTTTAGCAGACTGTATGCACTCAGCAAATGGCTCTCAACGGCATGCACAGAAGAATCATTCAATTTCATTGACAATTTCAATTTTTTCTTTGACCGAAGGCACCTCTTTGTAGACGGAATACACCTAAACAAGCTGGGGGTTAAATTATTCTTCAGCAACTTGTTCCACAACATAGAGTCAAGAGATAGCGCCCTAGCCAAAACAGATAATATTGTGGCGGCGGGTGCCAAGCTTCTCCCCCTCGCCAAGGATGTTCTCAAAACAAGGAATATCACAGATAGTGAACCCACAGCTCCTCCTGGTGGAGAAGTCAAATCAAGTGAACACACAGCTCCTGCTGATGTGTTCTGGACTGATGCAGAAGAGTGGTCCTCCTCTGATGGAGAAGAGGAACCCACAGTGCATCCCCCCTGGTATCTGTGCATCTGCTGTGACTTCATAGAGCGTGATGCATGGTCCCCTGGTGATGCATGGCCCCCTGAAAAACTCACAGAGCGTGAAGTCACAGCACCCCCTGGTGGAGAAAAACGCACAGAGCGTGAAGTCACAGCGCCCCCTGGTGGAAAAAAACGCACAGAGCGTGAAGTCACAGCGCCCCCTGGTGGAGAAAAACGCACAGAGCGTGAAGTCACAGCGCCCCCTAGTGGAAAAAAACGCACAGAGCGTGAAGTCACAGCGCCCCCTAGTGGAGAAAAACGCACAGAGCATAAAGTCACAGCGCCCCCTGGTGGAGAAAAACGCACAGAGCGTAAAGTCACAGCGCCCCCTGGTGGAGAGAAATGCACAGAGCGTAAAGTCACAGCGCCCCCTGGAGATGAAAAACTCACAGGGCGTGAAGTCACAGCGCCCCCTGGTGGAGAAAAACGCACAGAGCGTGAAGTCACAGCGCCCCCTGGTGGAGAAAAACGCACAGAGCATGGAGTCACAGCGCCCCCTGGTGGAGAAAAACTCACAGAGCGTGAAGTCACAGCGCCCCCTGGTGGAGGAAAACTCACAGAGCGTGGAGTCACAGCGCCCCCTGGTGGAGCTAAACTCACAGAGCGTGAAGTCAAAGGGTCCCCTGGTGGAGAAGATACTGAGGCCGCCGAGAGGTCCATCAATGACAGTCGAATGGAGGAATTTCAAACTCCTTCACCAATACATCTCCTCAAATTCACTCCGGGCATGATGGACCTGATAAACGTTGGAGTAAGGCTGACCCCCCTTACCAGACGGCCAGCCCCACAGCCCCAAAAAATGCTATCATGGGGAGAGGTACCATGGCCAGAGTTAATCCCACGTGATTATATGCCACGCCCATATAGCCTAGAAAATACATTTGATCACTGATATGAACAGGGTCCATTATGCGTAGCAACAAACATGTATGGACCCCTTGCTTCTAGAAAGCCTGGTGTTTCAATCACCGTACAGGTTGAGGTTCACAATATTTCCACTGTTATTTCAAATAGATTGTCCAAGACAAGGAGTAGCCTGAAGAGAGAATGCTGCTTGGTTAATGTACCTCACAGGCATCACAGTCCCCAAAAATCTGATAACAAGCTAAACCTTGCCTTGTTTAACATCAGGTCATTAACAAATAAGTCCTCCTCTGTAAATGATATAATATGTAAAGAGAAGCTAGATATTATCTTTCTAACAGAGACATGGCTTGGCTCGGATGGAGCTGTTCTCCTAGCGCCAGCCTGTCCCGCAAACTACAGTTTCATCCACTCTGTTCGCGAGGCTAAGAAAGGAGGTGGACTGGCAATAACTTTTTCAGACACTTTAAAATTCAAGGCTCTGACTCTCGGCAGCTTTTCATCCTTTGAATACCAGGCCACAATACTGCAGGGTCAGTCCTCCAAAGTGCAGCAAAGCTGTATTTCTAACAGAAATATCAGAACTTTTATCTATCTGTTCCACTAACTATGACAGAACTCTTATCTCAGGTGTTCTTAATCTTCACCTGGACGATGCTTCAAATGCGGTGGCTCTGGGTTTCTTAGAGTTATTGCACTCCTTTGAGTTTATCCAACATGTTGTTGGGCCTACACATAAACAGGGGCACACTCTGGACCTGGTGATTTCTAGAGGTCTGAACATCACTGTTGAAAGGACTATTGAAATGCCTGAGCTATCAGACCACTATTTGCTGTGTTTTAATATGACTGTCTCTGATCTAGAGAAAAACATCACTGAATATACTATAAAAAAGCGTTTTTTTAGCTCATCTGCAGCCAACGAGTTCTCTCGTCATCTGGGCCCCCCCTTGTCCGATACTCCCCCAGTGAATGATATGGTCCAAATGTTTAATCTTAAACTAGAGTCAGCTCTTGACATAGTGGCTCCTATGAAAACTAAAAAGAAACAGAACACCAGAGTAACACCCTGGATAAATGAGCATACACGTTCACTGAAGCAAGATTGTCGTAGAGCTGAGCGAGCTTGGAGAAAAAACAAACTCACCATCCACCTAGAGATTCTTAAAAAGTCAACAGTCGCCTATAACAAAGCCCTGCGTCTGGCAAGGCAGGCTTATTTCTCTGGCATTATTAATGAGAACAAGAAAAATGCCAGAGTCTTATTCTCTACCATTGAACGACTTTTAAACCCCCCCCAGTCCTACAAGCAGTCGTTCCCGGCTTCTAAAGCTAAGTGTAATGAGTTTGCATGCTTTTTTGATAACAAAATTTGTAACATTAGAGCTGATATTATGAATGGTGCTGCTGCTAGCTCAAGCCCTCAAACAGCAGCTAATGGTGCCAGGGTTGATCTCTCCAGGGGGAGCCTATTGTCTTTCTGCACAATTGATGAAGACGAACTCCGAAAAACCATATCTCAGATGACATCATCCTCCTGTTCATTGGACACAATTCCCACCACCTTTCTCAAAGAGGTTTTAGACAGTGTGATTGGAGATATCCTAAAAATTGTAAACAGCTCTCTACAATCAGGCGTCTTTCCAGACTCACTGAAGACGGCTGTAGTTAGGCCCTTACTCAAGAAACACAATCTTGATCCCTCTGTGCTGGGTAACTATCGACCCATTTCTAATCTGCCCTTTCTGGGCAAGGTTTTAGAAAAATGCATCTTTCATCAATTGGATGTGTTTCTACAGAACAATGTGCATAACAAATTCCAATCTGGCTTTAGGAAAGGCCACAGCACAGAAACAGCACTTGTAAAAGTAATTAATGATCTTAGGGTGTCTGCTGACAAGAAACATGTTTCCGTTCTTTTACTTCTAGATCTAACTAGCATTTGACACGATTGACCATTCAATTTTAATACAGCGTCTGGAGCACTGGATAGGCCTGTCTGGCACGGCCCTCTCCTGGTTTTCCTCCTACCTAACAAACAGAAGCTATTTTGTCAATCTAGCTGAGTTTGACTCAGACAAACACAACATCGGTTCTGGTATTCCACAGGGCTCGATTCTTGGTCCTCTGTTATTCTCCCTGTACATACTGCCATTGGGAGAACTCATTACCAATCACGGAGTCAATTTTCATTTCTATGCTGATGATACCCAACTATATCTTTCTGTAGCTCCAGATGATCTCTGTGCCTTAGACCCGCTGTTGACCTGTCTGTCTAGCATCAAATGCTGGATGAGTGAGAACTTTCTCAAGCTAAATGAGGATAAGACAGAAGTTCTCATAATCGGTTCTAGTGAGCAGAAAGAATCGATAATAAGCAGACTTGGCAACCTGACTGTAGAAAGTAACAGTACAGTAAAGAACTTGGGGATCATTATTGATTCTGAATTGAATTTTAATTCACACATTAATCATGTTACCAAGATTGCCTTTTTTCATCTTAGAAATATTGCACGAATCAGAGCCTATTTGTCACTGGACGATGCAAAAACGCTAATCCGCGCCTTTGTTTTTTCTCGGCTTGATTACTGCAATGCACTTTTTTCTGGATTGCCTAAGAAAACAACTGACAGATTACAACTTGTCCAAAATGCAGCAGCCAGAGTCTTAACTAGAACTAAGATGAGAGAACATATTACTCCAGTCTTGGCCTCATTGCACTGGCTTCCGGTTGTTTTTAGGATTGATTTGAAAATTCTTTTACTTGTTTATAAAGCTCTCAATGGTCTCGCACCTTCCTACCTACATGACTGCCTGCCGAAATATGTCCCAAACCGCCCCTAAGGTCTTCCACTGCTGGCTTTATTTATGGCTTGTTGTGCTTGATCTTTACCCTATAGCTATTTCCTCATTCATGCCATCTCTGTTTATTTGCCACTGACAACTTTGACTTCAGGTGGGCAAATAGTCATAGTATGTCCCAGCTGCCATCCCAGTGTAAATACAAAGGCCCTTTTTACAAACGTGTGGAAAAACAGGGTCCTAAATGAAAAGTTCTGTCCACCCCCAATATAGGCCGTGCTGCGAGGTCCCTTTTTGTTCGGTTTCGTTCCCGCGTCTTTGGCACTACGATTTCAATGCATATTTCCATAGACAATACCCTTCTGGACTCAGGGTTAAAAGTTCTCCGCATAATATCCTGCAGTATTTTGTCACAAGCCAGAAATGTATATACAAGTGTATAACCAAAAAACGAAAATCTTGTGCTGCTGTTTTTGCTTGTAAAATGTGTTATATTGATTTTGGCAACACCAAATCTTTCTCAAATGTCATAAATACATATACCTAACATCTGAAACAAGTATTGGTGCCTTAGTTTACTCATATGTGAATCTAGATCATGAAATGTAGCAAATTTGTTATAGAAAACGCTTCAACTTAAGTGATTGGCACCTAGCACAATGAAACATACACATAGAAAATGTAGCCAAAAGCTTATGTTTCATACATAAAAAATGTCACAACCTACTGGGTAATGAAAGGTAGAAAAGAAAAGCAGCCCACCTTGGCCCAAAATGGCTGAAAATCTATCAAAATGTTACCACGCCCCCTAAATTGGAATAATGAAAAAAATGGACAAGACTAAAAATAAATGCACTAAAGGTCAGAATTATTACAACATATGGCATGAAACATTTATACAAGTACCACAAAGTGTCACAGCATCTGACATTTGCACATCACCCCCCCCCCCCCCCCCCCCCCCAGCTCAAGTGCAGTTAGTCAGTCTATTTGCCAGCCCATAGAGTCCCATTGTGAACCTAGACATGTTGAGTACACCAAAGTTATATAGTACAAATGTTGAGTATGTATGGGTCCCCAGCATGTAGAAACCGCCGGATGCTAACTTGCATATGTTGAACAATTATAATTACCTTTAATGATCATAATCACCTAATGTATATGGACAAGATTTCAGCAATAGTCACGGGCCTTATGAATTTTTCTGCACCAATCAATATTAAAAGGACTAAATTTGGCCCAGATGTAGTCCTGCTCTAATGATTTAGCTAGGGAACCCGAGCCAGTTACCTTCGGGGTCGCCATGGCGGCCAAATCCAATATGGCCGCCACATAAAACGCCTTCCTCCCCAGCCATTTGCAGCATCCTGTTGCACACACTAAAATATCTGAGCCTTCTTGAGAAGAACAGAAGACCAGAGTAGTCAGACCAGTCCAACGACCTGCTCAGGTGCACTCCTAGAAACTTGTAGTTGTCTACATTCTCCACTACCTTAATATGTTGCTGGGAACCGGAGGTACACTCTTGGTCGTGCCATAGTCCACCACCATCTTCCTTGTCTTGCTAGCATTGAGCCAGAGGCTATTTGCCTTGCTCCAGTGCACAACCTCCGTAACCATGCGTGCTCAACAGTGTTGTTACCTGAGATGCAGGTGACAACTGACATGTCTTGTAGTTGAAGTGGAAGTCAGATGTTTATAGGGTGAACAGGTGACAGCACTGTGCCCTGGGGAGCGCCCGTGATGTTCACCAGCACCTCCGAACAGACAACCCTGCAGTCTCACATACTGCGGTCTGCCCGAGAGATAGTCTGAGATCCATGCCACCAAACCATGGTCCACCCCCATCAACGCAAGCTTCTGTAAGCAGTTGTGACTGGATAGTTCTGAAGACTCTGGAGAAGTCAAAAAGCATGATTCTAACTGCGTTGCCCATGGTGCCAAGGTGTGTGAATGCCCTGTTTAGCATGCAGATGATGACATCATCAAACCCAATGTCCACCTGGTATGTAAAAACTGAAGGGGGCCGACGTAGTCACTCACCATCGGTCACAATGCAGCAAGATTTCCACAGTTCCTCCCTGTCATCAGGGAGGGACATATCGTTTGGATCAGCAGTTCTGGACAACCTGATCTCCATAATATGCCTATACTATATTATTGCGACCACAGGTCGCATTTACTATGAAATTGCGCATTTTCCGTCAGTCAGTCAGTGTATCACTCAAAATCCCCATACATGGGGAAAGCCCCCATATATGGTGCCCAGGTCTTGTGAGTGACATCATGTGACATCATCAGGGATGGAGATCCCTGATGATGTCAGAACCTGTTCTGACATTCCATATGTTGATCCTTCCCCATCCATCCTTCCTCTTCGATGTCTCCCTTTTGACTGATACCTGTCCGTGTAAACTCTAGATGGGCCTGCCCCAAAGTTATTAATGCAGCCCGTTAGGGTGAGGTCGCTTCTCGCCCTCAGACTTACTGGTATATGCTATACTATATACACTATACTATACTATACTATACTATACTATACTATACTGATATGCCAATATCTATGTATGGGTGTACATACTGTGTTTGAATCAGCGGTTCTGGACAACCGGATCTCCATATATGACTACACTAACACTACACACTACACTACACAATACTGATACGCCCATACCCATGCATGGGCATATTATATACTGTAAGTAGTTCTGGACAACCGCCTATCCAATCAACTCGACACCGGACATATAAATGTCCCTGTGCTGGGGTCAGCAGCAACAGTTAGTTGGTCCTACTCCTACTCATACTCTATCAATAGGAATGTACTGAACTCCATTACTTTCATTTTGTATTGTTTTAAATAAATTAAATGTGTAACATACAAAGGTTGCTTTTTTTAGGCTGTTCCTAAAGGTGTTCTGGGTGAAAATGTTGAATAAATGTTTTGGGTATAGTGGCCATATATATAAAAACATATATATTAGAGTTTTCTGGATAGATGTACTCATAAATCGGAGCATTCGTTTTCACTTAGTGCCATCTTGTAAATATGCAAATTAAGGTTCCAGACACACTCAATCATAATTATAAGCATTCCAATGTGTTTGTAATGGTCAAAAAACATGACATAGACACAATGTTTGCATTTGTAGCTCATCTGGTTCAAATATTGCAGCAAAACCATTTTAGGTATAGCAGCCATGGATTTGGCCGCTATGGCAACCCCAAAGGTTGCCAGCTTGGGCGCCCTAGCTAAATCCAGATTCTGTGACACTTTGTGATACTTGAATAAATGTTTCATACCATATGTTGTAATAATTCTGACCTTTAGCGCATTTATTTTTAGTCTTGTCCATTCTTTTGCATTATTCCAATTTAGGGGGCGTGGTAACATTTTGATAGATTTTCAGCCATTTTGGGCCAAGGTGGGCTGCTTTTCTTTTCTACCTTTCATTACACAGTAGATTGTGACATTCTTTATGTATGAAACATAAGCTTTTGGCTAAATTAACTATTGTGTATGTTTCATTGAGCTAGGTGCCATCACTTAAGTTGAAGAGTTTTCTTTAACAAATTTGCTACATTTCATGATCTAAATTCACATGATTAAACAAAGGCACCAATACTTGTTTCAGATGTTAGGTATATGTAATTATGACATTTGAGAAATAGTTTGTGTTGCCACAATCAATATAACACATTTTACAAGAAGAAACAGCAGCACAAGATTTTCGTTTTTTGGTTATACACTTGTATATACATTTCTGGCTTGTGACAAAATACTGCAGGATATTATGCGGAGAACTTTTAACCCTGAGTCCAGAAGGGTATTGTCTATGGAAATATGCATTGAAATCGCAGTGCCAAATACGCGGGAACGAAAATCATTTTCTAGGCACTTTTTCTTGGGTCGCAGCACGGCCTAATACAAATGTTGCCTCTTCTCCACAACAGACTCTCCTATCATTCAGCTGTTGGTCAACAAAGGATGACACAAGACGCTTTCCTCTTTCTTGATCATTTGTACATACATTTTCCACACACACACACACACACACACACACACACACACACACACACACACACACACACACACACACACACACACACACACACACAGCAAGGTGTGTTTGTTAGTGTTAACACACACAATTAACTTACTGTAACTGTATGTTCCTGGTACCAGGGCCAAGGTGTATGTCATAAATACATGCTCCCCCCACCACACACACACACACACACACACACACACACACACACACACACACACACACACACACACACACACACACACACACACACACACACACACACACACACACACACACATTGCTATATAAAGCAAAAATAAAACAGTACTCTAAGCATTTCTCAGTAGGACAGGACAGACGTGTGGACAGACTGACACATTAAAGGCTTGAACGACGTCAGAAATACTTTGACCGTATACGTACGTCTGTGGTTTGAACATTGTGTTGTTATAACTATTCCAGGGATACACCTTGCATACTTCTTGACACCATGAAGACTCTGGTACTATGTGCGCTGACTCTTCTGGCTTCAGCTGCAGGGCAGGTAAATATTCAACTATATTGTATTCTTGTCGTTGTGCATCTCACTTGACACATTGTTCATGATAACAGTTCAGATCTCACCAATGCTTGGTAATAGAGTCGTAGTGGTTTGTTTTGGGGGGGCATAATGGTCATCAGTCAATCTATTTATTGGCATTGAATTGACATCTTCAATAAATACAAATAATACAAATGACAATATTTTGTGCTGTATGTATAGGGCTTAAGTGGTTATAACAATGTTTTTAGCTAAGAGTAACAGATCTACCAATGATTCGGGACAGGTGACAATAGGGCCACAGTCCTCTTTCTGTTGAATGACAGCAGCTAGTGTTGAATTTACTGCAGTAAATTGTGGTACGTTATTTTGTAACTCTAGATACATAGTTATTCACGTAGCCTACTATACTGTGTATCTAGTCTCTGCTGGGAGGAAACATTATAGCCTATATGCAAAAAACGAAATAGAAGATCTACAGTACAAGCAAGTTAAGTGTGGCTTTGGTCTTATTCCTGTATATTAAGAATGAATTCCATAAAGTAAGTGAAGTTAGTTGTGCCAGAGCTCAATCTCAACTGTACCAATCTTATTTGTACAATTAAGTCAATTAACTGTTCATATAATCTGCCTCATATATATATATATATATATATTTATATATATATATATATAATATGTCAAACGGCGAAAAGCATAAATAATCTTGTGCTGAGTCTCTGGAGTGTGCGGTCCCTGCCTTTCACTGGGGAAGTTATCTTTGGCCTGCGCATATATATATATATATAATATATATATATATATATATATATATATATATATATATTGTAGGAGCCAAAATATACATTTTGTTGTTTGTTTCTATTTATTGTTTATTTTTCCCCACACTTGGTTTTGATGTTCCACTTCCCTTACCTGATTGATGAGCTCCTGCTGCGTGTCTGCTAATCACTTTACTTATGTCAGCTGTGTGTCTGGGCAGTGGCATTCAGTGAGAGAATGGGGGTGAGCTCTAGGCTCAATATTTTCTGTTGACCGTTTAATCGTTATCTACGTTACATACCTTTTCATTTATCAACATTTTCAGTACAGTTTTGGACCTTGTTTATTTTGTCAATAAATCACCTTAACTACAATAAGAAGTTTCTGGATTTGATTCAAACGCGTCACACAGTTCCTGCCGACAGCTCAGCCTCATAGCACTACTTCTATGATTCAATGGGAAGAAGTAGTCGCTACAACATATATATATATATATTCTGATAGATTTTGTCTGTTTGGGACGGGCCTGTCATCCTTTTACCATAACGCGCTCTAGCTCTCTCTCTCTCTGATAACAACCCTTGTAAATGAGGCATTTCTTGTATTGCACACAATGCCATGCAATACACTGACTAATCTCTTCCTCTCCGTCCAGAGTGTAACAACCACAACGGTAGCACCCACACCCACCACCGCAGCTCCATCAACAACAGCACCAACAACAGCAGCACCACCAACAACAGCGGCCCCCACGACGGAAGCACCCACGACGGAAGCACCCACGACAGCAGCACCCACCACCGCAGCACCCACGACTGCAGCTCCAACAACCGCAGCACCCACGACTGCAGCACCCACCACTGCAGCTCCAACAACCGCAGCACCCACGACTGCAGCACCCACCACTGCAGCTCCAACAACCGCAGCACCCACGACTGCAGCACCCACCACCGCAGCTCCCACGACGGCAGCACCCACCACTGCAGCTCCAACAACCGCAGCACCCACGACTGCAGCACCCACCACCGCAGCACCCACGACGGCAGCACCCACTACTGCAGCTCCAACAACCGCAGCACCCACGACGGCAGCACCCACCACCGCAGCACCCACCACTGCAGCACCCACCACCGCAGCACCCACAACTGCAGCTCCCACGACTGCAGCTCCCACGACTGCAGCACCGACAACTGTGTCCACTACGACGCACAATGGAAGCCCTTCAATTAAAGCATCTCTGTTGAGCTTTGCGGTCACGTTGCTGCTGTATGTTGTGGCACACTGAATAGCTAGAGATGTGGCTGTGCAGGTGTGTTGACATTCTGAAGGAGCTGGCATCTCTTCAGAATGAATGAAACACAATAATAACTGCAGAACCATGAAACCTGTCTAAACCATGAAGCTTGATTTATACTTGGTAAATAGAATAGTCGACATACTGTAGCTTGAAACAACAACAGCGACTAAGTATGACGGACCCTATTAAAACCATCAATCTTTGAAAAGATATTGTAGTGTCTGGGGTTGTGCAATTAACACGGGAGGGCCTTCCTAACATATGCCTCAGGCACGGTACAATTCTGATGTTGGGTTATTACAATTTACATGTACTGTGTGTTTTTGGCTAAGGATATGCACCTCCATTCTGTGCTGAGTGAGTGAGTGAGTGAGTGAGTGAGTGAGTCACTGAGTCACTGAGTGAGTGAGTGACTGACTGACTGACTGACTGACTGAGTTGGTTTTGGTGTTTTTGTGAGCTGTCACAGCAATAAAGATAATAAAATTATCTTCCAAGGTCCAAAGTAATAGGTCATAACAACATTATGTCATAACATAATGTTGTTATGACCTATTACTTTGGACCAGAAACCCACACTGATTACAATATGTAACCGATTGTGACAGCTATTTATACGCAACTCTATAGTGAATGTTCTTAATCGTGTGAAACGTGTGACTGATATATAGTAGATATCTTTATTTCTTTTTACTATTTAAATGCTGAAACAGGAAAGGAATTGTCATTTCAATTGTCATTTCTAAATCACATATTTGTGTGATTCTTTGACTTTGGACAGAGAGCACATCAGTCTTCAGATCGACAGAGAGCAAGGAGCGCCTGTAGATAATCTCCTTTGAATGGTTTCTGTGGAAAAAATTATAGAAAAACTGTAAAATAAAGAATAAAATAAACGTCTCTTGTATGAGTAATAGTACTTCACTCAAAACATAATGTGACATTAATGATTTTATGTCTAATTAAACAAACTATGTAACTGTATTATTTTAAATACATGTGTTTGAACAGTCTCATGCATATACATAACTTGGGTCAGTGTGCATGCGTGCGAGATTTACAGTAGGCTACCTGTAGAGCTCTGACACACAGCAAATCTTCTTCACAGTACGTGAGATACCAGGATCCCTTGGAATACAGCAGGCTAAAAGAAAAGAGAGCCAATAGGATGTGAGGGGCAATGTTTGGGGTGTGTGAATATCTATCTGAACATGATTATGTCTAAATGTTGTCGAACATCTTCATCTGTTGCTTCCCTGCAACAGAGGAAGCGCAAGAGACAATTCCATTCATTAATAAATAAATGGACACTGAGGATTTTAATGTTCATGATTGAATGAATCAATGAATAAAATGATGCATTCATCAGTGACAATGCTCACACCCACAGCCACAGCCAAGATTCGATTTTTTTTTTTTATTACTTTTTATCCCACGATTTTGTAACCCATTTTTCACCCCTGTGTCAATTATCTAATGTGCTCCTGGGTTCTGCACACCCTCCGCCATATATGGGGGACATGGGGAGAGCAACGGACTTGAACTCATGCTTCCTTCATGCCTGAGTGTCCAAGTTGATCCTTTACACCTGACAGGGGGGAGTTTCCCTTGTTGGACGTAGCGCGTGGAAGGAACACGTTATTCCAACCAGTTAATTTCCCCTCCATCAGGCGCCCCGGCTGGCCAGGGGGAGGCAGTTTAGACCAGGATTACACACACACACACAGTCACAGACACAGTCTCATCAGCACTGCACATACAGTAGTAGCAAATATATATGTCAACAACATGCTCCAATAAACAGCTCCAGTACAAGGACACAAAGACATGAGTAGTAGTAAGCTTTAAAAATATATCAGATATTTGAAGACAGATGGACAAGTAAGCAGTGTAATGAATGGTACAGCTTGAAGGCTTTGTTTATGGGTTTACTGACATGTCATGAATGATGAGTGACACACTAACCCACTTTATGTTTTTCCACACACACACACACACACACACACACACACACACACACACACACACACACACACACACACACACACACACACACACACACACACACACACACACACACACACACACAGCTTGATCTTTATACCCTATAGCTATTTCCTCATTCATGCCATCTCTGTTTATTTGCCACTGACTTTTTACAAACGTGTGGAAAAAAACAGGGTCCTAAATGAAAAGTTCTGTCCACCCCCAATACAAATGTTGCCTCTTCTCCACAACAGACTCTCCTAACATCATTCAGCTGTTGGTCAACAAAGGATGACACAAGACGCTTTCCTCTTTCTTGATCATCTGTACATACATTTTCCACACACACACACACACACACACACACACACACACACACACACACACACACACACACACACACACACACACACACACACACACACACACACACACACACACACACACACACACACACACACACACACACACTGCAAGGTGTGTTTGTTAGTGTTAACACACACAATTAACTTACTGTAACTGTAACGGTATGTCCACAAAGTACACTTCATACATAAAGACACTTTTTACAGACAATTCAACCAGACAAAAACAAGACAAGACAAAACAATACAATTCATAAATAAACAAACAGGAAAAACAAAAAACAAAAACAAAACAACATTTCACATAACATGGACATAACGTAGGACATAACACATGGATCATTGCATCATGGATCTATTACAGTGATGATTAGTGAAAGCATGAACAGGTAGTCTCAAGATGAGGACAGCATAGTTTTAAACAAATGAAAAGATGTTATTGAACGTATATGGACAGGTAGATTGTTCCAGTCACAAGGAGCTTTGAACATGAATGATGTTTTGCCAACTGATGTGGGTATGTTAAAGTAAATCTGTGAGCAATGTCTAAGTTGATGTGTAGAAGTGTATGGTATCATAAGCTGTTTTAAATACTGTGGATAATTGAAATGAATGCATTTAAAGATGAACTGCAGCCAGTGCTGGTGTCTTCTTGAGGTGGGAGATGGTAAGTTGAGGTTTTCGTACAAGGTACAGTGGTGGGTCAAATATGGGCAGTCAAGGACAAATCTGCATAAGCGGTTATATACTGAGTTCAGGGGAAGAAGGTTTGTTTTAGTGGCAGTCTGATACATTACAGTCATTTTTTTTTTAGCAGACGCTTTTATCCAAAGCGACTTACAATAAGTGTTTTCAACATAGGTAGGGAACAAAAACTACTAATCACCAGAAGTCTTTAGTGCATTTTCTGCAAAAACAAGCAACCAAGAGTATACCTATAGCGCTAAGGTAAAAGTGCAATATATCAGCTACCTATTTCCTTAAACAGATGAGACAAAATAGCTAAATCAAATGAGCATGAGCTAAAACAATTAAGTGTATCGACTAAACAAGATCCAATAAACAAAACAACAATAGAAAACAAGCGTTCGTACAACTAGTTAACAACAAGTAGGTCAGGCAGAGAGGAAGGGTAGTGTTTCCTGAAGAGGTGGGTTTTCAACCTGCGGCGAAATATGGGCAGTGACTCTGCTGTCCTAACATCAGTGGGAAGTTCATTCCACCACTGTGGGGCCAGAACAGAAAAGAGTCGTGACCGTGTGGATCGGCCAGAAGGACCCTTGAGTGACGAGGCAATCAGTCGCCCCGAGGTGGCAGACCGAAGTGGTCGGGCAGGGGTGTAGGCATCGACCATAGCCCGGAGGTAGGAAGGAGCTGTTCCTTTCACTGCCCTATAGGCTAACACCAGGGTTTTGAACTGGATGCGAGCCGCTACGGGGAGCCAGTGTAGAGAACGGAGAAGGATGGTTGTGTGGGAGAACTTGGGGCGGTTGAACACCAGACGAGCCGCAGCTTTCTGAACAAGCTCCAGAGGTCTGACGGCAGATGCCGGAGCACCAGCAAGGAGGGAGTTGCAGTAGTCCAGGCGGGAGATGACGAGAGCCTGGATGAGCACCTGGGCTGCCTTCTCCGTGAGGAAGGGGCGAATCCTCCTGATGTTGTAGAGGAGGAATCTGCAGGACCTTGTCACTGATGCGATGTTTGCCGAGAACGTCAGTTGATCGTCCAGGGTCACACCCAGATTCTTCGCAGTCCGAGTTGAGGTCACCACAGCATTATCAATGGTGATGGCCATGTCTCGGTGCGGACAGCCCTTCCCCGGGAGGAACATCAGCTCGGTCTTGTCCAGGTTGAGCTTCAGGTGGTTTGTCGACATCCACGCCGAGATGTCAGCCAGACAAGCAGCAATGCGTGCCTCCACTTGGGTATCAGAGGGGGGGAATGAGAGGATCAGCTGGGTGTCATCGGCATAGCAGTGGTAGGAAAAGCCATGGGAGTGGATGACAGCACCCAGAGATGTAGTGTAGAGAGAGAAAAGAAGAGGACCCAGAACCGAGCCTTGGGGAACCCCAGTTGTGAGCCTGTGTGGTTCTGACACAGACCCTCTCAGCATCACCTGGTAGGAGCGACCTGTCAGGTAGGATGCAAACAGGGAGAGTGCAGAGCCTGAGACACCCATCCCCTCGAGGGTGGAGAGGAGGATCTGATGGTTCACCGTGTCGAACGCTGCAGACAGGTCCAGGAGTATCAGGACGGAGGAGAGAGAGTTCGCTCTAGCGGCATGGAGCGACTCCGTCACTGCCAGCAGGGCAGTCTCTGTCATAAACTACATCTGCATAGTCAAGAATTGGTAGTATGAGTTGTTGAACTAGTTTTTTTCTTACTGTAAAAGAAAAACAGTTTCTATTACGATATAGAACACCAGTACTAAAGTTGATTTTCCGGACTATGTTATCTATATGACATTTAAATGATAGATTTGAATCGAGCCAGAGACCAAGATATTTGCATTGTTCAACTCTGTCCAGTTGTGTACCATCAAGACAGGATATATTGAATGAATGATTGTTAGTTTGTGCTTTAATGTTTTGATTAGTCCCGAAGAGCATAGTGTTTGTTTTGGTTTTGTTGATAAGTAATTTATTAGATATAAGCCATGATTCAAGATAATTAAAATGTAGTTGCAATGTCGACTGAGTTTGTGAAAGGTTAGTTTGTGAAGTGTATATGACAGTATCATCAGCGTAGAGTTGAACGTTACAACCAGAGAAAATTGAGGGAAGATCATTAATAAAGATGGAGAATAGAAGTGGGCCTAGGGTTGAGCCCTGTGGCACACCACGTTCCTGTACTGCTAGATCCGATTTACTGCCCTGAATGACAACGCAGTGTTTTCTATTTTGCAAATAGGAGTTGAACCAGAGTAAGGCATTACGTGACATGCCAATAGAGTGGAGTTTGTCTAATAGGAGGTAGTGGTCAACTAGATCAAATGCCTTGGTTAAATCAATAAAGATTGCACCAGTAAGTTTCCGATTAGCAGAGGCAGAGTGTATGTCATTGGTGAGTTTCAATAGAGCAGTAGTTGTAGAATGATTTGGACGAAAACCAGATTGAACAGGTGAGAGAATGCTGTATTTGGAAAGATAATTGGACAGTTGATTGTAAATTAATCTTTCGAAAACTTTTGCTATTGAACAGATAATTGAAATTGGTCTGTAGTTGTTGGGATCAAGTTTATTACCTGCTTTGTAGAGTGGGGTGATACGTGACCATTTCCAGATGGAGGGTATGTCATGGGTTGAAAGAGATAAATTAAAAAGGTCGCAGAGAGGGTACATGAGAATGTGTTGAGCAAGTTTGAGAAATTTGGCTTCGACGCCATCTAAGCCAGGACTGCTGCAGACTTTGAGGTCCTTAATTGCATTCAGGACTTCAACAGGAGTAATTCTCCTGAAAGAGAATGTGCTATGGCAAGGTGGTGTATTGGTGAGAACATAGGGATCAGTTGTAGGAGCACAGACTGAGGAGAAATGTTGGTTGAAAGCTTGAGCTACTAAAAGGGGATTATGTAGTATGGTGTTATTGACTTTTAACTGATTATGCTGAGTCATGGTTGTCAGGTGCATTGGTTAATGTTTTAATTTTTTTCCAAAATTGTTTAGGATTTTTAAAGTCATTGGTAAGGGATTCATTGTAATATTTAGATTTTGAGTTTCTAGTCATGATTTTACTTTTATTTCTCAGAAGTCTGTATTTCTCCCAGTCAGAAGGATCTCTTGTCCTACGATACACAGCCCATGCTTTATCTCTCTGCCTGAAGGTGCTTATAAGATCAGTTATCCATGGAAGATGGCTACCCTTGACTTTAATAGTTTTGAAAGGGGCATGTTTATGGATAGTTTTCGTGAGTTCTGAGTGTAAGAATGTCCATGCGTCGTGAACATTTGAAATTATTTGGTACCTGTCCCAGTTAATTGAAATTAAATCATTAATAAATGCGTCAACATTGATTTTCTTATCTTGTCTAATTTGGATTAATTTAGTTTGGGTAACTTAATTTTCCAAATGCAAAATATGGTGCAATGGTCACTGAAGCAGTCAGACATAATCCCTGATTTAATGTATCTGTTCGGATGTGAGACCAGAATCCAGTCAAGCAAGGATTGACTTGTGGGCGTGACCCGAGTGGGCTCACTAATTAGCTGTGTTAAATTCAGATTCCTAATAGTATTCTTAGCAGTATTCGAAGATCTATCTGCCCAGTCCAATCTCCCAGAAGTGCCACCTCGTTTTTATCCTTGAGAGAGTTAATAGTGGATACAATGCAATTAAAGGATTCAGCAGGAGCTGAAGGAGGTCTATAAATGTTTCCAATTGTGATATATTTGCTCTCATGTAGGATGACTTTCACGAAAATACTTTCGAAGTGTACAGGCCCAACTGTGGGTACAACTAGTTCAGAAGCTAGATTAGATGAGACATATGTGACAACACCACTGGCCCTTGTACCTCTATCTGTTCTATATAAGACATCATTTGTTAATTTGATTTCATTGTTAGATATCTTGTTATTGAGCCAGGTTCCTGGTCCAAGGTGTATGTCATAAATACATGCTCCCCCCACCACACACACACACACACACACACACACACACACACACACACACACACACACACACACACACACACACACACACACACACACACACACACACACACACACACACACACACACACACACACACACACACACAGCTATATAAAGCAAAATAAAAATAGTACTCTAAGCATTTCTCAGTAGGACAGGACAGACTTGTGGACAGACTGACACATTAAAGGCTTGAACGACGTCAGAAATACTTTGACCGTATATGTACGTCTGTGGTTTGAACATTGTGTTGTTATAACTATTCCAGGGATACACCTTGCATACTTCTTGACACCATGAAGACTCTGGTACTATGTGCGCTGGCTCTTCTAGCTTCAGCTGCAGGGCAGGTAAATATTCAACTATATTGTATTCTTGTCGTTGTGCATCTCACTTGACACATTGTTCATGATAACAGTTCTTCAAAATGATCTCACCAATGCTTGGTATATTAGAGTTGTAGTGGTTTGTTTTTTGGGGGGGCGTAATGGTCATCAGTCAATCAGGTGTCCCTATTTATTGGCATTGAATTGACATCTTCAATAAATACAATTTTTTGTGCTGCATGTATAAAGGGCTTAAGTGGTTATAACAATGTTTTTAGCTAAGAGTAACAGCTCTACCAATGATTCGGGACAGGTGACAATGGGGCCACAGTCCTCTTTCTGTTGAATGACAGCAGCTAGTGTTGAATTTACTGCAGTAAATTGTGGTGCGTTATTTTGTAACTCTAGATACATAGTTATTCACGTAGCCTACTATACTGTGTATCTATAGTCTCTGCTGGTAGGAAATATTATAGCCTATATGCAAAAAACAATCTACAGTAAAAGCAAGTTAAGTGTGGCTTTGGTCTTATTCCTGTATATTAAGAATTAATTCCATAAAGTAAGTGAAGTTAGTTGTGCCAGAGCTGTACCAATCTTATTTGTACTTCTACAATTAAGTCAATTAACTGTTCATATAATCTGCCTATATATATATATATATATATATATATATATATATATATATATATATATATATATATATTTTTTTTTTGTATTGCACACAATGCCATACAATACACTGACAATTATGTCAAACGGCAAACGCGTCGTGCAATAAAAAAAAAGAAGCATAAATAATCTTGTGCTGAGTCTCTGGAGTGTGCCTTTCACTGGGGAAGTTATCTTTGGCCTGCATATATATATATATATATATATATATATATATATATATACTGATAGGCCAGTGTGACCTGGATTTTGTCTGTTTGGGACGGGCCATCCTTTTACCATAACGCGCTCTAGCTCTCTCTCTGATAACAACCCTTGTAAATGAGGCATTTCTTGTATTGCACACAATGCCATACAATACACTGACTAATCTCTTCCTCTCCGTCCAGAACACAACGGTAGCACCCACGACGGCAGCACCCACTACTGCAGCTGCAGGGCAGGTAAATATTCAACTATATTGTATTCTTGTCGTTGTGCATCTCACTTGACACATTGTTCATGATAACAGTTCTTCAAAATGATCTCACCAATGCTTGGTATATTAGAGTTGTAGTGGTTTGTTTTTTGGGGGGGCGTAATGGTCATCAGTCAATCAGGTGTCCCTATTTATTGGCATTGAATTGACATCTTCAATAAATACAAATAATAAAAATGACAATATTTTGTGCTGCATGTATATAGGGCTTAAGTGGTTATAACAATGTTTTTAGCTAAGAGTAACAGCTCTACCAATGATTCGGGACAGGTGACAATGGGGCCACAGTCCTCTTTCTGTTGAATGACAGCAGCTAGTGTTGAATTTACTGCAGTAAATTGTGGTGCGTTATTTTGTAACTCTAGATACATAGTTATTCACGTAGCCTACTATACTGTGTATCTATAGTCTCTGCTGGTAGGAAATATTATAGCCTATATGCAAAAAACAATCTACAGTAAAAGCAAGTTAAGTGTGGCTTTGGTCTTATTCCTGTATATTAAGAATTAATTCCATAAAGTAAGTGAAGTTAGTTGTGCCAGAGCTGTACCAATCTTATTTGTACTTCTACAATTAAGTCAATTAACTGTTCATATAATCTGCCTATATATATATATATATATATATATATATATATATATATATATATATATATTTTTTTTTGTATTGCACACAATGCCATACAATACACTGACAATTATGTCAAACGGCAAACGCGTCGTGCAATAAAAAAAAAGAAGCATAAATAATCTTGTGCTGAGTCTCTGGAGTGTGCCTTTCACTGGGGAAGTTATCTTTGGCCTGCATATATATATATATATATATATATATATATATATATATATATACTGATAGGCCAGTGTGACCTGGATTTTGTCTGTTTGGGACGGGCCATCCTTTTACCATAACGCGCTCTAGCTCTCTCTCTGATAACAACCCTTGTAAATGAGGCATTTCTTGTATTGCACACAATGCCATACAATACACTGACTAATCTCTTCCTCTCCGTCCAGAACACAACGGTAGCACCCACGACGGCAGCACCCACTACTGCAGCTCCAACAACCGCAGCACCCACGACGGCAGCACCCACCACTGCAGCACCCACCACCGCAGCACCCACAACTGCAGCTCCCACGACTGCAGCTCCCACGACTGCAGCTCCCACGACTGCAGCACCGACAACTGTGTCCACTACGACGCACAATGGAAGCCCTTCAATTAAAGCATCTCTGTTGAGCTTTGCGGCCACATTGCTGCTGTATGTTGTGGCACACTGAATAGATAGAGATGTGGCTGTGCAGGTGCATGTGTTGATATTCTGAAGGAGCTGGCATCTCTTCAGAATTAATGAAACACAATAATAACTGCAGAACCATGAAACCTGTCTAAACCAAGCTTGATTTATACTTGGTAAATAGAATAACGTCTCTTGTATGAGTAATAGTACTTCACTCAAAACATAATGTTGACATTAATGATTTTATGTCTAATTAAACAAACTATGTAACTGTATTATTTTAAATACATGTGTTTGAACAGTCTCATGCATAAACATAACTTGGGTCTGTGTGCATGCGTGCAAGATTTACAGTAGGCTACCTGTAGAGCTGTGTAGAGTGATGTGTCTGTTGAAGGTAGGTCACTCTGACACACAGCAAATCTTCTTCACAGTGAGATACCAGGATCCCTTGGAATACAGCAGGCTAAAAGAAAAGAGAGCCAATAGGATGTGAGGGGCAATGTTTGGGGTGTGTGAATATCTATCTGAACATGATTATGTCTAAATGTTGTCGAACATCTTCATCTGTTGCTTCTGTGCCCTGCAACAGAGGAAGCGCAAGAGAGAGACAATTCCATTCATTAATAAATAAATGGACACTGAGGATTTTAATGTTCACAATTGAATGAATTAATGAATAAAATGATGCATTCATCAGTGACAAATTTGACAATGCTCACACCCACACGCACATCCAGACAAGATTAGATTTATTTTTTATTTTTTACTTTTTATCCCACGATTTTGTAACCCATTTTTCACCCCTGTGTCAATTATCTAATGTGATCCTGGGCTCTGCACACCCTCCGCCAACCTAGTCCCCATATATGGGGGACATGGGGAGAGCAACGGACTTGAACTCATGCTTCCTTCATGCCTGAGTGTCCAAGTTGCTCCTTTACACCTGACAGGGGGGAGTTTCCCTGGTTGGACGTAGCGCGTGGAAGGAACACATTATTCCAACCAGTTCCTTTTCCCTCCATCAGGCGCCCCGGCTGGCCAGGGGGAGGCGGTTTAGGATTACCAGGGCAGGATTACTGCATGTTTTTTGTGAGGGTACCTACCCTAGGGGGCACGGGCAGAACATGCAAACTCCACACAGAAAGGTCTTTTCGCTAACCCCGCCTCGGGTATGGGCACTGATGACGCAGAGGAGGAAACACACCGCCAGCACCCAAAGCGTCCCGAGCGGGAATCGAACCCAGGACCTTCTAGCTGTGAGGCGACAGCACTACCAACTGTGCCCCCTCAAGATTAGATTTTATTAGAGAGATGATCAGGACCTTACCTTCATGGTCTCTAGTCTTTGTGCCAGGTACAGATAAGGATTTAAAATGCATTGCACTGAAATTACAAGAGGATTTACAAGTGAGTCATTTAGCAGACAGTACCTCTGAACCAGAGTTACTTACAAGAAAGTGTGAGATCAGAGTAATGAGCATGAGCCCTACACTAGTTAACAACAACAGGGGAAATGAGAACTCAGCACTGGCATACACTGCAAAATCCTTATTTAATGGGTACTGCACACATTTTATTGTGCACATAATTGTGCACTTACATAAAGAGTAAACTGCTGGTTTAGACTTCAAACTTTGCACATACCCCCACCTGCGTGCAAGCGAGAATTGACACACACACACACACACACACACACACACACACACACACACACACACACACACACACACACACACACACACACACACACACACACACACACACACACACACACACACACACACACACACACACACACACCACAAGGACCTTTAATAACTGATTTACAACATTACGTACAGTAACGTAACCATCGCCACTACATGTGATGCGGAGCCTGCAGAGCTAGTTCAGGCAGATGACTCAGAGCAGCACCTATACTTCTGATCAGGAGATCGGTCACATGCTCACTGCATCTAATTGGGGCCATTTAAACCGCCCTGCTTGCTAGAGTTCTCAAATTCTACCCGAACCCAACCTTACCTGATGAGGTAACCCAATGTAAAATATTGATGACCAGATGTTTTCGGGGCAGGCCAGGCTGGGCCAAACATCCATGAAACTCGAGGTTTCTGTGTTTTGGGGGTTTCCGGGCCTAACGTTATACTAATTAGCCGGGCCTGGCCGAGCTTCAGGCCGGCCCAGTTTATAGGGCCTGGCCTAAATTTTCAGGCCGGTTGAGAACTCTACTGCTCATTCTTTTTGCTGATGCTCTGCTATGCTGCTAGCCTGTGCTCTGACCACCATCTCAGCATACACATGTGGTGCTGCTAGCCTGTGCTCCGACCATAGCTCTGCTATGCTGCTAGCCTGTGCTCTGACCACCATCCCAGCATACACATGTGGGCTTAGTTTCTGTACAATCCCCTCCATTTCAGTCCTGACAGATCATTTATTTATTATTATGTTCATGCTTTCAGAGAATGAATGAAATGAGACAGAGCCTCGAGGCCAAATTAATGCAACCCTTTAACACACACACACACACACACACACACACACACACACACACACACACACACACACACACACACACACACACACACACACACACACACACACACACACACACACACACACACACACACACACACACACACACACACACACACACACACACACACACACACACACACACACACACACATTTGTAGGACCATATCGCCTCTAGTGGCTCCAATCGGTATGGTGTATCTTACCTAAATTAACAGGCAGGCAGGCAGGCAGGCAGACAGACAGACAGACAGACAGACAGACAGACAGACAGACAGACAGACAGACAGACAGACAGACCTCCATGGCTTGTCGTAGGCGATGAGCCTCATGTTGCATCGGCTTCATCATCAGAGCCAACAAGAGGTTCTCTAGTTCTCCAGACAGAGCCTTCTTCACACCAGTCAGCAGGTCCTGGAACACAACCATCACATCACACCATCACATTAACCATTTGCCATGTATTGCTGTAGGCCTACTTCAATATATTTTGATGAGAAAGGTTTATGGAATATTTTACATTGGGTAAAATATACCGGTGTTTAGTGATGGTATAACTAAAAGGATGTTTAGTGTTTCTGAAAAAGCTGAGGGTTTACGTGATCAATTCAACTACATTCTTCTTTATATTATCATTATTCTATCCAATTTCTGGGCCTGTCATAATAATAATAGGAGAAAATGATGTAGATCTCTCATCTTTTTTGTCGCAAAGGAATTTGGTGTAGGAGGAAGGGGGGGGGGGGTCCCTGCAAATACCTATATCTAAGTACAAATACCTGGGGGGATAGAAACTAATAAACAAACAGGTGTGTTCAAGGCCGACGGGGCCTAAGACCAGTTCACTCTGCAAACACCTGGAGCTAACATGCTAACACACATTGTCAATGTCAACAAATGACATCAATTCATGCTCCACCACACACACACGTGTGCACACACGGACACGGACACGGACACGGACACGGACACACACACACACACACACACACACACACACACACACACACACACACACACACACACACACACACACACACACACACACACACACACACACACACACACACACACACACACACACACACACACACACACACACACACACACACACACACACACACACACACACACACACACACACACTCTGTGTAATGCTCTATAAAGCTGTTGCAAAAAAACAGTACTCCAAATATTTCTCATTGGACAGGACAGACGTGTGGACAGACTGACACATTAAAGGCTTGAACGACGTCAGAAAATAGAAATACTTTGACCGTATACGTACGTCTGTGGTTTGAACATTGTGTTGTTATAACTATTCCAGGGATACACCTTGCATACTTCTTGACACCATGAAGACTCTGGTACTGTGTGCGCTGACTCTTCTGGCTTCAGTGCAGGTAAATATTCAACTATATAAAGTATTCTTGTTGTTGTGAATCTCACTTGACACATTGTTCATGACATAATGATCTCACCAATGCTTGGTATTAGAGTTGTAGTGAGTTTGGTATTAGAGTTGTAGTGGTTTGTTTTGGGGGGGGCGTAATGGTCATCAGTCAACCAGGTGTCCCTATTTATTAGCATTTACTTGACATCTTCAATAAATACAAATAATACAAATGACAGTATTTTGTTTTGTATATAGGGTTATAACAATGTTTTTAGCTAAGAGTAACAGATCTACCAATGATTCGGGACAGGTGACAGTGTACAATAGGGCCACAGTCCTCTTTCTGTTGCATTGAATGACAGCAGCTAGTGTTGTATTTACTGCCTTAAATTGTGGCACATTATTTTGTAACTTATTCACATACTATACTGTGTATAGTCTCGGCTGGGAGGAAATATTATAGCCTATATGCAAAAAACTAAATAGAAGATCTACAGTACAAGCAAGTTAAGTGTGGCTTTGGTCTTATTCCTGTATATTAACAATGAATTCCATAAAGTAAGTGAAGTTAGTTGTGCCAGAGCTCAATCTCAACGGTACCAATCTTATTTGTACTTCTACAAATCAATTAACTGTTCATATAATCTGCCACATGAGATTTATATATACTAGTCCTTATACCCGTTCAAATATATGAACACCAAATGATGTACAGTGTGGGTACAGCGATGTAATAGATCCTATAATTGATGTATGTATTTTGAGGTGTAATCAGTCTGGTGTCAGACCCGTGGGGAACATATGTTGGTCAGACATACCAACAGTCCTCCAGTCATTAGTCTGACAACACCGTCGCTCCCGACATGCGATGTTTTAAATTACCCGTGGCTCCCAACATGTGTTGCAGGTTTAAACTAAGCCATGTTGCGAGTTTAAAATCACCCGCGGCTCCTTATTTTCCCAAAAGAATGTTTTTGCAACAAACGTTTAAAAATTCCACATTTGCTGCGCCCCCTATGGCTGAAAATGGAATTGCTTTTGGCTCTCCGTTGATTAAACCACCCTCGACATGTGAATGAAATTTGGGGTGGATTGGACATTCCGTTGGTGATTTGTATCATTTTTTGTAAAACAGGCCCCTTCCACTAACTTTGGACGCCGATTACAGCCGAACGATATGGACTATGAAAATTCTGCCTGTGGTGTTTTAATCGGATAGGTCCAGAGATCATGTGTACCGTGTTTTGTGAGATTTGCACAAAAGCTGTAGGTGGAAGAGCAAAAAGTGTGTTTTGAAGAAAAGGCAAAATGGCGGAACATCTATCCTGACACAAATGGGCGTGATCCAAGGAATCCAGGGAAAGTGAAATTTTGATTTTCCGACCTACGGTTCAAGTGTTATAAGGCGGAAAGTGGGCTTTTATAGCGCCACCATGAGGCCGGCTGATGTAATTATTTATTACGTTAATTTTATGAACCTCCCCTCCAAGTGTTGTAACTGTAGGTCCGACGGTTTCTGAGAGAAAAATACTTGATGTGAGTTTTCGCATTGTCCCATGTAAGTCGATGGGACATTTTTATTCACTAATAAATTAATTATTAATAAATAATTTGTAAAATTGAAAAAAGGGCTTCGTTAAGACTTTTCACACATGCCCGTGTGAAAACTTGGAGCGATTGGTGCAGCCAGTGAGGAGCTAAGACAGTGTTTCAGACAGACATTCATTCAGACATTGAGTGAATTATAGTATGATGATTATATAGTGAAGAGGCAGTGGTACAGAAGTGAGGTACAGAGCAGAGGCAATGGAGCGTAATTCCATATAAGGTAAGTTCATCAGGTAAGAACAAAGGCAATGGAGGGCAAGTCCATATAAAGTAAGTTTGTAAAACAACATAACCTATTCCCAATTGGTTCCAGTTCTGAACCAACTATTCAGTGGAAACAATCTGTACTGGTTCAATATTAGGTGGGAAAAAATAACCAAACTGGTTCAACCCTGGTGCAAAAAAGGGGCCAGTGAGTACTGAGGCAGCGCTTTTATGTTTGGGTGTGGCTCTCAGCGGGCCCACGCAACTAAACTGCTCTCAAATCAGGTTGATTGAGCATGTAGATAGATTGGGATGTAGCGTGCCTCGATGACGCATATGGCCCAGACTGACGCTTGTACAGTAAGTGAGGCATTTCTTGCATGGCACACAATGCCATACAATACACTGACTAATCTCTTCCTCCCCATCCAGAGTGTCACAGAGGCTCCCACGACAGCAGCGCCCACGACAGTAGCAGTAGGACCCACAACTGCAGCACCCGCGACTGCAGCACCCATCACCGCAGCTCCAACAACCGCAGCACCCACGCCTGCAGCAGCCACGACCGCAGCTCCCACGCCTGCAGCAGCCACGACTGCAGCTCCCACGCCTGCAGCAGCCACGACTGCAGCTCCCACGCCTGCAGCAGCCACGACTGCAGCTCCCACGCCTGCAGCAGCCACGACTGCAGCTCCCACGCCTGCAGCAGCCACGACTGCAGCTCCCACGCCTGCAGCAGCCACGACTGCAGCTCCTACGACGGCAGCACCCACGACTGCAGCTCCCACGACGGCAGCACCCACGACTGCAGCAACAACAAATACGACACACAGTGGAAGCCCTTCAATTAGAGCATCTCTTTTGAGCTTTGCGGTCACGTTGCTGCTTTATGTTGTGGCACACTGAATAGATAGAGATGCGTGTGGCTGTGCAGGTGTGTTGACATTCTGAAGGAGCTGGCATCTCTTCAGAATGAATGAAACACAATAATAATTGCAGAACAATGAAACCAGTCTAAACCCTGAAGCTTGACTTACTTAGAAAATAGAATAATCGACATACATTAGCTTGAAACAACAACAGCGACTAAGTATGACGGACCCTATTAAAACCATCAATCTTTGAAAAAATATTGTAGTGTCCCGACTCCCGGGTTGTGCAATGAACAAGGGAGGGACTTCCTAGCATATGCCTCGGGAACGGTACAATTCTGATGTTGTGTTATTATAATTTACATTTACATTACATTTACTGTGTGTTTTTGGCTAAGGGCACGCACCTACATTCTGTGCCCTTTGAGTGAGTGAGTGAGCGAGCGAGCGAGCGAGCGAGCGAGTGAGTGACTGAGTTGATTTTGGTGCTTTTTATATTATCTTTATTGTGACAGCTCACAACTGTCACAATAAATATAAAAAGTGTTGTCATGACTAATTACATTGGACCAGAAACCCACACTGATTACAATATGTAACCGATTATGACAGCTATTTATACGCCACTCCAGTGAATGTTCTTAATCATTATGAAACGTGTGACTTATATACAGTAGATATCTTTATTTCTTTTTACTATTTAATTGCTGAAACAGGAAAGAAATTGTAATCATTTCTAAATCACAGAGGTGTGTATATTCGTGTGATTCGTAGATCAGTCTTCAGATCGACAGAGAGCCAGGAGCGCCTGTAGATAATCTCCTTTGAATGGTTTCTGTGGAAAAAAGAATAGAAAAACTGTAAAATAAAGAATACAATAAACTTCTCTTGTATGAGTAATAGTACTTCACTCAAAACATAATGTGACATTAATGAGTTTATGTCTATTTTCAAGCATTATTTTAGAACAGTGTTTGAACAGTCTCACGTAACATAACTTGGGTCTGTGTGCGTGCGTGCGAGATCTACAGTACCTGTAGAGCTGTGTAGAGTGATGTGCCTGTCTGTTGAAGGTAGGTCACTCTGACACACAGCAAATCTTCTTCACAGTGAGATACCAGGATCCCTTGGACTACAGCAGGCTAAAAGAAAAGAGAGCCAATTGGACGGGAGGAAATTACTAACTACATGTTACTGCAATGTTTGGGGTGTGTAAATATCTATCTGAACATGATTATATCTAAATATTGTCCATCATCTTCATGTGTTGCTTCGATATTGATGATTCCATTCATCAGTAAATAAATGGGCACAGTTTACGATTGAATGAATAAAATGATGCATTCATCAGTGACAATGCTCAACCACCCACACCCAAGATTGGATTTTATTAGAGAGATGATCAGGACCTTACCTTCATGGTCTCTAGTCTTTGTGCCAGGTACAGATAGGGATTTAAAATGCATTGCACTGAAATTACAAGAGGATTTACAAATGAGTCATTTAGCAGACGAAGCCTGCAGAGCTAGTTCAGGCAGATGGCCGATCAGAGCATCACCTATACTTCTGATCAGGAGATCGGTCATGCTCACTGCATCTAATCTGGGCCATTTAAACCGCCCTGCTTGCTGGAGTTCTCAAATTCTGCCTGAACAGACGTTTTCGGGACGGGCCAGGCTGGGGCCAAAAATCCATGAAACCCGAGGCTTCTGTTTTTTTCAGGTTTTCGGGCCTAACGTTATACTAATTAGCCGGGCCTGGACGAGCGTCAGGCCGGCCCAGTTAGGGCCTGGTCTAAAATTTCAGGCCCGTTGAGAACTCTACTGCTTACTGCTAATTATTTTTGCTGATGCTCTGCTATGCTGCTAGCCTGTGCTCTGACCACCATCCCAGCATACATGTGGTGCTGCTAGCCTGTGCTCTGACCATAGCTCTGCTATGCTGCTAGCCTGTGCTCTGACCACCATCCCAGCATACAGCATGTGGGCTATGTTTCTGTACAATTCCCTCAATTTTATTCCTGACAGATCATTTATTTATTATAATATGTTCATGCTTTCAGAGAATGAATGAAGTGAGACAGAGCCTCGAGGCAAAATGAATGTAAACCTTTAACACACACACACACACACACACACACACACACACACACACACACACACACACACACACACACACACACACACACACACACACACACACACACACACACACACACACACACACACACACACACACACACACACACACACACACACACACACACACACCTAATACTTTCAATCCCCGTCTAATGTCTCCTGAGAATCGCTTTTCCAGGATGGGCTCCAGTGTCTGTCCCTGCTCCAGCTCCAGTCTCATCAGCACTGCACATACAGTAGTAGCAAATATATACATGTGTCAACAACATGCTCCAATAAACAGCAACAAGGACACAAAGACATGAGTAGTAGTAAGCTTTCAGATGGACAGATGGACAGATAAGCAAAGAGTGTAATGAATGGTACACCTTGAAGGCTTTGTTTATGGGTTTATAACTCACTGACATCACATGCTTGGCAGTTGGCACACTAACCCACTTTGTTATCTTTCCACATAACACAGGGGTTCTCAATGTTTTTGGCTGGGGACACCCGGAAATGCTTTGGCCATGTCTCGCGACCCCTGCCCCGCCCCCTCCCCACCACCTATACAAATTGACCTCTACAATAACATTAATAATAGAGAAAATACATCATAAATAAATACAGAAACCAGATATAATGATTAGGGAAAGTTTATGCATGCACCACTATATGTACTATGTAGACTCTTAATTTCTATTTTCCAGCCATTCAGTTGCAATTTTGTTTTTGTTTAGTTTTTAGTTTTTTTGGGAGGGGCGGGGGGTGTGTGTGCCCCTCCTCGGGGCCCAGGTCATTTAGATGTTTGGACAAAATGTGTAGGAGTAATATAAAAAGTTCAGTGTATACATAAGGTTTAGAAGTTTCACGGAAATCGCATGCTGTGTTCATGATCTGAGGCATTTTTTGTTCAAAACTGACCAATCCTGCAAACTTTGGAAGGCAATCTTAGCCAATGGGGATTGAATATGGGGAAGTGGACAGGTCCGTGTTGATCACATGACTGTAGAGATAGTGTATACCGATTTGTGTGATTTTTGGATCATATGTGCATACAAGTAATATAAAGAAATGTGTTTTGCAAAAGTTGGCCTCATGGTGGTGCTATAACAAGCCGTTGTGGATAAATTGGAGCAGTGTGCACAGTTTGGCATCACCCGGGCCAACGGTGCCGGAGATTAGCTGTACGCGGACACGGACGGAGTGCAAAACATACTCTCCCCATGCCTTCGGCCTGGTGGAGACAATAAACACACATCCTCACACAGACACGTACCGTTATTAAGATGGCCTGAGTTTCTTGAGGTCAGTATATTAATCCAGGGTCCAGCTTCTGCTTTCTTCCCATTCAGCGATGCAGACAAAGTCTGATATTTCATTATAAACCACACAAAACAGTCAAAAGAAATCGTCCATGAAACATATTAAATAAACATAGTACATACAATTCCCTTATATTTGAGATATTATACGCTTTTTGAAAAGCTAAATAGCACAAATCACATCCTACATTTTCACTAATTATCCACGCCAATCTAGAATCTTTATTCTGGGGGCGAGCATTGGCCCATATGAGCCAATCTACAAGCTCACAACACAGTGTGACATGTTGTGAGCTGCGGGGGGTTCACGGTCAACTAAGCACTGGGTGTGAGTGGTTTTAAGTATTAATAATATAATATATAATATAATAATATAATATAATGTTGGAAAATATCAACTGCAGTAAAACACAAGAATGACACCGTATTGATACATGGTAATAAGTAATGTGATTTAACACAAGGCATTCCCTTAAACTGTACCTCAGTATCTGTCTGAACACATCCAGCAACATTTTCCTTCTGTTGGGAGAGAGGAGAGAAGAATTCTGATTATAAACAACAGCATAACATACAGTAACCCATGGAATGGATATGGAATGGATTTCATAATGCAGGTGCTAAATTAATAAATAAATGTCATTTTTTGGGGGGAGGGGGCGGTACTAAAGGTCAGACACCTTTAGTACTACAAAGTAAAATCCTTGTTTTAATGTGTGCATTCTGGGCCCTTGGCCTTGTGGGTATATATTTGCACAAAAATGAACACTGCTGATTTTATGGCATAGTAATCTCCCATTTGGTGGGCACTTATACACTTTTAGCTTCAGTCTATGGCTGTTTTCTTTCTTTTGTTGATGTATAAGTTTGTACTTGATATTGTGAAGATGATCAAATAAACTAAACTAAACTGGTGGAAATAGGTATAGAAAAGGGTTTTACTGTTACATTTAGCAAAGCCACAATGAGCTTAGCAAAGTCTCCACTGGTTTCTCCTTTCAGGTCCTTCTCCAGCTCCTTCTTGTACACTGAAACACAGAGAGAAACAGCCAAAGGTCACGTGGGAGGTCCTCAATCCTGCTGTAAATCGAATAACAACAATATAGTTCACACAGGTTTGGAAAAGGCTTCCAGCAGAAATGGTCAACGCAAAAGTATGAAATATGGATTAAGTGTTTAAAATGATTGCGACGATATATTAACTAATTTAGCTGGTGACCCCCTGGAACCTCCCCAAGGACCCCACTTTGAGAACCAATGCAATAGTTGAATAATTCAATAGCTCTGCAAGTTGGCCATTGGGTGAACTTGTGAGCATTGGAAGATGAAGCAAGACTTTGGAAAAGGCTGCCAAAAGTACTGTGACGTGAGTAAATACAATGACTGTGATCAACATGAATTACTTTCACTGTAGGCAGTAGAGGCGTCTCTGAGTTGCTGTCCGGATCTTGTACACAGGATCTCCAAGAGTGTCTCCTCATCGGTACCTAAACCCTGTGTGAGCACACACACACACACACACACACACACACACACACACACACAGTCACACACACACACACACACACACACACACACACACACACACACACACACACACACACACACACACACACACACACACACACACACACACACACACACACACACACACACACACACACACACACACACACACACACACACACACACACACACACAGTTGAGACAAATTAGACAATGAGACTGTATAAGTCCATACTAATTATCCATAATAATGTATAAATCATGGATAAGGGGTCAGGGCAGATTGCCCCTTTTCGGGGAGGGGTCAGAATAAATTGTGGACTTAAACGGTTATTCGTCTCAACTCTAAACTGCTCAACTGTCCATCTTTTTCTAGCACCGGCTAGCTGATGTCTTTCCAACTTCCACACACACCAACTGTAGCCTCGCGTTGCGATACTAATATCCCACTGCGCTGCACTGCGTGGGGGCAATGCAGTGCAGTCAGATGAGGCTACACCAACTGCACTGTAGATCATTTACTTTACCTCAAACTACAGGCCTCAAATGTATTGTAAAAGCCCCGATACTGGCCTCTAGATGGCAATCCTCCCACTAGCCTACATTTTGAGATTTCTTGTGTGCAAGTGGACCTTTTGGCCTAAGGGTGGCACCAGAGAATCACCAAAATCAGAATGGCCCATCTGCCCGAGAGCACAACAAATTCAATGGCAATACAGCCAGTATTTTATTTTTATTTTATTTATTATTATTTTTAGATAAACGTTAGGCCTACTACATCTATACAAGTAACCTACAGTAATAGGGTTCTCATGCACATAACTGTGGTCCCAAACTGTTTTCGGAAGGTAAGTGGCACACCTGTGTTTTCCCATCGCTTCAATTGATTGGCTCAGCAGCAGATTTGAAACCAGCTGCTGACAAAATAAACTAGAACAGGAAACAGGTGTGTCACCTTCTGGAAACTGGGACTACAGTTTTGCACAAGAGCCCAAGACGGAAATAGCAAGACATGCCATCTCCGGATTACCGTATCTGCGTAAAGTGGGTGGATGCCGTTTTAGATATAAATATTGGACACAATCACCACGAGCCACACAATATCCCCAAATGGCAAATGGCTTTTTTCAGAGAGAAAAATCAGGAGAAAATGTACTTTATTATCAACCTTTCTCTGTCCCAGCAATACACTCTTGTGGGATCTAGCACCATAACCATTATAGGACGTCTGTGAGATTTGCCCACTTAGGAGACCATTTGTAGGATTTGTGTACCATGTCGCCTCTAGTGGCTCCAATCGGGATGACGTATCTTCCCTAAATTAACAGACAGACAGACAGACAGACAGACATACCTCCATGGCTTGTCGTAGGCGATGAGCCTCATGTTGCATGGGCTTCATCATCAGAGCCAACAAGAGGTTCTCTAGTTCTCCAGACAGAGCCTTCTTCACACCAGTCAGCAGGTCCTGGAACACAACCATCACATCACACCATCACATTAAGCCTAGAACACTAAACACGGGTGATTTTCACCCGGACAATTATATTTTTGTAATTTTCATAATGTTGCTGATGTCTGAGGTGGGTGGGTCTCATAGAAGGTAGGGTTGTTTCTCTGCCCACATCCCTGGTTTTTTCTACAGGCAGGTGTTAGGGTGAATTTCACCCGTGATTAGTGGACCAAAGGAGTTCCCAGCTCCATTATCGCTGTTTGTTGTTGAAATGATGTCATGATGAAATATTAAAGAAGAGTACCTCAAGTTGCCATGTACTTTTCTTTTGCTGTACAATATATTTAGATGAGAAATACCTTGTATGGAATATTTTACATTGGGTAAAATATACCGGTGTTTAGTGATGGTTTGACAAAAAGGATGTTTAGTGTTCTAGGGTTAAACCACTAGAACGCAAGCATATCCTGGGTCCATATCCTGGGTGTGTCATTTAGCAGATTAATACACAACGTAGAGCATTGTGGCGCATTGTGAGCTTATGATTGGCTTTTTCTGAAAAAGCTGAGGGTTTACGTGATCAACTGCATCATTCTTTATATTATCATTATTCTAACCAATTTATGGGCATGTCATAATAATGCTGTGATCTTGTGAGCTTTTTTTGCCAAAGGAATTTGGTATAGGAGGAAAGAAGGAGGGGGCCGAAGCACAGACTACAGACACCTGGGGGGGATAGAAAGGTATATAGAAACACTGGCCCGAGTATGGTTCCATGCTATGGTAATGGGTCATTTAGGCCTTGAAGATAGTAAAAGTGCACCTGCCTGTTGTTACTGTCATGATCTACAATTTAAGCCTGGATCTATCTATATCTATAATATTATGCAATATTCCCAGCAACATTGTGGGAAATGCCATGCTCCTCCTAGTCATAACATTTTGCATGTTGACATGCATTTGACAAAAATTACAGCTAAATTATATTTATAATACCAACTAAGCCCTTTTAGTCCTCCCAATCCCAATCCCGAACTCTTTGTTAGGTTATAAAGAGTTCATGATGTTGCTAAACCTTCTCTTTAAATAAAGGTGTGTTCAAAGCCAGTGTTTGCAGAGTGAAAGACCAGTTCACTCTGCAAACACCTGGAGCTAACAACATGCTATGGATCACACGCACATTGTTAATGTCAACAAATGTCCCAGACAGACATTCACAATGAGATTCACCTGAACTATCACAGCAATGCATGCCTGACGTGGCTGTGCATGGATGGATCTACTCATAGGAAATAACAGGTAACCCTGAACAACAAGTCATGTACATGTTCCTGGTATAGGGACTTTCTTGAGGTATGCTAAAAAATGCAAGGAAATAACCGATCTACAAGCTCAAAAAGAGTCCCGATGATGTGGTGGAATAAGTATTCTTTTTACTGAAATATATCAATACTGTAGAAATACTTACAACTTACAAGTAAAAGCCAGGAATTGAAAATTTACTTGAGAAAAGTACAAAAGTATTGGCATCAAAATGTACTTAAAGTACCAAAAGTAAGAGTCATTAAAGCACAAGTTTTCAAAGAAATCGCAGATCGACATACTCACAATGCGTCGCATCACGACACATTGTGATCTTTTGGATCGGCTATTTTAAAATGGCAGAAATGTATAGGCTACAGGGCTGAAGTGGTATTCTGTACTGTATGTTTGTATTAATAATAAAAATCAAGTTTTCAAAAGAATTAATAAGTATAAGTACAATATTTGCCTCTGAGATGTAGTGGAGTAAACGTAGAGAACATTGGAAATACGTATTATATTACATATGTACTTAGTTGCTTTACACCACTGGACGCGTTGTGGGTTTGTAGAGCAGCTACTTTCGGCACGTGACACCATCAGGCTTGTTTTTACTGCGGAATGAGAGCCATTACCAACACAATGAAGTGTAGAAAGTGTAGAGGCAAAGCTCTCCGTCTACCAAGCAATCTTCGTTCCTACTCTCACCTATGGTCATGAAGTGTGGGTCATGACCGAAAGAATAAGGTCGCGAATACAAGCGGCCAAAATGAGTTTTCTTCGACGGGTGGCTGGCATCTCCCTTAGAGATAGGGTGAGAAGTTCAGTCACACGAGAAAGACTCGGAGTAGAACCGCTGCTCCTACGCCTGGAAAGGAGCCAGCTGAGTTGGTTCGGGCATCCTCGACGCACGTCCCACTGGGAGGAGACCCCGGGGCAGACCAAGGCGCAGTTGGAGGAAACACATCGACTCACTGGCCTTGGAACGTCTCGGAATCCCCCAGGAGGAAGTCACTAATGTTGCTCTGGAGAGGGAAGTCTGGAGCACTCTGGTGGAGCTGTTGCCCCCGCGACCCGACTACGGATAAGCGGTTGAAGATGGATGGATGGATGAAGTGTAGAAGCATAAAATACTAATAGTGGCAAGATCATGCATTAGTTTACCTTCTCTATTATTTCCTGGTAGGTCTGGGCGATGACCTGTCTCTGATGGTTGTTCCGGTTGGTCAGGATTCTCACCAGAGTCACAGCATCTGATCCAGAGGAAATATTCAGATTACAATGACAGCATCTGTCTCAACACTGAGCAATGGCTTCTGAGTTATGCTATTTTATTGTACTATTAAAGTCCTTTTCTTTGGTTGACTGTCTTGGTAAGACATATTAAGAGGTATAATCAGCACCATTCAAATGCCATTGTATCTGTACAGGGCAAAATCCTGAGTGTTAATTTAACTCTGAGAGTGTAAGAATGTATCTGTAAGCGTTCTACTCCTAAAGCAGGTGTTATCACCACGTCTATCATCTTTTTTGTATATATATAATTTTTATACCACGATTTTTGTAACCCATTTTTTTCACCCAGTGTCAATTATCTAATGTAATCCTGGGCGCTAAACTTCCTCTGCCAACCTGGGGGGGCAGCGGACTGACCTCATGCTTCCTTCTATGCATGAGTAGTCCAAGCTGCTTCTTTTCACACGTTATTCCGGCCAGTTCCTTTCCCCTCCATCAGGCGCCCCGGCTGGCCAGGGGGAGGTAGTTTAGAGACCAGGATTACTGCATGTTTTTTGTGAGGGTACCTACCCTAGGGGACACAGGAGAACATGCAAACTCCACACAGAAAGGCCATTTCTCAAACCCCGCCTTGGGTATGTGCACTTAACACGCCCCCAGCGCCCCCAGCGGGAATCGAACCCAGGACCTTCTAGCCGTGAGGCGACAGCACTACCAAGTCTATCATCTGAGGAGGTACCTTTCTTCCCCAGTGCAGTCTCGATCTCCTGAGCATCCCTATCAGGGTGGAAGTTAGGGAATGGACGCACCGTGCCCAAGGTACCCCACGCCATGTCCTAATGGATAGAGAGAGAGAGAGAGAGAGAGAGAGAGAGAGAGAGAGAGAGAGATATCAATAGCAGTGTTGGTCTGATATCACAAATAAGGTGGTGTACTGTAGAAGTGAGACTTTGTTATCAACATAAGCCCTATATTTCATTGTTGTATGATGAAAACCAAAATAAAAGAATATAGACCAGTAAGGCGAGAAGCGACCTCGTCCTAAAGGGCGAGGTCGCGTGCACGCATCCGCCTGGGTGACAGCAGACTGCTGGGCGAGCGCTGGCGCTTTGGCATGGGGGGGTCAGATCAACATATGGAATGAATTAATTCTGTACTGGCCATATATGGAGCGTGTCTTGAGTTTACAGGGTTTGATGAGGTCAGATCAACATATGGAATGTCAGAACAGTTCAGCTTCATATATGGAGATCTAAAGGTGGCAGTGGGGGCAGTGGGGGTCTTGAGTGTACAGGGTTTGATGAGGTTTAATTTTCGGGCCTGTTGAGAACTCTACTAATAACTTTTGGGCAGGCCCGTCTAGAGTTTGAATGAACAGGTATCAGGCAAAAGGGAGACATCGAAGAGGAAGGACAGCGAAGGATCTACATATGGAATGTCAGAACAGGTCAGCTCCATATATGGAGATCTAAGGGTTTGAGGTCAAATTTCCAAGAATTGCTGGAAATGTCATAGTAAACTGTGACCTACAGTCGCAACAATAGAGGGCTAGAGGCACTGTACAGTATATTGTGTATGCATGCATAGCCTACTGTACTGTACGAGTACTATAATGTGGAATGTGATAATGACAGGAACCAGGTGGAATGTATAGTACGAATTCTCTGAATTCATCTTGATGAAAAGTGATTGATGTGACACCCACAATGTATGTAATCTAATCTCTGTCATAATCTTGACAGAGATTGGATGACATACATTGTGGGTGTCACACAGAGAAACAAATCATCACCATCAATCACTTTTCATCAAGATGAATTCAGAGAATGAAAAGCATGTCCACCTTTACAGTATGTTGCGGCACTTGTGTGAAAACACAGTTCACAGTTCAGTTACATTATCAAAATACCACATTAAGACGAGAAGCATTCAACACTTTTTGAAGGGAAATTTTGTCAAAATTTGGCTCTTGTTTAAGGGGCCTGGGCCATAGTTCAGTGGTCCAGGCAGTGTGCCGCGGGTTCGACTCCCGATCCCGACGGCCTTTACTGCATGTCTTCCCCCCCATCTGACTCCCCATTTCCTGTCAGCCTACTGTCTGTCCCTCCATAAAAAATATAAAATAAAGGCAAAAACTTTTTTTTTTTAAAGTGTTGAAGGGAAAATACTAATTATGGAATTATACAATTGGTCTTCTCATACATTTGGTAATCAGTCGTACATCATTTGTAAATCAGTCATACAGTATTTGACACCACATGCCTTTGTTACTTGTAATACAGCACTGTTTAGAAAAGCTTGGTGTAACAACAGAAATAACAACAGAGGGAATGTAAAGAATCAGAGGAAACAAAGCACAGAGCGTGTCCATTTAGACACGATAGGAACTCGATAGGAAACGGAGGAATGCAGAGGAAAGAGGATGCCAACTTACATGTGATTTGAAGTACTCTGGATCCATGGCCTTTTTTAACCTGCAATAGTGAATACAGGCGTGTAAGGGACAGACACATTCCACACACTGTACCGCAAAGTACACGCGGAAACATGAACACACAAATGAAAACAAGTAATAACATGCACACATTGGTGTGCCCTCTTACAGGTAGGAGTGGATTGCATGCAACAATTTGGTTTGAATCCATTCCTTTCCAGAAGATTGACTTACTTATTGACTTACACACTTTAACAGCTGTGGTGATACACTCAGCAAATACACCCACCAAACAAGATTCTTGAATTTCTAAAACTATTCCCAGGTATATTATAAGTAAATACAACAGTGATAATACTATTAGTCAAACCTACCTGTAACTGGAGTCTTGTGGCAGTTCCGTAGAGGCGAGTAGCTTCCGTCAACCTTTAATCAGCCTTGCATTTAGTGTCCCACCTTTGCTACACCACACCTGTTATGCTACACCCACCGCTGTGTCAATCCAAACATCTGACCAATCGGTTCTCAGTATCTGCCCACCTGTCATTACTATTGGCCTCTACCATTACTATGGTAACTGACATGCAAAATATTTGACATTCCAAGCAGAGGAAGAATCCAGACAAACGGGTTTGTTTACAGGTGACACAAAAACGCTTGTTCTGAAGTGACTGCAAAATGTAAACATTGAATAGAATAAATGAAAATTATGTATTGTTTCTGTATACAACATCCTGAAGTTTGATTAGTTTTAAGTCAGCTTTTGGCTGTTTCAGTACTATACAGTACTGTAGATCAAATAAGCCAGATGGATGTCTTGCAACATGTCATCCCATTCCTGCAAATATGCGAGGAGCCAATCTTATGGTTTCAGGGTGAAATAACTCTCCATCACATGCTCTCATCTCTCTCTACACCCCGACTTAAAAAACAAATGGAATGTCTGAAACCTGAAAGGTGAATTTCAGTGAAGACAAAATAAGCCCCAACAAAGAGGCTTTTCAACAGACAGATTTTGTGAACGCCCTGATAAAGATCAGATGTCCATTCAACAATTTAGCCGTAGTTTTAATCCACAGTGGCGGTCAGTGGTAAGGTGGATCTGATCCAACTGACTGGAACTGTACCCCAAAACACACGCACACACACACATTATGGCTTGTACTTTACCGTTCCTGCTGGTGCTATGACACGTTAATGTCCTTCCAGATCAATTAACCTTGTGAACCGTAGCATCTCTTTTTTTGGGCATGTCATAATAAGTAATAAACATTTGTCACAAACATTTGGGGGAAATAGAAAGAAGGAGAAGGCCAAGGGTAGACCCCTGGAGGGATTAGGGTTATAGGGTCTAGTTTAAGAGGTAAAAGTTTAGTTTATCTTAGATTATCATATTGGTTATACCTTTCCATATTAGTTTTTCACCTTCTGCTAAACCCGAGGTATGTCGTCAGCTATCTAACACACACCAGCAGAGCACAGGGAATACGGTGGGTTGTCGTAACTATAAACAGTAACTGATGTTGGCATTTTTCATGACATTGCAGGGATTACTATGACAGCATTTATTTTGGAATGGAAAACAGTTAAGTACCGGTATTTGTATCGTTATAACAGCTATCTAAAACAATGCTTGTTGTAAATGCACCCATCGTTATCGTGTCATTTTGAATACAACACCTTCATAATTAACAAACCATTTTTGGTATCACAATTCTTTTTATTTAGTATTCTAAAACCACTCCCGTTTATATTACATTTCACATTAAAAATTTTAGTATCAAATTATATGAAGTGAGTAGTGTACATTTGAATGTCAATATGAGTCTCTTACCTATAAAATGCCTCAAGAAACAAGAAAGCGCCTTTAAGAAAATAGCCTCTGACAGGAACAGCATAACATTTAACAGAATCCATACTATACAATGTGATATACAGCATATTAGAACAGCAACATTTCCCATCCAAAAACACAAGTACATTGACCAAAATTACACAGATAAAAAACAAGACTTATAAAACACTGATTATTACACACACAAAATTCATCTTGTAGCACAAACACTACAGTACACATTATTTTTGGCTTCATTCATCCATCAATCTTAAATATACTCCTGGCCATGCAGAATGTCCACATAGCCAAACAGGATGTGCCATAATGTGCTTGCAATCAAGAGAAGCAGTTCAAACTCTAGTTCTTCCATTGTAAACAAAGTTGTTTTTAAGTATCACCTGCAAGTGCTTCTTGACAGAATTTGCACCTCCCTGGAATAAAACAAATAAGGGTCATTCAATACAGGAATCTCCTTTCAAACCCGAATTAAGAAACAAGTTCACCCAATGAAACTGTAAGACTTGGATTTATCAGTAACTGTTCAGAATAAAAGTTCAACCACTTGAACCCTAGCATCACTATTCTGGGACAAATATTCACAGAAAAATAGCAGATCTACAAGCTCACCGATCAACAGTTGGGCTTCTAGATCGGTTATAATCAGCGAAGAGATATGGTGTAGATAGGAATACTAGTGGAACTAGTATAGACCCCTGAGGGACTCTACGGTTTAAGTGGTTAAACTGGTCCTTTTTTACTTCCCATTCTCTTCAGAAGATCCCCTTTAAGGCACATGGTCTCAAGGCACCAAGCTTTCATACTGTAGCCGTATAGCGTCTTTAGCTGTTGTGAAGTCCGAGGGATGAAGGAAACCAAGATTCTAAAAGCCAAATGTCTTCATGGATGGTACAGATACAACGACTTGTCCTTAAGGCGATGACGTTGAAGGAATGTTGATGTGTGGGTTACAGTTTACAGTATCTGTATCTCCCACTGTTGGGTGGCCTTCTCTTCACTCTCTGGCATAAGCACCACGTGATCCTTGTCATAGGTTTTACCACCTGGAGAGGAAAGAAAACCAGGTTTTATATATATATATATATATATATATATATATATATATATATATTAGAGTTGTTCCGATAATGGTATCGGTTACTCAGGCCGATACCACCCTCAAGTACTCTTACTCGGAACTGACCCTGATACTATGACCCGAGTCACTAGGCACTAGCAAATCACCAAAAACAGCCGATCTACAAGCATAAATGACAACTGACAAGTGTAGATTGGAGATCCATCTGCATCAATGAGAAAAAGGGGTTCAAATAAGTGTTTACCCAACACAAATAAAGTACTCAAATCGGTACTCTGTATCGGCAAGTATTACAAATTAAGTACTTGTACTCGTACTCTGTCTGGGACAATCGGGACAACTCTAATATGTAATATCTCAGGCACTATGTGTACATTTTCTTGGGGAAAAGGGACCCCTTGGTTGTACGGCTGTACAGCTTATAAATAAGATAAGAGAGACTCTACTGTTGGTGAAACAAGCTTGTAAATATCTGGAAACCCCTTACTTGTATTGTAAATTATCTCAGAGAGACCCTATGAGTGTGCGGTTTGTGTGTGGAACGAGCTTCTAAATGTTGTGATGATGTGATGTGACAATAAATATCAGTCTGATTCATTTTGATTCTGACTCTCATTGTGTCAAGTTGGCACTGGAGAGTTTTCCACATTTTGGCGGACTCAAGTGGCGGCGAGAGGTAACCGTTTTGAAACTGTACTTGTAATATCTGTACAGTGTACAGCATTTGAGGCTGTTACAGTTTCTTTAAAGAATACTTTAAAGTGCACCGCTTAGATTCTTTTTTTTTGCTAAACCATGGTTGCACACTGTAGCTATAGCTATAACTTCAGATGCTACTTTATTTTGGAGAAACGCAAATACATAATTCTCACATTTGTAACCCATTTACTGAAGATAACTGAACTCGTATCTTTGAAAATCACATCAAGGAAAGATCTTAAACCCCAACATGCCTGAATTTCTAGTTTCTACCATGAAAGGTACCTTTCATATCCAGAACCATGCCAGGGAAAGTAAGGCTGGAGATGAAGCCACTCATCTTAGATGACCAGGTCTGGATGGGCTGACGGCTCTCTGACCACAAAAGCACCTTGGCTCCTGGCTCCATGTTACCCATCACCTGGAGGCTCATAGTGGGGGCCAACTAGAACCAAAGGAGATATGCATTGTTAACCAAATGTTCCGCTACAGCATATTTCAATACATTTATTTACTTCAATCAAATTTAAATACTTATTGTAGTATTTAGTCAAATATATATTGTAACAAAATATATGCATTTTAAATAACCTCAAAACATTCGGCAGCTTATCGACATCTTTCCGAGTTATATTACCCTTCATAAATCCATAATGTTGACCGTGAACACTTTAACTGAGCTTTCATTACCTTGCCCTTGATCAGCCCGTCTTGGTAGAACCAGACGTCACTCATGGCCTCCACCTCCGGCGTCACCACAACCCGTCCCGTCTTCATCTCCTCCACCCCGCCCTGGATGGACAGGTAGTGACCTCGCTCTTTGTTCTTGATGCGGAAGAACTGCCGCTTCTGCGGGGAAGAAACGATCGACATAGTGATGTCAGAATCAAAACGCAAGATGCAGTCACGTCTGCAATCTATGCTCATGTACGTAGTATGATGTGTGCAGTATGCTGTGTGTAGGATGATCTATGTACTGGAAGCTCTATGCAGGACGATAGTGTGGACAAACTTAAACTCAGCTGTCCAAGGTCAGTAGAACAACCAGCCATGAAATAATATAAATCTGCCACATTACAAAATTGATTTTATACATATATCTTGAAGTGAGGCTAACACACATTATTTTGATGAAAAGCAAGTCTTGAAAGTTGAATGCTGAAGGCAGTGCTACAATTGGAGGCAAAGAAAGGAACTGGTGGTCGTACCTGTCTGACTGGGTATATAGAGCCGATCGTGTGTAGTGAGCTGAACTTGGGCCAGTTGGTGATTTCAATGGGCTCCAGTAGGAACTGTCGCCCCCTATAGTTACTGTGTTCACATATCACCCAGCTGCAGAGAGGCAAGGGAGCAGAAATTAGCAGGTTCTTTGGTGCTTTAGAATCACACGCCATCACTAAACCATAAAGATCAATTTTAAACAGACATGCAAAACACCCGGCCTACACTCAAGTCAAATTCCACTGTAAACACAGATTGAAAGTGGCACAACCAAGGACAGAGAGACAGAGAGGGACAGACTGACAGACTGACACTCGGACACACTCTTACCAGCCGCTGTTGACCCTGACAGAGAGGATGTGGTTGTTGAAGCCCTCTTCCACCAGGCTGAGGACTTCCACATCTGTGGTGATTTCTCGACCCTCCATACACTCGCCGCCAAACAACGAGATGGAAGGAATGGAGAACAACTGAGGAGGGGAACAGAGAAAACAGAGGGTATATCAGAGGAAGCCAAACTAAATTAATGGCACAAACAAGTGGAAGGAAGTACGGAAAGCATGAAAGAAATAAAGTTAGATAGTTTAACTACATGAACCCTAGAGTCCATATACTGGGCGTGTTCACACTGCTCCACAGTAGGAGAACATTCGCTGAAAATTGGTCAACATTCTGTGAAAATAGCAGATCTGCAACACTTGCACTTGAAGATGGGTTGTGAGCGTATATATCTATAACTATTTTCGGGGCTCAAAAATTGGGCTCCACCAAACTTTGGTCAACTCAACTGTCATTGCATCTCTGTATAATCTTATTTTACTGGTAGCACGGGTGGGCGGCCGTGTGCCCTAAAATACTCTGGGCCCCTCAGGGGCGTAACTAGCGTGAGGGCTAGAGGGAAAAAAGGAGGTGGCCAAGTACAGAATATACCAGCGGTCGACAAAGCATGTAGGGTTTAATGGGCTATATGCACACACGCCCTTTTGGAAAGAACTTGGGGCCCCTTCCCTACTTCCTTCAAATGTGTTACAGACGATACTAATGAAGGCTCTGTTCTATTCTGGTCAAACAGAGTCAGGGTTCTGCTATTGTGCATGTTGGCTCACTGGAAACACTCTGCTACACCAGTGGGTCTCAAAGAGTCCTTGAGTGGGTTCCAAATGTCCCTGTACGGGTGTGAGTTATGGGGGTCCTTAAAAAGAAAAAGTTTGAGAACCACAGCACACTAAATGGAACAGAGCCTTAATAATTAGTATCATCGGTAACACCTGTGAAGGAAGTAGGGAAGCGGCCCGGAAGTAGGAAGAGTTATTCTGTGTGCATATAGAGCCCATTGCTGCTGTAATGCTGGGTTTGAGAAACGGCTGCGTGGCATTGGTTCGAACTCCCGTTAGTTCAACCATTACTAACCTTACTAACCCTATCTCTAACCTAAACATAACCGCAAGCACGGGAGCAGCGCATGTTCGCCAACCTTAATGCATGTTCGCCAACCTTAATGCATGTTCGCCAACCTTAATGCATGTTCGCCAACCTTAATGCATGGTCGCCAACCTTAATGCATGGTCGAACCACGGGGCAGCCCCCTGAGAAACAAGTGTCAGAATATAGTTTCAGACAATATAAAGCAGACTTTAGACGATCTCTCTCACCGTTGGCACAGCTTTGATTGAGCGGATGGTGAAGCTGCTGGGACAGCCCATGCTGGTGAAGTTGGGATAGTCCCCCTCTGACAGGACATACTGGCTCCCTGCGTACTGCTTGTTCTCACAGATCACCCAGCTGGAATGCAGCCATAAAGTCACTCATTTTGGTACAGTAAGACAGCTTTTTGAAAAAAACATTTACGTCTACGTTCAGTGGTGCTCTAACATTTTCATGTCAAGGACCCGAAAATGTATATGTATTTGGCCACTGAACCCCCATCTGAAAATATGTTGCTGGTCATAATGCATTATAAACACCTCACCTTCCCCCAACTACTTTGCAGGACTTGGCCAGCACAGCTAGGGTCTCCTGGTTCTTGTTGAACACACGACACTCCCCCTGGAAGTCTTGCTCAGGGTACAACAACACCTGAGACAGACAGAGAATGGGGACAAACAATTATGTTAAGCATGTTAACCCTGGTATACATATTATGGCCAAATGTTACATTTTTTTTTAACATGATCTACACTTGGTGCTCAATGGATAAAACACACTGTACACGAGAGGAGTCAAGCATCGTAGTTTAGAACAACAGACTTGTTGGCAGAAATTACAGTATCTCACCTCATTCCTGGCTTTGGAGTTTTCAGTTGGAGCCTAAAGGCAGACAGAGATGATACATTAACTGCAGTGATTACTTTTACATTCTGACAATCGTTTCCTCTCTGAATCCGAATGAATGGAATTCTCTATGCTCCTCACCAGAAGGATGGGCTGGATGGAGCAGATCTGGTTGTCTGGAGCGCCCCAGTCAGCAGAGTTACTATAGAAACCTCTCTCTAAGATGTACTGGTTACCAGAGAAGTCCACATGGGAGTAGGCTATCCACCTGGAGAGAGAGACAACACATCAATAACCACTCATTAACAGTAACACACCAACCAAACAACTCCACTAAGCCCTATATCTTGCACCCCCCTTACCCCTTACCCCTTATCCCTATTTGCCATTATTTACTATTTTAAAACATTTTAAAATAGTACAAATAGCCGATCTACAAGCTCACAACGTGTCGATGTAGATTGGCTAGTTGAACTATTTTTAAATGTTTTAAAATAGTAAAAAATGGCAAATAAGTTTAGGGATAAGGGGTAAGGGGTGGCGAAAGATGGAGCCCTATATCTCTTCACTGAAAATGGCTAGCTCACAACTTGTATCTTGTAGCTCTATTTTCACTGAATGTTCACCTATTAGGACATTGCTAATTAGGGATGCTAGGGTTCATACACAATTCTTCAACTGAGCCTCAGTTCTTCAACTTCAACTTCATTGTCCAAGTTTGCAATTTTCAGGAAAGTCGAAAAGAGCGAAGATGAAAAGAAGAACAAGCAATGGTAGAAAGAAAACAAGCTAAAATGTTGCACACATGCATTTTTTTTCACTCAGTTGACTGCTGTTGATCAACTTACGCGCCACTGAGCACATGAATGGAGCGCGTGTTGGTCTTGTAGCCAAACAGCTCCACGTCAGGAATGGCTTCCGTCACCTCAAAGGTGTTCTCCTCCTGTTCCTCCCCCTCCATCTCCTCCTCTGGCTGCTCATACATCACCAGCATGGGGTCTGTCATGTCCTGCAGAGGGCACCATGGAGACAGGGCCGGCCAGAGTTTAGAGCAAAACAAACCAAAACAAACCACAATGACTCATCCGCTGTGGTTTTATTCATGGCTCTGTGGTTGCTACTCTTCAGTTGGAACGCCACTCAGTGACAATAACAAGTCAATTCAGTTCACATCATAACCTCTGAAGTTGGCACCCCATTATTCCCCATATGATGAAAACCTGAATACAAATTGTGTCATCATTCTTTAGTGCTGAATTTGTGCTGAATTGTGCCGTAAATTTCATAATTTAAGCGGGTATTAATTTTGAGATATTTTAAGTGTTTATGAGCTTCCTAATCGCATCTGGTGTACTTGTGCCCCCTCTTGGACAGGCCCCATAATGACAGTATAACATAAAGTTATATTAAAAAAATCAAAATAGCACAATTGTTGATTTCAACTGCACAAATAAAAAAATGGAGAACAAAAGCACTAAAGAGTAAAGAATAAGACCATTTTTGTTCAATTTGGACCCATGAAATGGGTTGTGCAAGGCTCAGCAAACATACAACTTAAAATATCAAAAAAATTATACCAGCACAAATTATGAAATTTGCCACTTTTTTAATAATAATGTGACACCGTGAGCTTATACAGTGGTTCTGCTATTTTTTTTAGTTAAAGGACCACTTCACCACTTTTCAACTTCTCTTCCTATAATTGGTCCTAACTAATGTTCATGATAAAATACCACAATTTTTTCCTACTCAGTCTGTGTCTCATAGGAAGGCTGTGGGCAGTTCAGAAACCCGTCCACCAGTGACATCATCGATGGTGAATCCAAGCTAATAGAAACGGCAGGCTTTCTTTTCCTGAAAAGTTGCAATGCAAAAGTTGAAGCCATCGTTCTCACGATAATAAAAATCTAAATATATTTTAAAACAAATCTTGTTTAAAAAATAATCTGCCTAATGATGATGTCACTGGTGGACGGGTGTCCGAACTGCCGAAAGCCCTCCTATGAGACACAGACTGAGTAGGAAAAAATGGTGGTGTTTTATCATGAACATTAGTGAGGACCAATTATATGAAGAGATGTTGAAAAGTGGTGAAGTGGTCCTTTAATTATAAAGAAATACATTTATATATTGTCCCTATAATGACATTAAAAATGGAGACGCCAGGTTGAAATATATCTACTTTATATATTATTTCCCTCTGTATTGGGAAAGGAATGCACACAAAATACGAATACAGTAAATTAAAAAAATGAATACCTTTTTGTATAGTTAGTTACTGTACCTTGTAGATTTTCATAATTATTACAAATTACATACATTAAACACTTCAGCCCTATATACACTTTGACCATTTTAAATAGCAGATCTACATATATAGATCTGCTATTTTCAAAGGATTTTTAGACATTTGAAATTTTTAAATGGGACATTCTGCATAATGAGTACTTTTGGTACATTAAAGTACATTTTGAAGCCAATACTTTTGTACTTTTACTCAAGTACAATTTGAATTCCAGACATTCTCCATTGCAGTATTGATACTTTTACTTAAGTAAAACATTTGAGTACTTCTTTCCACCACTGACTACTTTTTCCTTACCGCTCGTGTGACCCTGACAGAACGCATCTCAGCATCACAGCCTCCCCACACCCTCCAGTCATGGTACTCTCCTTCTTCTAACAGGTACTGGTGGCCTCGGAAACCCTCTTTCTCAAAGCCCACCCACCTTAGGGGAGAGAGAGAGAGAGGCGTTGCGAAAAGTACATACTTCACTTCAATTCTCCAATGTTGCAATCACTTAATTTGCCTGCACTATTTATATACACTGTAGTTATACTATACTGACACATTACATTGAACAAATTCAATGTGTCCGCCGACACGTGTTTTTTATGTTTTTATCTTTATGCCCTTATTTATTATTATATTTCTTAATCATAATTTTGTTCAACACTTTTGAACTAATCCTTTGATCCTTTGGAGGATTTCACGTGCCTGGAATGTTGCTTCTTTCTGTGCCTGGGACAATAGAACGCACTGAATCTGATGATAGATAAAATACAAAGGAATGCCCCTGGGGAGGACACATCCACCTGTAGCAAGCAATGACAGCAATATCCTGTCAGCATTTGTTTGGTACCTGCATTCCAACCTCCACCCATTTAAATAGTACACAACTCACATTCCTCCAATAACTTTGAGTGAGCCGACGCTGTACATAAAGGCCGTCTGCTGTCTGTCCATCCTCGTCATGAAGTCCTTCATGGTGTTGTAGATGGTCCTGGTTTTACCAGTGAAGTAAGCCTTTTCGTAGATGATCATCTGGTCAACACACAACAGAGATGTACACGTTTGGTTAAGTTTAAAAAAATGCTATACAACCTACTGTAGTTTTCGTCCCTGCTGGACAGGTGCCCTGACCAATCGCTAGTGCAGAGCGATGCCCTCCCCTTTGGGAGGATTTGACCACTAGCCTCCGTGGTGGAGGGCAGGAACTTTCTCCCCTGCACCATCTCTTTCACGGCCTTTTCTCCCTTCTGTGGTTGGAGAATATGGTATAGGAGCATCCGTGCCAGGACCGGAAGGATGTGAAACAGTTCATTTCCCCAGGCAGTCAGACTCTTTAACTCAAATAAGAAAAACCCTGCTCTCTCTCCTTAATCCCCCCCACTGGGTAGTATATTGTATGAACTTGGGAAGTATGCATTCCTATGTATTAAATGAGAAGAACTATATAGAATGCATTCAGCATTTATGCATATGTTGTTTTTTAATGTTATAAATTAATTTCATTTTATTGTTTGCTGCTTGCAGAAAAAAAAGACTAAGCAATTTTGAATCTTGTACTCCAAGATCTTTGAATCTTGGAGTACAATCTTAACGGGCCTTCTATTCAAATAAAAAAAACTCATTATTCCCAGAAATGTGTCCTCTGCAAGTCTGTATTTGACCCAACCACCGACCTGACTACTTAGGATAAAGTGAGAGTATATAACCACAGTGCAGTGCCTGGGGACCAATTATCTCAGTCAAGGACAATGGCAGTAGTGTATACCTAGTAAGCATGTCTGTCAGTGTGGGAGGAAATCAGAGTACCTGGAGGAGGAAACCCACACAAATAACACAAGGGTTCTCCTTGTATTATTCAATTACCTGCCGGTGATTGAACCGAGGACCATCTTGGCGTGAGGAACCAGTGCTAACCACTGCACCACCATGTGCCGCTTTAATAGTAATAATAATAATATCTGGGATTCATATAGCGCTTTTCATGAGTACTCAAAGACGCTTTACCGGCAGGGGAGAGAACATAGGAAAAGGAAAAGGAAAAATCTTTAACTAATAGTAATAGTATTGGACACCATATTAGTTTTAGTTTTAGTAATTGCAGTAATTGTAATAGCTTTATTTCTAGTAGTAGCAGCACTACTAATAACAGCGACCATTTCTTTTTCTTACCTTTGGTTCACTTGCCCTTTCTACTCTTGGTTCACCCTGTAATAATAATAATAAAAACAAATGCAGTGCATTTAGTTCCAAAACGTCATCAGTATTGTATTTTCCATAACATATTAGTCTGGAATGCAGAACAGTTATACTTTGGTAGGACAGGACAAAACTTGTCTTACTATTTTGAGCGGGTGAACTGAAGCCACATAGGGCTGTTCCACTCCCCAGGCAGCGGCGGTGGAGTAACCCCCTACCTCCAGGACACGTGGTACGCCCTGGAAGAAGGGCTCAGCATACACCAGCCACCTGCAAAAACAACACATCTTTTACCATATTCTCCTATAATATTATACAATAATAATGGGGGAATGTTTCACAGTAAAATTATCCATGATAATTTACCCATTACCCATATGTAAAGAGGGCTAAATTAACGGCTGGAATGAGTTTTCTCAGACGGGTTATATTGTATAGCTGGCATCTCCCTCAGAGATAGGGTGAGAAGTTCAGTCACACGAGAGAGACTCGGAGTAGAACCGCTGCTTCTTCGCTTGGAAAGGAGCGAGCTTAGGTGGTTCGGGCATCTAAGGATGCGAGCGTCTCCCTAGGGAGGTCCTCGATGCACGTCCAACTAGAAGGAGACCCCCGGGCAGACCAAGGATGAGATGGAGGGTTTTTATATCTCCAAAATCTGCCCGGAACGCCTCAGGATACCCCAGAATGTTGAAGATGGATGGATGGATTTTATAGAGTAGTTTGTGGTGTATAAAAGTACTGTACAGCAGTTTACAGTTTACACTCACAGCCCAGCATTGATGATAATGGAGTTGGCTTTAATGGGGAAACCAAAGATCCGGGCGTCCTCTGAGGTGTCTCTGAAGATGACCTTCTTCCCTTCAGCATTTTCTTCTGGGAAAAGACTGATCTCTGGCACACTGTAGTCCTGAGGAGGGGGAGAGAAAGAGAAAGAGAGAGAGCGAGAGAGAGAGACGTTGTGAAAAGTACATAGTTCACTTCTCCAATGTTGCAACCATTTAATTTGCCTGAACCATTTATATACACTGTAGTTACATTATACTGATACATTACATTAAACAGATTCAATGTGTCTGCTGATACGTGTTTTTTATGTTTTTATATCTTTATGCCCTGAATTATTATTATATTTTTTTCATAATTTTGTTCAAAAGTTTTGAACTAACTTGAAATAACTCTGAACTCATTTCTGACACTAGAGGGCAGTGTCACACATTCAAAAGTCAACATAGCTGTACAGCACAGCAATATGTTCTTTTGGCAAGCATCAGTCTGCATTTGACTTGCTTGATGTTACCACACAAACCAGCAGGTATTACAGGTGCATAATTAAGAACTCTCCCCCACTAACAAGCAAATGTAGGCTAATGCCAAACCCTTCTCTGACTCTTACCCTGACAGCTCTTCGGATAGAGCCAATGATGAACTTTCTGGCTGGTACGCTCTCGTCCGCCTTCTCATCCTTCTGTTCTCCATCCTGCTGTCCATTCTCTTTCTGCTCTCCACCCTCTCCTCCGCTCTCCTTCTTTACATTGGGTTGTTGGTCCTCTTCGGGATGGCTGAAGGGGTTGGTGAGCTCTATATCTCCTTCATCCAGAGCGATCTTCTCCCCTTTAAAGTCAGGTTTTTCATACAACACCCAACTGCAGAAGAGTGCAGAGAAGTACAACAGTAATGAATACAATGGTCTGGAGCTGGGTGATATGACTTCAAATCAATATTACGATGAAAACTCCTTTGGCTCGATTACGAATAATGAATTATAAAAAAGAAAAATAGCAGTTTTACGAGCTCACAACATCGGCTATTTTCACTATTTTCCCACGCTACAAACGAAGTAGTGCATAATAAGTGGTTGATCAGACTAATCAAATTAGTTGATTAGAAAACATCTATTCAAATATTTGTGTTGTTTCATTGATGTATATAAGAAATGTAAAATAAATTATCACAAAAAACCCTTCTTCTCGATTAAGTCGGTTAGAGGTTCTAAGTTTCAGTTTCGATATACTTTCGGCCATACCAATGATCAATGTCAAACCAGAGTTCTAACTCTACACATTACATTCCTTAAACTGCTAATTCAATGGTGTATGAATTTGTCTCTATAATATAGAGACCATTAACTTGTTATACCAACTCAGAAAAACTGTCCTGAGTTTGTTGGCAAATGTTTACTTGTTTTCCATCTCATTGCCTTCATTGTACAGTTACTCTGAGAGCAGCATCAAGCCAAGAATCCCAAACAGCAGAACAGCCACCAAATTACTCCCTGCTAAGAACTCTGTGTCCTTTTGAACTGTGGCGAGACACCATCGGTGTCAAGACCAACACCATAATCATAACAGTTTTTCACATGCCTAACGCGGTACCCTGAGGGGGGTATAGCATAAATTCTTATCTACTGTACAGTATGTTATGGAGAAAACAGGGACAGGAGTAGAAGTGCAGTAGATTTATGTACATGTAATGTTCCATGAGTTGTAGTGCAGTGTATATACGGTAGTACCATGGAGTTTGGTAGGTTTCAGAGGTAGGGTGTGTCCACATGTCAAGAATTAAAAACATAGCTGACAATCCAGATGATCAAAACGATGACAGATGACAAATGACTGACATGAGCACAGTGACAGAGAACAAAGGCCATGATTGCAGCATCGGGGCCTCCTGTCACGTGTAAACGCACAGTAGCTCCACTAGCTTTGGTTATATTGTGTAATGCAATCACTTGAATATATGGCAAGAGAGCTGTTTAGAAGTATATGACAGGTTAGAACCATACAGTGAAACAGATCTACATTTTAAGTTATGATGAACATTTACCCTCTACCTACAAATCCAAATGAAGAACATAATTATACACAGTAGCTCCAGAGTACATCTTAGAGCACCTGAACCCTAGCATCCATATTCTGTGCATTTAATAATACAGTAGGTGAACACTGATCAATCAGCGAAAATAACATTTGCCAAAATAGGTCGATCAGAGATTTGGTGTAGAGGGGGAAAACAGCAATGATCAGAAGATATAGAGCTTTAAAACCTTAACAAAGAACTTGTTTTAACCAAAACCATGCCACACCGACATTTTGCTGTTTGTACTTCTATTAATTGAGTGTTAAACCCTCTTGAAATCACAACTCTGGCCTGGCTGTTCATGATGAATGAATGCAGATCATAGCTTCATATCATCAGATCATAGCATATTGATTTATTTGTCTTTTAAAAAAAATGTTTTATTCATGTCCTCACTGTATTGTTTATGCCCTGCCTTTCTTTTCTTTTTTGTGTAAAGCACTTTGAGCTGCATTTCATGTCATGAAAGGTGCTATACAAATAAAGTTTTATTATTATTATTATTATTAGCTACAGACAGAGGTGATAGAGGGACACATGTGGTACTTGAAAGCTCTTCAGTTGCAGGATTATCGGTGTTACTGTCTGTATGCTTAGTGGTGTACTAGTTATGTGTTGGATAAATACCACTGTATAAACATCTTTGTGTAATAGAGCCTACAGCGATTAGGGCTGGGTCCTCATTGCTAGCTGTGGTTGTTGTTGTATGCTGCAGATAGGAATATTATTATCTTTTGAACAATCTGTGAGTGAGTGAGTGAGTGAGTGAGTGAGTGAGCATTGGTCTCACCCTCCTCGGATGACCCTGATGGAGATGGTCTCCTGCAGTTCCCAAGGCGTGGCATCGACAACATCACTGCGTACCTCGTACCTCTGTCCGTGCATTCCTGGCCGGTCAAAGATATACATCTATACATGGGGAGGGCATACAAGGTCAGGTCACAATGCAGACGTAAAATGCAGGAGGTACAACCATACAGTACAGTATATACCTCTGGGTGGAGTTTAACCATGAGAAATTATACAGCCTGGGACGGTAGAAACATTATAACAGGGTTCTCAACGTTTTGGGGACCTCAACGTTTTGGGGACACCCGGAAATTCTTTGGCCATGTCTCGCCGCCTCTCGCGCCCCCCAGCCCCTCCCCACCCCCAATACAAATTGACCGCTACAATAACCTTAATAAATAATAGAGAAAATACATCATATATTAAAACCAGATATAATCATTAAGGAAAATGTATGCATGCACTATGTTTACTATGTAGAATCTTAATTTCCATTTTCCAGCCATTCAGTTGCAAAAAAATAAAAAAATAAAAATTGTTTTTCTTTTTTTTTTAAAAATCCTCTGGGTACCCCCCAAATAATTTCGGGGCCTCCCGAGGGGTCGTGACCCACAGGTTGAGAACCCCTGCATTAAAACATGAAAGCTACAGGAATAGAAGTGGAACAGGATGACACTCTATTGAGCACAAAACAAAGGCAGGCTAAAGGTGGTGCAGTCAGTAAGTGATATGGTTTAGTTAAAATGTCATGCCGCTCTATATTCCAAAAGTAATCATTGGTATAGATAGACTCAAGAGTGTTTGTTTTGTAACAGGGTCTCCCCGTTTCTCAGCTCTTAAACAGAAATGTTCCTTTCAGGTCAGGATACCAATATTATCCAATGAGGAGAGATAAGAAAACCCCTGTATTTTCTGTTTACTGAAGAGCTGGAGAGACAGGTACAGTAGACCTGTGTTATTGAACAAACACCCTATAGCAATAATTAGTATCAGAATACAGAGATAGAAATATCTCTTACACCCCCTTTAAGGTCACAGGTAATTCAAATAATGACAATAACAATGATTAGCGAATGTAAGAAGTGAACCAGTACTGAAGGAAAAAAAGTTCTATAGAGTGAAATATTAGTCACAGGTGTGTAGGTCCAAATAGACCCTAAATATGTGTTCCATTTGTACACTGTCAAAGTTAAAATGACACAGGATTATTACTGTGTAGATTTGGGTCCCAGGGTTACAAATTGTATAGTATGTTCGTGGCCTACTGCATATGAAACTGGGTCTCCTTGAAATGAAAAAGGATGAGAACCACTTTCGCAGTCTCAAAGCCACTGGAAAAAGCTTCTTCCCCTGAACAATCAGATACATGAATGATTGATAAGAACCAGAGCGAAACCGGGCAAAGGAAGACGCTAGCACTATCTTCTTGCACTATCATGCTCAAATTGCACTTTTCTAAACTAATGTTATATGGAACATAGCCTCACATTGTGTTGTACATATGGAACATAACCTACTGTGAAGCTGTTCACAAAAACATTTACAGTACCTAACTTACCTAACTACAGGGAAAACATGGACATGACATGTTACTACTTCTTTACTCCTTGATTGCTCTTTATTCTATCCCTTTGCTTGCTGTGTTGACACAAGATGTAACAATAATGTACAACCTTGAACTGGTATACAGAACACCAGCACAACTGTTGAAAATCTGCATAAAAATACGTCCAGAGGCTAAAGAGTCTAACAAGTCTTGAATAAAGGATTACTTCACCCCGACTCATCTTAATCATTTTCTCTATCAAGGAGGAAACCAAGTTTCACGTCTATGCATGAAAAATCTGACACTGATTTAGAGAACCAAGTTCCAGTTTGAGCATGTTATGGCTGCAGGCTGGTGGGCCTGATGCAAATCATGTACACTTTAATATACGTAATCCTTTTTTTCTTACATATTTTTGGGTCTTTTTCTGCCTTTATTGATGGAGATCGTAGACTGACAGTAAATGTAGAGAGAGAGAGATGGGGAGTGACACACAGCAAAGGTCATCGGGAGTCGAACCCGCGACCCGCTGTCAGGCGGCATTAGCACCAGGTGCAGCTACTCCAGCACTCTGGCCTGTGCTGTACAACCACTTGAATCCCAGTATATGCCTGTTCTGGGGAAACAGTTGCCAAAAAAGGCAGATTCTTATCAAAGAAATTTGGTGTAAATCGAAAAAAAAAGTGGTCCAAATTTTACTGAGAATAATAGTGTTCGAGTGGTTAAGATTCCCAACATTGGTAACAGGAGGAATTGACCTTATGCAGACTGCGGCCTTCTTGCCAGCAAGGTGCCAACTAGATGCAATTCCCCATTGATAGCCCATTCATCCAAACAGAATGTGCAAATTCAAAACAGGTGGTACGCAGGGCTGATTTCAAACTCTGACACTTAGGAAAAAAATAATCTGCACAGAATGTCGACAGGAAGTAGCTCATAACATGTCTACGGTGAATTTTTATGAAACAAAAACTTTACAGATTGAATGAGGATAATTCAAGCTTTCCGTACAGCTACAATGTTGGTGAGTTTGATGTTTAATACAATTAGATAGGACTTTTCGGTTTCAATGAAAGGGCTGTCAATGGGAAGTTGCACCTATGTTTACAGGATCTCCTCACTGGTCAACAAAAACACCTTGAAGACCTTAACAGGAGCCCTTGTACAAGGTTTCTTTGACTATGCATGCACCTCCTGGTACCACAGCACAGTACCACAGCACAGTTTTAAGGGCCTTTGATGCCCTTAAAACTAGGCTCCAGACTTCCCAAAACAAACTGGTCAGGCTCCTACTTGGCCTCACCCCCCGAACCCACCTCACCCCTGCCCACTTTGACAGGCTGGAATGGCTTAGGGTCGACGACAGAGTACAGCATCTTGCAATGGGTCTGGTCCACAAGATTCGATACACCACCAAGATACCCATGTACCTGTCTAGATACTTCCTTAATGTTAACGAAGTCCACACCCACAACACCAGAGGAACGAACCATGTACAACCCAGATTCGGCACAAACAAGGGACTAAATTATTTTCGCTCCTATGCCACCAAAATGTGGAACGCCCTACCAACAGTCATTAAGACATGCGAATCTATGCATGAAAAATCTGACACTGATTTACACAGAGGACCAAGTTCCAGTTTGAGCATGTTATGGCTGCAGGCTGGCGGGCCTGATGCAAATCATGTACACTTTAATATACGTAATCCTTTTTTTCTTACATATTTTTGGGGCTTTTTCTGCCTTTATTGATGGAGATAGTAGACTGACAGTAAATGTAGAGAGAGAGATATGGGGAGTGACACACAGCAAAGGTCATCGGGAATCAAAAGTGTTTATTTAATACAAATCCACTGTAGACTTGTTATGAGCTACTTCCTGTCAAGAAATTCCTTGCAGGTGAGTATTGGAGTTTGGAAGCACAAACTCCACAAGTATTGGAGTTTGGAAGCACAAACTCCACAAGTATTGGAGTTTGGAAGCTGTTGAGTGATTTCAAACTCTGACACTTAGGAAAAAAATAATCTGCACAGAATTTCTTGACAGGAATTAGCTCATAACTTGTCTACGGTGATTTTTTTATGAAACAAAAACTTTACAGATTGAAAGAGGATAATTCAAGCTTTCCGTACAGCTACAATGTTGGTGAGTTTGATGTTGTTTAATACAATTAGATAGGACTTTTCGGTTTCAATTCATGGGCTGTCAATGGGAAGTTGCACCTATGTGTCACCTTGCTGGCAAGATGGCAGCGGTGTGTGCATAAGATCAATAGTTGGATCTGGAGGTAATAATGGAGGAAATCCCGGTCAGCATCAGGTCACGGCTATCCTTTCATAATAATTCTAAAAGGTGTGGAACTACTGTAATCAAAAGTAACTTCATTCATGTGAAGGACCCTGAAGCATGGAAGAGTACTCTACGGGGAGATATCTGACCTAAATGCCAACTATACCTGCAGGGATGTTAAGTGAAAGTCATGTCTGGACTTGAGTACAGTCAGTGCCACCCACGTAATCTAAATCTTCAACGTATTACACTGGAAATATGGAATATGACACCCAGGGGAGGGACCATTGTTCCTCCATCCTCTTAACCTTCATAGATGCTTCGTTGCATGCAGAAGCAGGCCTGACCTTTAAAACAAACGGTAAATGCACAGGCATTGTATGCCAGTCACAGCTGACATTCCTCTGTAATTATCTTCACCAGTTCAAAAATGGGTCGATCAGGGTCACACTTGCTTGTAAATTCAAAGTCAAGGACCTCAATTCTCAAAATATCTTTTCAGTCGATCAACAACGATTGTGTTTGAATTTATAATCGCAGCGCAATCATCCCTCTGGGCTATGGGATAAATGTTCTGCTTCTAGCCAATTTGTGTTTGCCAAACACAGACATGCAAATTTGCCTACGTAAGCCGACGTCAAATGTAATCCCGAAACCAACACAATTATATAGTATACATAATAAGGGGTTGAAAACTCCACACACGCACACAGCCCCTCCCACCCAGTACCCTTCCACTGCCTGACGTGAATCTGACAGCTATCAAACAGTCAGCCTAGAGGTATGCAGTAAAGTCCTCTGTCAACACTCAACACAGGATCTCCGTCAAACCAGCTTAAAAAATCCACAAACCCCACATCATGTGAGACTATAGCAAGCATTTGTCTTTCACTCCACGCAAACAAAGGTGTTGGTGACAAATAGGTTAGAAATAGTGTGCCTAGTCTGGGCAAGTCATAGGTGAACATATGGCAGACCAACAAGTTGCAATGTGTCAGCTTATAAATTGTTGTTTATTGTCAAGCACCAAAACTAGCCAAAGTATAAGTGTTGATCTTGGAAGGAATTTACTGTTGGCATAATGTCGGCAACAATGTAGTATGATAGTATGAAAGTGGCAGACAATTTGCTATCTCAATTGGACCCAAAGGATTTTTTCCCCGCTAGCTCAAGGCACTAGTTGCAAAGGCGTATATCTTTTCTACGTCCGAGCATAGACATGGTAACGCCCCGCATGCCTCTGATTGGCCTACCGACACTGCCGGCCTTACCAGAGTTTCCTCCGAGGTGGAAGATACATGCTGGATAGTCTGCCACGAGGTTACTCAGTGGTGGGAAATAAATAAATAATACAAGTACGATATAATACACGAGAATGACAGCTTGGCACGCGCAACAGTAACTTTTATTTTTGTAGAAGAGGCAAACTAACATCGTTAGGCCGTTGGCCTGTTTATTTATTGTACTGTAAAAAGTTCTCTTTTCCCTTGATCTTTATCGTTTTTAGTATAATAGTATTAGTTTACTATAATTAGATTAATACATTGATATTTATCTTTTTTAGTATAGTATTAGTTTACTATAATTAAGATTAATACATGATAATAAACACTAACACTTTAATTTAGAACACAGCCAAATCAAATGATAGTACATACGTGTTCAATCAATTATTCAATCAAAGCAAACGGCACAAACAATATTAGTTTGCCTTTTCTACAAAAATGTAAGTTACAAGTTGCTGTCGCGTGTTGCCACTCTCTTGTACTTGTATTATTTCCCACCACGGAGTACCCTTGCATCTTGGAGGACAGGCAAGACGGGCAGTGTCGGTAGGCCAATCAGAGGCAGGCGGGGCGTTACCATGTCTATGCTCGGACGTAGAATAGATACACGCGTTGCAAAGGATTGCTCAGTGACAGATGCAGTAAAATGTGTTTTACTAAAATAGTTGTTTCTATGACCTTTTTTGAAACGGCAATATAATAATACATGTATGCATGTACTTTAAAGTAGGCAGGGATACTAGTCACAATTCTAAAGGTATAGTTTATACGAGTTTTTTCCCTATTTGTGTATTTACTTCAAATTGACTGACAGAGACATACGGTCTAGTCAGGGATTTACACTCTACTGAGCACACCTTTGCGAAGTTTTGATTAATTGGATAAAGAACATTTATGGTTTGGTAAATGCAAAGCCTTCAAGAGAGACAAAGATGGTGGATTAATTCTTAATCCTGAACAATTGGAACCTGTTCAGCCAGTAAAAAAAAATCAAAAATCAAATAACAGCCACTGACAGCAGGGTAGCCTCCATATCACTACAGACTCAGAGGTGGCAAAAAAACAAGAAATTAACATAAAGCAGTAATTTAGAACATTGATTCTCATGCCCCTTAGATAGCACTTTTGTAGACTTAGATAGCATTTTATACAGACTTATAGCATGTGATGTAGACAGCACTAGAATTGCATTGTATGTAGTCATAGCACTTTATAGTATATAAGTATAGTATAGTATATATGTATAGTTTATATGTATAGTTTCATTATATAGAGATTCCACTGTTACGTTCTTAGCTTACGCATGTTTCTTGAATACTACTTTTTATGTATGTGATGTATTGCCATGCTTTTTGTGCTTGCCTAATGTAAGCAGATCTGGATTAAGAGCATCTGCCAAATGCCTAAATTGTAAATGATCCTCAATTTGCCTCCAATAGCCTATACCGGTACATTACATCAGGGGTTCTCAACCCGTGGGTCGCGACCCCTCGGGGGGTCGCCAAATTATTTTGGGGGGTCCCCAAAATTTTATTTTCACGATTTTTCAAAAATAGCAGACCTACAAGCTCGTAGCGCGCCACTCGGTGGCGCGCTATGAGCTTGTAGATCTGCTATTTTTCAATAGCTAAATTATAACAATGCTTAAAACACCAAAAGGGGTTCCCGCCCAAAATGGTTTAAGGTTATTGTAGCAGTCAATTTATATTGGGGGTCGGGAGGGGGCGGGGCGGGGGTCCCGAGACATTGCCAAAGCATTTCCGGGGGTCCCCGGCCAAAAACGTTGAGAACCCCTGCATTACATTACACTTACTGTATGTCTAATTGTCTATGTGTCAATTTGCTTCCATGTATGAGTTATAGAGCTGTAAGGGTCCATTTGGTTCCTAACTCCCCTTAAGAACCCTTGATATCCAGTGCTGCAGTGTAGAGAGATAATAAATTGGATGGAAGGAGGTTTGACATCACAATCCCCGTCAAGATTTGGTTTCATGTTGTCATGTGTCAGGTAACATCCAAATGATCAGATTGAGTTACCAGCACTGTTTCCGCTAGGCAATTATTTGGCCGCAAGATTTTTTTTCTGGCCAGATGATAAATTAATTTACCATATGATATAATAAACATCACATGCGTGTTTGCAGATACGTGCATGTGCAGTGAACCCCACATCTGATACCAGTTTTAATGTGCGGTACGCGCTAGCCTACTACATCATCCTTGAAATGGGCTGTCCTGGTAACATGGGTGTCTATTAGCTCGGGATATTACACATGATAAACAGATCCGGGAACCCAATTGATGATAATTAATAAACAGGGACCAGAAGTCGTATGGGTCATGGATATTATACAAGCAAGCACAGTTATTGCAATGGAAAGAGCAGTGGAGCAAAGTGTGGAATAAATAAATAAATCTTAACAGTAACAAAACAAAACAAAGGCTGATGACGTAAGCTGAAGGAAATCATGCATGCAAGTGACATATGTGCATCCCATTCATATTCGCTACAATATTGGGCTAATTAGCCTTATAGTTCTTGAGTAAACTCAATGAGTTTTCCTATTATTATGATGCACACACAACTCAGAGAAAAGTCAGAAAGAGAAAAGTCTGCCTTGCTACTAGGTGACACTTTTGAAAGCTGTCCAAGTTCATTTAAGGCACATTTTTGAGACTGTAGACTAGAACAATCTAGAAATCTGTAGCAATAGCCTAAACTAAACAAAATATGTGCATATGGCAAATCATCCATGTCTCCACAAAGTCACTCTCTTAGTGCAAATGGAGGAACAGCTCTTAAATCGTTTTTTTACATAATTAAGTAAATTCTTCTTTTAGAGCCTTTTTTCCTGTCTTTCCTTTGGGTCATCTGCAATGTAGCGGATGTGGCTCAAGAGGCAGAGAAGCCATTTGGGAACGGGGAGCTTCCCAGTTTGACCCGTCTCTTCCTGACTTTGTGTTGGGGTGCTCTTGAGCAAGACATTGAATGCCGCACTGCTCTTGTCGATGAGGTGGCTCCTTGCATGGTTGCCTCCTCCGTTTGCGTGTGTGAGTGAGTGATGCATTGAACGTACGCGTGTTGGATAAAGGCTCTATAGAAATTCAGACCATATTGTAACATGTGTGAGGTTCAGTGAAAAGTGTTGTTGGATGTAGACTCACCTTTCCAGGGCGAGGGTTGAGTTTTCCATGTTCCTTCTCCTTGGTGAGCTACACACACAGAAAAGAAAATGTCACCAAACTAAGCAAAAAGCAAAACGTTGTGAATGATAAATAATTATCAAACAAGAGAAACTAAAATATACGCAGCTTTGGGGTCAAGACACCTTAATTCACTAAATCAAAAAAACGAATATTACATTTATCTCATCCTTATTTAGGAAGGTGTGAATGAAGATGACAGGGAATCACTAACAGTCTGAACATTGGATTAAGTCACGCTGCTCGACGGGTTCTGGAGACGCCAGGGAGGGGAGGAGAGAGAAAAGCGTCCATTTTGAACCGAACAGAGATCTCTTTAAACAGAAGCAATGGCTTCTCGTACCTGCTCAACCTGTTAAACTTAAACCACGTTTCATACTTTGTCATAAGACGGTGTCGCACTGCAAAAATAGCCAATCTACAAGCTCATAACACAGTGAGTTTGGAGATCTGTAATTTTAGCTAATTTCCCCGTCTGCCTATATTGACTTTTTAAAGTGGTTAATAGTGTGCTGCTGCTGATGCATTTCATCATATAATAAGTATGTTAGGTCAGCCGAGTTGCACAGCAGGAAAGGTCAGCAGGCTTTCTGTGTGCTCATCCTTGAGGTTGGTGCAATGATTAGACCGTTGTGCTATGGTATGTGGTTGAAGTTTGACAAATATATCGAGTTGAGCCAATCTACTGTCACTGTGTGTGTGTGTGTGTGTGTGTGTGTGTGTGTGTGTGTGTGTGTGTGTGTGTGTGTGTGTGTGTGTGTGTGTGTGTGTGTGTTTCTGGATGTTTGCCTGTGAGAGTTGGAATGTGCCCGCACCCTGTCATCAGTGTACTGATTTAAACCAGACCGTGTGTTTCCTCGGTCTCAGATATCAGCCGGACTCTGATCTCTTTAGTAAACGGGTTATCTTCCATATCATCTTTCCATACACGCTAAAAGAGATCTAGTACTTCAAAGGGGTCTTTCTTTTATCAACATCACAGCGTCACATATTTGAAAATGCACGGCTGTTTATTTTCAAAGTTTGCCAAGACACTCCAGAGAGCCGACGTGGGAAGATATTACTACAGCTCGCTGAGAAAATAGTGTTGCATCTTGACCTTTCTAAACAGCAACACAACACCTTTTCACATTCTTTGGGAAAATGAGATGAGCGGTTCAATAGACCTCCTGTGCCTTTATAGAGTAGACCATCATATAGCAGTATAATTGACTGGCTTGCATGTCTGCAAGGGTGCATGGGTCTATTTTAAGGGTTCATGGGTCTAATTAATTAATAAATAAATAAAGAGTTACATATTGGGTTTTTTTATTCTCGTTAATTTTCAAGTCATCCACTCAAAACAATCCCATGAATATCAAAGTCTCTAGCCAGGTTACTAAGATGTGCTACAACACATTGTGTAGCATGTCAAAAACAGCATACCCGCACAATGGAGCTGCATAGCTATAGGCCATATACTGTATCATATTATATACCATGCTGGGAGTACTATTACAACACATTGTTACTCTTACTACTTGACTTATTTTGGTGGATGCAGCTTTTCTTTCTCACTTAACCACGGATAATACTGCCAATACTAAACAATGACCCTATTGCACGGTCTGAGATCTAAAGTCAACATTGCTGAGCATCCTTTGTGGCTACCTGTCATTTGTTTGTGGCAGCAGAACCTGAATCGAGCCGTTAAAAAAACAATAGAGACATCCTGACAGGGTAGTCCTCAGTCCTCACATGATTGCAACATTACTAGTTGGTTTCTTTGTTTTCTTCTGGTCTCTATGGTATGTGTTGTTGACCTCTGTGCCTAGTTGGATCTAGGCGAGGATTAGAGGTATTTGTCTGTAAAATCTCAAGCTCCTGCCAAGATGCCATTGACTTATAACTTGAATCCAGTGTATTGTTGTAATAAATATAATTAGGGGCTGTGAGTGAAAGCAAAACACCAACAAGTACGTGTCCTTACAAGTGAACTATGAGAATCCAGTTTCATACAGTATAATCTTTGTAATTTAACGTTCATATCTTAAGTGCTGAGGTTTAAATGACTGTACATCTAGACCATTAGACGCTGACAGAGAAGACCGCATTTAGAAAAAACACTGTTGCTTGGATGCGTGTTATTTCAGACGGTGGGTCATGAAAGATAAGTTACCGAGAATAGACAAAAACAACGAGCAGATACTCTTTCCAGCACTGTGTAAGCACTTTGTAAAGCATGTTTTAAAAAGTGCTATATAAATAAAGTTATTATTTACTATGAAAAATATGGGAATACCCATATATGGAGATCCTGATAATCAATATTGGCCAGCAACCAGCAACTACATCTGACCTCAAACCATTAGATCTCCATATATGGAGCTGACCTGTTCTGACATTCCATGTGTTGATCCTTCCCCATCCATGTCTCCCTTTTGACTGATACCTGTCCATTTAAACTCTAGATGGGCCTGCCCCAAAGTTATTAGTGCAGCCCCGCCTGGCAGCCGGCGAAAACTAGAGTTCTCAACAGGCCCGAAAATTAAGGCCCGGCCCTACCTGGGTCCTCATCAAACCCTGTACACTCAAGACACTGCCCCCGCTGCCACACTAGAGTTCTCATCAGGCCTGAAAATTAAGGCCCGGCCCTAACTGGGCCCTCATCAAACCCTGTACACTCAAGACACTGCCCCCGCTACCACCCTTAGATCTCCATATATGGAGCTGACCTGTTCTGACATTCCATATGTTGATCCACATCAAACCCTGTACACTCAAGACACACTCCATATATTGACAGTACATAATTAATTCAATATGTTGATCTGACCCCCCACGCCAAAGCGCCAGTGCTCGCCCAGCAGTCTGCTGTCACCTAGGGTGAGGTCGCTTCTCGCCGTCAGGGGTCTTACTGGTTATTATTAAAATTAGAAGTATATAACAATGTTATACACAATAGCATTAAAGGAAAGGAAACCCAAATGTTGAACAGTTGTGGAATGAAGAGCATCAATGAAAACTTTCTTGTCTTTAGGCTAATTTACATTTAGCCTAAAGTCAAAATATATATTTTTTTGCCCAGGGGAACACAGAAAGTATGAATTAGCTTTTATCTTTCAGCCATGAGCTACACAATTTACTTTCTCTTTATCATTCATTTTGATTTCTCTACTTCAAGCACTGTCATGCTCATGACCTTTCTTAACCAAATACCCGTTTCCTCTCTCTGATGTCACTCTTGGTCCCTGAGGAACTAGTAACACACTATCGCCCTGCTTCACCAAACCAATCTATCAATCCATCCATCCATCCATACTCATTTATAATGGAAAACTGTTTTTTTTTCAAAATGAGTTAATAGCACAGGCAGACTCTTCACATACTAGAGCATGTCTGAAATAAGTGTCAGAGCTGAAATCGGCATGTAAATATGAAATAAATGCTTAAACATGTAGCTAGGTGTAATGTTAGAGACCACAAAAGTGAACCTTTCAAGCCTGTTTTCTCAACTTGTTGTTTTCTGCAAGACATTACTCTATAAGCCATATCTCCAAAACTGGTGGGTCAAACTGAACAATCAATATGTCCATTTGAAGCTATGATTCCCTGCTTTCATAGGACATGAAAAAATGAAAAATCCAAAAAATCCAATGGCAGTCTCTCAGCCAAATTTAGTCACATACTGTACAGTACACCCTTCCCTCCCTACAGGCTGCAGCTGGCCACTTCTTAGGGCTGTTCGTGCATGCGGTTAGAGAACATGCAGTCTCAGCAAATCACTAATTCAAAAATATGCGCAGACATGTGGTGACAGATGGGAGGTCCAAAGTGAGACTCTCTTGTATTGGGCACTGGGGCAGAGAAAGGAAGAGTTAATCCCTTTCTTCATGCTCTCTTATTATCATTACCTCCTCAACCTCTCCCCACGATTCGCCCAATCGATGTTGTTTTCGTCAGATATCAAACGAAGGAGGAGGAGGGATGTGTAGATAAATACAAAAGGTGGGGTGTGTCTCTCTCTCTGTCTCTGCAGGACCAGACAGATAGCTGGGATGGGCCGGGAGCTCAACAGAAACTTAGAAAATAACAGAGGAGAAGAAATGTGTCAAGCGGTGATTTATAGATTCCTAATGCTTGCCAGGAGCGTTTTAGTGTGAGGCGCTAATCTGCATCCTAATAGTTTGGGAAGAGGAGGTGCAATGTAAAAGTCCCATTGAGTATACAACAGAGTGTACGCGTGCAGCCGTGCACACACACACACACACACACACATGGCCTAAATTCTGTCGCATCTCATTCCAAAATGTAGTGCCTCCATCTCTCATATCTGAAAACTAATTCCTCCATGAACTTTTCTTTCCACTCTGCTGACAAAGCGGAAGAAGGATAAAGCAATAAAAGTCAACCCAGCTTAGACTATTGTGATAAAGTCAATATACTGTACTAGAGATAAGAGGTCAACAGTTCAGAATGCTGCAAACAGCATATGGCCGAGTCTCTGTGGTAAACTGTTCTGATGCCAAGGCTATACTGTAGGTCTGAATTTACTGTTCCAAATGATGATATAGTATTGCAATGCAGTCTTTTTCCCTACTTATTGTTAAAAGCTTTTCAACACAACACCATTTTACCACGCATTAATATACAGTCAATGTAAGTTTAAATATTTATGTTATGCTTACTAAAGCTACAACAATGACCATTTATATTTGTCCATCTGACCTTCTAATCATGTGCATATATGTGTAATGGTTCAAGAAGCTTGTCATTATGGTAATACAAGCACCTACAATTACAGCGGTAAGTAACGGTAAGAAGTAAGACCTAGTTCGGATTTCCCGGTTATTCCTGCTGAACAGGCGCCCTGACGTTGGAGCGCAATTCTCACGCAGGAACCTTTCCGATGACGTATTCCTGATCACCTTCTTGGGAGACTTGGGGGCCATATTCACACGGTGGCCATTTTTCTCTTACATCGGTGGCATAACCCACTCTAACAAGGTTCACGTCATGAGAATCCATTTTATGTATGGATAGCAACCTCTTGTGAGCTAAAGCTGGAAGATGCTTCTGTGGAGCACTAGGTGACTGGAGTGAGTCAATTCAACATAAATACTCAGGAAATTTGTTGGCCTCACAAACAATACAATTCCTCAATTTACAGTGAGGAAGAAAACAATCTAGCCCCAGACTGAAAAATACTGGCCACAAAATAGAGCATAGTATATCCGCTTGCTTTGCAGGGGTCCTGACTCATGTTGAGGTTCCTACACTGTAAAATCTACAGTGTTTGTTTAACTACACAAATGTAAGTAAATGGAGCCATAAGAGGGTTGATTCATTTGCTTACATTTTGTACACTCTCATAGAGTAAATTGAACACTGAGGATTTTACAACAGTCAGTGTCAATGAGTCGCAGTCAGTAACATGAGCCCAGGTCTAGCTTCTATGTGCTGTGACCTGAATTGAGTTGCTATCTGGGCCAGTGGAATTTTGCCAGACTGCGACTGATGTGTATTTTACCAGTTTCAATAGTGGACACACGTTTTCCCACATGTGCGCAAAAATATACATGAATTAGGGATGTTAATCGATTAATCGCCGTTAAGAAATTAAACAATTACACTTAACAGTTAATAATTAATCAAAAATTCTGCGGTTGTATCATTGGGTAGTTTTCTGTGCTGTCTGCGTGCGTAACGCTTGGCCAAGGAACGCACATGTGGGCCGGTAAAAAAAAGGTCCTCCCACCTTGGTAACCACACTGCTTTTGCATGTGATGATCACAGTGCAATTTTCATTTCATTGTATTCCTCATACAAAGATGAGCAAATGGTCAAATACATATTTGATTAAGGAATATAATATGCCTTTTGTATTCTTTCCGTATATCAGCAAAGTGTAGATTATTATGTTAGACATTGAGGGAAATTAAGATTCTCAAATACAATAAAAAGAAACCCTGTGCTTATCAACTAAACGGTTAATCGATCGATAAGTGTCAAAACTTATTATCAATTTATGACTTAATCGATAATTCCCGCTGTGTGTGTTTAATTCAACCATATCGCTGCTAGATAATGCTTTCACATGACTGTTTTAGCAGGGAACATTTAATGTTCCTTGCTTTACAAAAAGTACATAGAGATCTGGCCTCATTACATGTCATAACTTCTCCACCAATCTCCCCTAAGGCACACCTGCATGTCTTGTGGCTGTCAGTGAAAACTGCACTGACAGCCTGGAATAGTCATTAGTCGTTTTTGTATGATGTTTATTAAGGCATGAAAACGAACTGACTAAGTAATGACTTTGGTTCTCAGACGGTAGTTGAGATCCACAGTTATGTTAATTTTACAAAAATCAATACAAATAAAATAAAACCAAAAGCAGTTGTCCAAAGTGCTGTACAATGAATCACTTCAGTAAAGAAAAAGTACTAAAATAAAGCCTAGCAGCTGCATTGTGAACCAACTGCAGAAGACACCGAAGGAAATGAAGGCATGCGAGGTGTGACACAATCGATCTGAAGATCCTTAGATAAGACTACGAAATGTTTAACTTAAATTTAACAATTTAAATTTAGCAATGGCTAGATGAAGCTTCCACCCACAACATAGTTGATTTGTTTGTCAAATTTCTAAGACAACTTTCTTTGCACGAGTATGTAGATTTGTTGGGTAATTTCATCATCTACGCTGGCTTTTGTGAACACCGCAGACAGTTTCTATGTTGCTTGATTCAGTATTTAGATATTTGATATTCTTGTAACTTCAATGAATCTATCATCATGGTTAAAATGGAGTTTGAAGTTACAATGGGTTTGTATAGGTGGACAGTAGGAAGGGGGCATGTCTGATAAAATGAATATCTAAATATACTGAATCGAGCAACTTAAAAACTGTCATGACTCATGAGACACAAGCCTGGGGTTGGATTTGAACCCAGGTCGCCAGAGCATAGTGTGTGCACTGAGCCACCAGGTACCCCTATTTATTATTGATAGGATATTACTAGGCCCCACTGTTCAGCACTTCTCCAAGGAGACACGAGGGAACAATGTTCAAAGGGTAGGTAATAGGATTTATGTGTGAGACTGTATCTAGCAAATGAAGACAGACAGCTACATTTCTAAATAAAAATCCAAACATGGAGGAATTCAGAGGAGAGATGAGAAATGAGGCAGTGAGAACAGGGTTAATAGCTGTGCAAATGCTGCTAAAATTAACTCTGGGATCTATGAGAAATATTTTACACATTCAAATATTTGGCCCTCAGAGCTGGTATGTAAGCAGTCTCTGTAGCTTTCTTCCATTAAAGTTCAGATTTCCTGCACTCCCGCCTAAGGGCACAGGTGACTTTTGGGCTGAGATCTTCTGTTTTTTACTGGAGCAACAGAGCTTAAAATTAAATATAGAGACCATCGGCTATGTACTGTACACAAGGAGGGGAGGCCTCAATAGAACTGGGTAGGGGAACAGCTACTACACCGTCTAACAGTCAGAACTACAGTACTGTACACAAGGAGGGGAGGCCTCAATAGAACTGGGTAGGGGAACAGCTACTACACTGTCTAACAGTCAGAACTACAGTACATGAGGAGGGGAGGCCTCAATAGAACTGGGTAGGGGAACAGCTACTACACCGTCTAACAGTCAGAACTACAGTACCTGGCAGTAAAATGGGCCATAGAATCAGAACGATGCGTGATCAGACCGACATACTGTACATCTTTTATGTAGGGCACATAACTGTACTGCATTAAAAGAGTCAATAACTTTTCTTTGCATCGATTAAAGGCATATCACAAATTCACCAAATTATTATCGGACTTGGGCATAACAAAAGGCGAGAAGTTTGAGAATTATTGAGCTGCCGTGTATGTGTATTATATTTCTTATCCGAGTTGCCATTACTGCAGAAAACTACTATTTTTTACAGATCCTGCCGAGTCCCTACTAGCACACATACTCATGAACATACATGAGTACATGCACACAACATTTTGCTAACTACACCTGAAAGCATACATGAGCACAGGCCACAAACGTGCACAGAGACACACAATAGTATGAAGTCATCTTTCTCTCCAATGCAAAGTTTACATGGGGCGTCATGGGGGGTCAGTGTTGGGTAGTGTTGAGCTTGGGCTACACAAGAGGAAACTTCAACAATGTGTACAGGTTTGTGAGAGATATATGGAGAAGAATCTATTGTGTTTTGTCACTGTAGACCAGGATACCATTTCAAGTCATCCCAGTCACTGCAAGGATTTTGTTTTGTCAAAGCTGGACATTTCTTAATGTAAATACATTGAAAAAAGTATATTAAAAGTTTAATTGGGAACTTAAGTCATACTTTTGTGTGTATGTATACCTGCAACACATAATTTCCGTCCCACGTCATTAAACTATCATCAGCTATATCCTGAACTTTTGCACCTATCTTTGCATGGGACCTGATCCAAAATGAATTATTCACAGGCTGCTCTCTCTCTCTCCTCCCCTGGGGCCTGCTCAAGCTGAAACACCTTCTGAGACCTATCCACAATGTCTTATACTCTATGGAAAAGAAGAAAAAATACTCACATAAGCATCAGGAAAGGCTCTGTATTTGGGCACCACAACTTTCTCTGGTTCAGGCTCTGGCTTCTGGAAGTGACCTCCGTGGACACTATTGAAGAGCGGGGTCTGATGGAACCCCTCGTTACTGAAGTTCCCCTGGAACCCCTCGTTACTGAAGTTCCCCTGGAACCCCTCATTACTGAAGTTCCCCTCGTTACTGAAGTTCCCCTCGCTGCTGAAGCTCCTCTGTAGGACCTGTGTGCTCACTGCTCCAGCACCGACACCCATCCCCAACCCCATGCCCATTCCCATCCCCTGGGTCTGGCCAAACTTAGAGAGGGGGGAGTCCGGGGAACTGAAGTGCCTGTGGTGATCAATGGAGCCGGTGGGACTGTACTGTCCTGTGGGGCTGTTGCTGGAATTGGTCGAGTCCAGATTGAGATGAAAGGGTCTGCTCATACGAGTGTTGGGATCATCAGCACCGGTCAAGGAACCACCAGAGTTGTTCAGGAGGAAGGAGAACCGCTCGTAGCGGGATGCCATCTGATCATTTCCAGTGTTGCGTCCGCCGCCGAGCTCCCTCGGTCCCGTGCTTATGCGGTCATTTGTTAACCCCGTTTCCGGTAGCGAGCTAGTACGGAAGAGCGACCGATGGGCCTGGGAGTTTGCCTTGCCATTTTCCAGGGGCTGATCAACAGAAGCTGACCGGTAGCTGGAGAAGAGGACACTGTTGTCCAGACGGGAGCCAGTGTTGGGCATCTGAAAACCGCTGTTCCCGTTCAGAAGCGTTTCAGTCTCTGAGGATTGCCTCATTACAATGCTGTTAGCAGTAGATGCTCTGGGGGGGAGGGTCTGGCCTCTGCTCCCAAACTGCTCTTGCAACTATGAGCAAAAGCACTAGTATTAGTAACACGCAATAACTATTGTGAAAGACAGATATTCTAAGCATTATTCTTATCTTTTTATATTATAATTACAATTTACAATTTAGGCATTTAGCAGACGCTCTTAATCCAGAGAGATTTACATTAAGCAATAACAAAAACAAATAACAAAAGCATGGCATACATCACATATATAAAAAGTAGTTCTCATGACTCAAGCGTAAACTAAGAACGTAACAGTGGAGTATCTATGTGAACTATACATACTATATTATATATTATACATGTGTACTACAGTATAAAGTGCTATGACTACATAAAAATGCAATTCTAGTGCTGTCTACGTAACAAGCTATAAGTCTGTTTAGAAATACTACCTAAGTCTACATAAAGTGCTATCTAAGGGGGCTAGGCTAGGGCAAGTGCTACGGGCCATGGTGGAGTCTGAAGATTTCCCCTGCCAAATTAAATTCTAACAACATGTACTTTGTAAGGTCTGCACACCATGTGCACAATGCCTTTATACTTTCTTTTTAGCTTTTATTATCAAAGATATGCCACATTATGTCAACGTATACCGTTCCCTGCAGTTAAGCAAATAATATTTTTTTTAAAAACATTTGCATTATCTGTGTGTACACATGCCGTACCTGCTGTTTCAGCTTCATCATTTCCATAGGGCTAAGTGACTCCTTCGGAGTCCATCTGAACCCCATGTTGGAGGCCTCTGCCGGGGCCCCTGGAGCCGGAGGGGACTTGAGAGAGTGGAGTGATTTGTCGGCGGCGCCATGGCTGGGGGTGTCCTCGACAATAGGGGGCAGGGAGTTGAAAAGGGCCTGTGGTACCCCACGCATACCCCGTACTCTCTGGGGGGGTCCCTGCATGCTCCTCAAGGTGTCCACAAGGCTGTCCATTTCACTTTGGCAGGGGGAATCTAGGTCCGGGGAGGCGGGGGAGTCGGGGCCCAGCTCCACACGCGTGGCCAGGAAAACAGTGTCGTCGTCGTTGCTGCTGTCTGCTGCTGTGTCTGTGTTGTTGCCACTGGTTTGAAGAGACAGAGGGAAACCGGAGAGCGAAAGCGGCTGCGACTCCCAGCTAGACTTTATCTTCTCTGGCACGGCCTCTCTCTCTCTCCGTCTCTCTCTATCACCTGCAGGTGCAGCAGGCTCCTCCCAGCTCCTGACGACACTCCCCCTCCACTCGGCCTCTCCTCCCACTCCTCCTCTTGCTGCCTCTCCTACCTCGGAGCTCTCACAGCTCAGATAAACGTCGCTCCTGTCACTCAGCGTGCTGCTGGGGGAACTGGGTGTCTCTGGGCAAAGGGTGGAGGGGGAGGAGGAGGAGGTGAGGTGTCGTATGTACACTGGAGCCTCGGGGAGGGGGGAGGAGGATCGAGGGGAGGTGTTTGTCACACTGGAATCCAGACTGTCTGAAAGAGACGACTCCAGTGTTGGGTCAGGTTTATACTGTACAACCCCTTCAAAGCAGTTTCTCCACTTATACTCAGGTTCCGACGAGGCCGTATCGATCCCATTGAACTCGACTGCAGTGGTGCTCGTTCCACAGTGGTCCACCGTATCAGGGCAGTTATCGGCATCACTGTTGACCAGGGACACTTTGCGAAAGCGCTGCTTGGATTCATCCCTGCCCTCATGTGGGGGAGACGGGGGCTTTAGCGTTAAGACGGTGCTCAGGGTACTGTAGCCTGAATTCATCTCATTGGCAGATTCAGGGTCAGTTATATCCTGCTGGATCATTGACGCAGGGACGTATAGAGCTGGCCTGGAAACAGCTGAGGCTGTCAGAAACCTACAACAAGAAAGAGAGAGAGATGTATTGAATGATACTACTTTACTGTTAGATTGGTCTGAAATTGATCTTGTATCGCAGCAGCACCATTTGCAACATGACGGAAATATAATTAAACACGAAACAATGATGTATACATTTAACACATTACAACCACATGAGACAATATTCAAGGGCCTTCATTGTACATTTTGTCCGAGATTAAGCTTTTTTTTTGCATTTCATTTTAGGATTGACTGGGGAAAATAACACTGCTTCAGTCTAACCCTACATAACTGTGGAACTGGTTGGATGGTAACAATTTGCATTCACTGTTCAGGACATGGATGGGGTCAGAGACAAGGTTGTTTTTCTAATGGGTTTGGCCTACAATCTTTGAGCATATTTTCATTTGGCGGAGCTAAAGTTTGCTTGTGGCCCACATGCCACAAGTGTACTTAAAGCAGTCCTTTTGAGGTGTGGTGATCATATACCAACTATGCAAATGACACAGGTAAACCTTGAGCATCCTGCAGACATGCCTTGCATGCACTAGCTGCAGAGGAATGTTTACAGAGGCCCAACACAACAGGAACATTGTCACACAGTGAGTAACAGGTGGCTGGCTATGACTAGGACATGTTTATTAGTCAAAAGGTCTATAAACCTGCGAAGAAAGTAAAAATAAGTGGAGTAAAAATAATAACACATTATTAAGTTTTCATTCAACTTCTGTAAAAACGCCCAGCGAGGATGTTAACTCATGGACTTATTCAATGCGACATTCACACAGATGTTGCTGTGCAGCAACACTACTGTCTAATACCATTTCTAAATGTTGTCTTTGAGGATCCGAATCCGCAGATCCGGGTCCCCCCCCCCCCCCCCCCCCCAAAAAAAAGGTACTGGGTTGTGGTTTTGTGATGTTCTATAATCTATATTATCTGAATCAGTTTTGTTTGTGATTGCATGTTTACACTACAGGGTTAAAAGAGTGACTTTGAGGGCTGTTTCACTGTACAATGTAAGATATATTTTGAGTTATTCATTTCTAATCAATGGAGCAAATATTTTTGATTTCTTGTCCACCTTTGGAGTTACATCATGGCAAGGTAACTACACAACCCAAACCTCTACCAAAGTTCTAGCCCTTTAATCATGCATTGCCAACTGCTGTCAACTGACAACTCAAAATGACAATAACACTTCTTAAATACTGCCGTACACTGCCCAACCCTTCACTCAAGTACTTCTCACTAAGGCATTAACAAAGACTTGATTCTAAATCACTTAATCACACAAACAAATCAAACAACAGATGTTGGTTACAGATTTCTTACAAAGATTACACGAATACTGACATTTAACCGACTGCATGTGAGTCACAAGCAAAAGGGTAATTTTGAATCCATACCCAATGTATGAATCATTCAACTTTTAAAAGGTTAATCATGTTTTATGTACAATAGTTGCATGTGTAATATTACGTGGTGTGTTGTTTACTGTACACACCACCTGTGTATGTATTAGACAACAAATATATAAATATATTATAGCATGCAAAACAGACAGCAGTGTGAATTTGTCATCGTCACGATTTCCATAACCTCTGTAGCCTCCTCTACTGTAGATCATTCTTAATGACTATTATAAAATCACAATGTGAAACGTTGAGAAACCTGCTTTAGTTGAGTTGCAAAGTGACTGTGAAATTATCGTCCCCGAATACACTGCAGTCTCATTATCAAATCACAACACGAACACAAGGCCATGTATTAAAGTATCTGACAGAGTGCAATTTGATGTTCAAAGCTTGCTTAAGACTTTACTTGCAGCAAGCAAAACAAGCTATTACAAGAAACTGGTTACAGAAAAATGGTCCTACTGTTGGCCTATTTGTCAATATTGTGAAACAATTGCATCTCCTAGAACAGATGACCTATTCATTAAGACTCCAAAAAGAACTGGGTGAAAGAAGAAATGGACAAATTTAGATAGCGGGGCTGATCTACTGTGAATAAGGGTTACATCCTTCATGTTATTAATGATTGTAATGAATCCAAAATCCTGTAAAATGTGTTGTTGCTATTTGGTACCATACATCACATGACCTATTTTGTTGGTTTGTTTTTAGTTTTTCTTGTCTGCCTTCTGTTTTACCAGTTTTGTGTGTGTATATATATATATATATATATTGGACACATACAGTATGGAACTTCAGTTCCAAGTATTTGTCACATACAGTATGGAACTTCAGTTCCAAGTATTTGTCACATACAGTATGGAACTTCAGTTCCAAGTATTTGTCACATACAGTAAGGATGAGACTGATTGATTGATTGTCTCGGGACGGGCGATGTGCCATATGGCTGCACTCGTTTCAGAATTGCTCAGTTGTGGGTGACTCTACGGTGATGGCAATTCTGTAAAATAAAGGCATGTACTTTATTGGTCCACTGAGGGAAAATATGTAATACAGGAGCCCATGAGAGAAAAACAGTATACCGTATACAAGGCAGGACAATATGTACAGGAAAAACAAGGTTCATGGCTATATTCCAAGTTACAGTTACAGTAACATGACACTGTGACATATGACTAAAACAAACCAACAAGTCCTCACAGGCACATTAATTAGTAGCAGGAAGGGGCAAATATGTCTTTATTGTAAGGTGGCAATGATGATTCATGCCCTGACCATATCTTCTAGTCAAAACCATGTTGGCATCTTCTTAACTTGGTAGCCAACTAGCCACCTTAGAATATTATATAAATATATTTTTATATGTATATATTTGTTCCTCCATTCCTGATACTGTTGTTTTAGTGCCTGGACTTTTCTTGTTTGGCTATCATCTTTCCACTACACTACATGTGCACCTGATTATGTTGTGCTGTTGAATTTAACTTTGTGCTTAGTTTGCACTTTGCACACATACAGATATACTGTACTACAATACAAGAATAGATTAAAGTACAGCATAAAAAAAGACAAAACTGGAATATGTATAGATCAATGTTAACACTATAAAACACAGCAGAGTGAACTTGTGCAGTGAATATCTAGCCTAGATATTTAAATAAGATCATATCTCCATGGCAACACTAACTACTACACTGTCTGTGTATTTGAATATGGCTCATGGTCTTTGAATCCATGATTCAAGTCCTTGTGGATTCAAATTAGACTAGAAACTATTAGGCTAAACTTTATCAAAATTGTATTTATTTGTGTCCGGGTAGCTCAGTCGGAAGAGCTCTCGCTCTTAAAAAAAACTTTCCTTAATGATTATATCTGGTTTCAGTATTTATTTATGATGTATTTTCTCTATTATTAAGGTTATTGTAGCGGCCAATTTGTATTGGTGGTGGAGAGGGGGGCGGGGGTCTCGACTCACAAGACATGGCCATAAAGCATTTTAGGGTGGGGGCCCAGCCAAAAACGTTGAGAACCCCTGGTCTAGCGCTTTGTTTTACAGGGACAGACCATTACCGGCTGATACAGACCGTTACCGGCTGATACAGACAATAAGCCACTCCCAACCCCAAACTTCTTATAAAAAGGTTATGTTAATTTTGTCAAATAAATCATATGATATCAAACCTGTCCAACATAGACATTTTATAATTAATAATTAATAATTAATTAATAATATAATCAAATGTATGACGTTGATTTTACAAATTCCCTTAACCCTTAAAAAACGTCAGTAATTGGTGGTCCAGCCCAAAAATGGGGCTTCGGTCAGCCTCAAATTAAAGAGTTGTCCACAGTGGTATCCATATTAATATTCACTCTGGTGAACTTTTAATCTAAAATACCGCCTCTTAGATTTCCTAGTGCCCCTAATATTTGTATGGACGTATCCATGATGTGCTCTTCACAGTGACCACAAAGAATGATTCACTTCTTATACGATGCAAATTGCTCATGGGAAAGAAAAAAATAAACTTGTTTATCAACTCAGAACAACATAAAAGTCAATTTCCCCTGTAGAATGTGGCTGGACCAACGAGGATGAAGGGCAGGGCTGTGAGCTCATCTGAGAGCCAGAAAACCACCCTTGAGACCAGTCTTTAATTCTGAGGCCAAGTGGCATTCCTTCCACAAAACTAAAATACTACTAGGAGAACTTTAACTGATGCTGCTAAGAATAATTGGTGAGAGAATAATTATATTCATTCATAGACTGTTGGACTGATTGTGCATAATAATCTAGCTGCAAGCAATTACAGTAGAAGGTATCCATAACATAACCGCTTAAAAAAGTTGTGATTACACATACATCTGATTGTATTAAATTCTGATAAACTAACACGATAAACTCACAATGACTTGGGTAATCCTCATCGTCTCTGTCAATGCTTTGTTTAAAATAAATCCACCAATGACATTTTAACTTTTTGTCAATAAACTACAAGCAGCCATGATTTTTTGTAAGTGTTCGTTTTGGGTAGCGCCACTTCACTCAACATCATTCTTATACTACTATTTTTGATAGTTGTTTTTGTTTATAATTGTATTCTTATTTCTCTTGGTTGGGTTCTTGACTCTTACACTCGTCTGTACCTCTCATGTGTTACACTGCTGTTGATGCACACCTGAAGGTGTCAATGTTTTCTTATCTATTACATTATCTTAACACAACTAGTATTTTCATAGCCAAAACACAGCCCCTCCTCTCAACTCAACTCTTTTATCATGATATGACAGCGTTTCTTATTCTTGGACAACTTTGATTGCTTTTTCATCCTTAAATTCTTTCAGCATTAACCTCAGCACCACACTTGTCCCTGATGGCAGTGGCACCCACAAGCAAAAACTCACATACCGTATTCCACAGTAAAATCCTCATTGCAAATTTTACTCAGAGTTCAATTTAACTCAAAGAGTTCAATTTACACTAGAATCCAAGACAAACACAGGTCTGCTCGCTGGCTCGCTCTAACTGGAGAGACGCTACACACAATGAGCTGACAAGAGCCTCTCTTGAACATATGCCAACATAACGTATCAAAGACATTGGAGCAGGCAGTGAGATGCAATTTAGGGAGCTTAGCACAAACAAAGGAATTCAACTTCCTTCCCACAGTTATATTTTTCAACGGCACAATTTGTATCATCTGCCAAGTATCTCACATATAACTTTGGATAACGTCCCCAACAGCTATCTAGTATGAAATACATTTATAATGTGTGCAATAGATGATATAGTATGGTATTATGTATATTCCGTTTTTCTTTACGTACAGGGCATACAGGGCATTACTTGTTACAGTAAGCAGACACCTGTTGCAATAGCCGTAGCAGGATGCCTAAGATATTTATTAGTGCACTGTCCACACAGAGCAGTGATGCTACTGAGCTCACTCCAACCCAAGCGTTAACTTATAAAATACAGATGTGCCATTCCAACACTTCAGGCTTTCCTGTACGTTTCCTGGATTTGTTTTCTGGAAATACTTGTTTTCTTGCCAATGGCACTTATGTTCTCAAATGGCACATCTGGTAAATGGTAAATGGTGCATTTATATAGCGCCTTTATCCAAGGCGCTTTACGTAGATTGTGCATTACATTCACACATTCATACACTGATGGCAGCGGAAACCATTCAAGGCACCAACCAGCATATCAGGAGCAATTAGGGGTTCAGTGTCTTGCTCAAGGACATTTCGACATCAACTCTGGGGGAGCCCGGGATCGAACTGGCAACCTTGCGGTTACCATCCGGCAACTCTACCCCTGAGCGGCGAGCCACCGCCGCCACCCCATCTGTAAATTAATCAAATTAGTTTGTTGTGGCTTGGCAAACATTGAACTATACTACTGTAGATATAATGTACGTATATATATATATACATGCACCATTCTGCAGGGTAACCACTAACCAGTGGCTGAACAGTCTCTTTATAATGTCCACATAGTACTCGCTGTGCTAGCTAAACAAAAACAAGTTTAGATTTAGTGATTTAATGATTATGCAAGAACACATGATTTGAATTCAATAATGGGCAGGGTGTTCCCTTTAAGCATTTATATGACTCAACTCTGCTTCTCAGGGAATTGTGAAATTGATTAGAAACAGATTTTCTTTAACCAAATATGTTCTTTGTCTAAGAAAAAAAGAAAACATGCTTTATAGATTAGACAAGGAAACTGCACAGAATATGAGTACAGCACGAAAATAGAAGTATAAAAACTAAGGGGTACAGCCTGTACTCCAGCCTCTCTCTCTCTGTGTGTGTGTGTGTGTGTGTGTGTGTGTGTGTGTGTGTGTGTGTGTGTGTGTGTGTGTGTGTGTGTGTGTGTGTGTGTGTGTGTGTGTGTGTGTGTGTGTGTGTGTGTGTGTGTGTGTGTGTGTGAGAGAGAGATAAAACAAAGTAAAGTATCCTTTATTGGACAGAAAGAGATGACTGTGAAAGATAGTTTAGCTTTAGTTTGTGTACTGTATGTGAGATGATGGCCGCCAATGAAACATTGCTGCTTATGTTGGCATATTACAAACCGGTTTAGTATCTTATGGTTTACCCATGATCTCAACCTGTCAACTATAGTCAAATCAATCCTAATATACATTGATGACACCATAGAGCAACCACATGACATGTGTAGGAACAGTGGACATACAGAATGTGCTTTGGCACATGCACAACACAATTAAATAACTGGGTGCCCCTCCTTTATATGGAATTATATCACAACCTGTCCATTATAGTTAAATCAAATCAATCATAATATATCGATGTCAACACATCACACCATATAGAGCAACCACATGAGATGTGTAGGAACAATAACTGGGTGCCCCTCCTTTATATGGAATTATATCACAACCTGTCCATTATAGTTAAATCAAATCAATCATAATATACATCGATGTCAACACATCACGCCATAGAGAGCAACCTGAGATGTGTAGGAACAGCGAACATACAGAATGTACTTTGGCACATGTACAACATGATTAAATGACTGAGTGCACCGCCGTTACATGTACAGTCATGAGAAAAAGTCTGAGCATCGGTACATCGTGTGTTTTCTTGATTTAACATAATACCCAGGTCTAATCAGGTTAACACCTCCTCCAGAATCCAGATACACTCCAATGCAACAACTCTTTTCACTGTTTTCAGAAAGCCTATGTACACTCAACACATCTTTATGCAATACTGGCTTTTAACCCATTTAAACCGTAGGACGACGTGTGGAAACGCCGTAACTAATCCAACCGACGGATTGCTAGGACGTGTACAGTGTACACACGTCCTAGCGCATTTTCATTGATATCAAACGAGAGAAAAATATTCTGTTTTCTTTTTCTTTTTTGGGGGGGGGGGTTGGCCTCTCCTTCTGCACCATACTCCTTGCTCTTCGCGCATGTGCGTTGGCATTCACTTCCCCGTTTACGACTCAGAAAGAATGCCTCGTATCTCCTAATCTAGGGAGCTCTCCGTGGTTTTGACCAGATGGATATACTAAGCTCTTCATGTCTGACTTCAACATGCCTCTCGTTCAAAATATGAACGCGAGGGATTATTCAGCGACTTCATCGTAATGATAGCGAGGTAAGCAAGCAAAAATATTTCTCCCGTTTGTTGTCCGGAACGGAAGGGGGGGGGGGGCTTGCAGAGTAAAAGCGGCCGTATCTGCGCGGCACCCAGAGCTGTTATTTTGAAAGAAAGCTCTCACTGGACTAGTTCACAGTCGAGAGTACGGCGGCTGGGATGAGGATCAGCATCTCCAAATCTGAGGCCATGGTTCTCAGCAGGAAACCGATGGATTGTGCAGTCCAAGTAAACATTGCCCCATGTGAAGGAGTTTAAAGGTGTAGTGAAACGGAAATGGTGGACATTTTATTTTGAAGTTTCAGACGGTCTCAAGTTGAAACACCGCTATGAAGTTTCTGAACCAATCAGAGCGTCGCATCCCTTCAGGGGATGGGACGGTAGCTAGGGACGGGTAGCTATGCTACGCAGGACAGCGTGTGGATGTTTGTTTACAAATCAGATAGTCGGCAACCTTTACCAGTTTACTCTTAATGTGGCTTATTTCTACCCTATAATGTTTTCAGATACATTTTTAGCGTGATGATTAAGTTGAAACCGAGTAATACACTCTCTGGATGTTATCTTGAATGGGAATAAAAACGGAAGATTTCTGTAATCAGTAGCAGCTGTGCAGCCTGTGCTGGACGGATGCGGAGATAGGGGGAATTAAACTGGTGAGCTTCATTTTTATTGGCTTTTATCGATGTTGGCCTCGACACGTCATCACGCAGCACGTTTTCGTTTTCAGGAAGTAATAAAAAATATTCTTTTGATATAAAAACACACAAAAATGAGAATTTTCCCATGTTTTTGGCATCCATTGTTAGGTATGCCCATATGATGACCACGGATATGGTCTAAAAGTGTGAAAAACGTTTTTCATTTCACTACACCTTTAAGCATCTCTGGGTCTTGTTCACGAGTGAGGGGAGGACGGAGACGCACTGTTGTGACGAAAAGAGCTGAGCCAAAAGCTCTCCGTCTATCGAGCAATCTTCGATCATACTCTCACCTACTGTATGATCATGAACGTGTAACGTGAAAGTGTGGGTCATGACCGAAAGAATAAGGTTGTGGATACAAGCAGCCGAAATGAGTTTTCTCAGACAGGTGGCTGGTTTCTCAGACAAGTCACCCGAGAGAGACTGAGTATAGTTGCTGCTTCTTCGCTTGGAAAGGAGCCAGCTTAGGTGGTTCGGGCATCTGGTTAGGATGCCTCTCGAGCGTCTCCCTAGGGAGATCCTCGATGCACGTCTTGCTGGAAGGAGACCCCCGGGCAGACCAAGGATGAGTTAGAGGGTTTATATCTCCAAAATCTGCCAGAATGCCCGGGGTTGCCCAGAATGAAGTTACTAATGTTGCTATGGAGAGGGAAGTCTGGAGCTCTCTGGTGGAGCTGTTGCCCCCGTGACCCGACCAAGGATAAGCGGTTGAAGATGGATGGATGTAATATGTATGAGACAGAAGCCTGTCTCATACATATATAGACAGACATACAGAAGCCTGCCTTTTTCACACAGGAAACCCGTGTGAAAAAAGAAAATGTATTGGAGGAAAAATGTGCTGTAGGCATTATTCTGGCCCTGCCTACTGTATATAACCGGTATCCTACACATACTGGTTTAGTGTAATATTATGTAACCCGTTACCCCTTCTGCGTGGATGGTGGACGCAAATGGAGTTAAGGTGAGATTTGAGGTAAAATTTTTGGTGTCAGGAATGATAATACCATGCAAATTAGTGCCATTCTTGACAGTTTTTCCATTCCACTGCTGTCACAAGCAGACTGCTTAACTATAGAGCTGCTGACAGGTTCAGTGACAAACTTGTATGAAAACAATGTCAGAAATGGAGGCTGTAACAAAGGCCATGTCATTACTGACATGTACAAGGAGGGGCTGGATTTGTCTCATGCATGGCACAATAGAATTAGATTTTCTTGTAAGCATTTGTCATGAAAAACTAAAACATAACTTATAGAGACAAGATAGTAGACTGTAGGAAATGTAGACCAGCTATATCCTCATATACACCATCAACTCTCTCCAAATCCTGGTTTCTTAAATGATATCCCCCACACAAATAGCTGGAAGACTTTTTTATTGTGTTCCACTGAGACACAAAAACTATGTTTTCATGAGTCTGGGTTCTGCGTTATTCATGGCTCATGAAAAAACAAGGTTGCACCAACAAATATTAAGTCCTTCTAACCCCGTTTAAATAGCCGTTTATCTGTTAAGCATGTTGCACAATATTTGAAGCATCTAACACAATGTTTGACATTTAAACCATTACCACAGATTAATTTCAAACTGTCACTTGAGGTGGTTTCTCTAAGATGAATAGAACATTAGAGGCAAATTCTTCACACGGGAATATAAGGGATAGATAGGCTTAACCCATTTGAGTTTTATGAAGATATTGAATTTAGTTTACAATATCGTTGTACCAAGGAATCGGTTGCAATGATAATGGAACAACAGAATATATGATCAAACATCAAGATGAGGGTGGCAACCGACGCCCCAGGCTCCGTTTATCGCTGTTATATCTACCTTATGATAGAGGAGGGCTAAAGTGCCCTAATGTGTTATGGTACTATTGGGCAGCTCAGTTGAGAACTATAATGTTCTATTATACAGAAAGGGGATCCCCTACGTGGAGGAACATTGAATCATACTCTTTGAAGCTCCCGCTGCCCGAATATCTCTACTCTAATTCGAGTAAAAAACTGAAAAGATATACCGCTAATCCTATTGTTAAAAACATGATTAAAGTTTGGCAGGATGTCAGACTGTATCTTTTGGATATCCAACCCAGTTTTCGATTCAGCCCAATTTGGGGAAATGAACATTTCACCCCAGGTAGGGCGGATGGGGGCTTCAAGATATGGGCTGAGAAAGGGATCAAACAATGGAAGGATGTTTTTGACAAAAGGGGGAATCTACTCTCTTTTGATGAACTAGCTGCTAAATACAATTTACCTCGTACACACTTCTTTAAGTATTTACAACTCAGAAGCTTTATAGGGGTTAAACAGGTGAACTCTCTGACACTCCCTCCCTTGTCAATAATAGAGAAAGAGCTTATCAGAAACCCCTTTAATAAGGGCATCATTTCTGACTTATACTCTATGTTAGTAGAATTCTCTCCCGAATCCTCTGAATCCAAATATAATGCATGGAAGGCTGATCTGCAAGAGGAATTGACACTGGAAGAGTGGAGCACGGCCTGTACGGAGGCTCAATCCCAGACGGGTAACACTCGGTTAAAACTATTGCAATATAATTGGCTGATGAGGGTGTATATCACTCCAGAGAAATTAAATAAATTTAGTGCAGATATTCCAGATACTTGTATCAGATGTGGTAAAGACAAAGGTACACTTTTCCATTGTCTGTGGGCATGCCCAAGAGTGAAAGAATTCTGGGGAGAAGTAAGGAGGGAGATTCAGAAGATATTGTTGATAAATATTGAGCTTGACCCGAAACTGTTTCTATTAGGTCTTTATCCACCTGGCCATAAGATTCAGAGTAGCGAACAAAGATTTCTAGATTTATGTTTACTACAAGCCAAAAGGGCTATAGCTTTATCGTGGAAAAAGGTAGGCAAACCCAGTATTGCTCAGTGGTTTAGGGAACTGTCATTGTGTCTTCCTCTGGAAAGAATCACTTATACGCTGAAAAATAAACAAGAGATGTTTGATAGGATATGGGGACGGTTTATCCAGTATATTACGGTTAATGATTTGTCTTATTTAATGGTTGAAACTGAAAATGTTTAATTGTACTCTATGCAGCTATTTGGTCTTGTTGTTGTTACCAGTCTAAGTGCCCTTATTTTGTTTTAATATACTGTATTTATATGTATGTACTGTATGTTTGTTTTGTTTTTGTTTGTTTTTTTTAAGTAATTGTACTGTCTGTATTATGTATTGTGTATTGGTCTGTTGTATTGTCTGTTTGTTTAAAAAAAGAAAAATGCAATAAATATATTGTTAAAAAAAAAAAGATGAGGGTGGCACAGTGGTAAAAATGCTTGCACACCACCGCTGACAGACTGGGGGTTCAAATCCACCGTGGTGCATCCGGCTTTGACGAGCGTCTATATATACGAACAGGATTGGCCCGTGTTGTTCGGGCATGGAAGCCGGACGGCAAGGGTGATATTTTACACGTACGTACTCCTACGGGCTGGGGCATGTTGGGCGGGAGGACTAGGACGGCGGCCCCATGTCCTCCCAGTGGGGGCTCCTCACTGGCCGGTTGCGTCAGTTGGACACAACATCAGTGACAACACACAAATGTGTGTGGGGAGGAATTAATTGGTGAAAGCACAAGAAAACTAAATCAAGGTGAACAGGTACAGCTCAAACAATAAATCGTCGCAGTTGGGCAGAAACCACCATATTTCATCTTTCTTTCCTCCATAGATTAATGAGTGTTGAACAAAAGCAGTGGAGAACGCCAATCTACTATGTAATGTTCAAATTGTGGCGGGATAATGCCCAAATATGAACGTGCTGCTGGTGGGTGGATTATGCTCAAATATGCATAGATTAACTATTCAACTTACACACACTTCACGAGTTTCAGTTTGACTTTCACTGCTGCAGGCATTTCCTCCTGTTTGTGTAGCCAGTTTGTCTGTCTCGCTCTGTCTAGGCCCGTAGCAGTTATGATTTGTGCCGTTATGCGAGGATTAGCGGTGATTGGTTTACTTTTGAGGCCACATTCATACAAACACAAACAAACAAACCCTGTTAGATGTCTTGGTCTTTGGCTATCCTGTAAAAAAGGCTAAACTCCACACTAATTGATTATTATAAATTCTACGGGGACAAAGTAGGACGATTACTGTAGGGTGAGGGTCAACTGCTTTTCTGTGTACAAATACTGTAATACCAAGGGTGCTCCATTTGGTTACTTTTGTACACTCTCAGAGTTACAAATACATTTGATTCAATAAGAATTGCATTGCATATTGAGACTGGCACTTATATATATGTCATGTAATAACCTCCACAGAACCCAAATCCACAATACATGTGTGCACTGCTCTTGGTTAAACAGCTGCCTTAAACTTGTTTCAAATCAATAAACAGGAGAAGCACTCTATGTAGGAAGCATACACCTATGCTGCCACCTAGTGGTCCAGGCAACAAAGCAAAACAACAACACAGTGATTCAGACGACTGGTGATTTAGTGGACGTGGTGTAGCAGCCAGGTGGAAATTGCATAATGTGCCACTGCTTTTAGTCCCAAATAGTTTTCTCCAGCATTGCTTCTACCCATGTCTGAATGGGCCCATGGTGGAAAATGGGCCATAATTAAGATCAATAATAAAATGGACAATTATTATTATTATGATTATGATGTTCGCTAGCTCAGCAACAACAAGCCGGATGCACAACAAGCCAGATAACCAATTCCAACAATCCAAATAAACAACATTACATGCTTTACGTGAAAACTTGAACAAGGACAAATATTTGACCAGTGTTCTAAACCGTGATACAATTTACAATTTACAATTTAGGCATTTAGCAGACGCTCTTAATCCAGAGCGACTTACATTAAGCAATAACAAAAGCATGGCATACATCACATATATAAAAAGTAGTTATCATGAATCATAAACTAAGAACGTAACAGTGGAGTATCTATGTTAACTATACATACTATACTATATAATATATTATACATGTGTACTATAAAGTGCTATGACTACATAAAGTGCAATTCTAGAGCTGTCTACGTAACAAGCTATAGGTCTGTTTAAAATACTATCTAAGTCTACATAATGTGCTATCTAAGGGGCTAGGCTAGGGCAAGTGCTACGGGCCATGGTGGAGTCTGAACAGGTGGGTTTTCAGACTACGGCGGAAGATTGGGAGTGAGGCTGCAGTTCTGACTGTGATGGGAAGTGCATTCCATAGTTTTGGAGCCAGAAGGGAGAAGAGTTTGGGACGTGTGGAGCGTTGTCCCGGTGTTTTTAGTGAAGGTACCTCCAGCTTCCCTGCGTTGGCTGATCTGAGTGCGCGGGAGGGTTTGTAGGGTACGATCATACTTGTGAGATATGGGGGGGCCATGCCTTTGGTTGCTTTGAATGCCAGCATCAGAGTTTTGTATTCTGTGCGGGCAGCGACCGGGAGCCAATGGAGGGAGCGGAGAAGGGGGGTGACGTGTGAGAATTTTGGCTGGTTGAAGACCAAGCGGGCTGCGGCATTTTGGATCAGTTGGAGGGTCTTAAGTGCACATGCCGGTAGGCCGGTAAGGAGGGAGTTACAATAGTAAAGTTTTGACAAGACTGTTGTCTGGATTAGGAGCTGGATTAGGAGCTGATACACACTACTACTATACCGTGCATAGTTATAGTATTCACTATGGTGACCAGTCATTCCGGTACTAGTCCCATTTTCAAGCATTCATGTGAATACTCATGAAAAATATCTATAAAACACATGCAAGTACAGTAGCCTTAAAGGACCACTTCACCACTTTTCAACTTCTCTTCCTATAATTGGTCCTAACTAATGTTCATGATAAAATACCACCATTTTTTGGTCTGTGTCTCATAGGAAGGCTGTGGGCAGTTCAGAAACCCGTCCACCAGTGACATCATCGATGGTGAATCCAAGCTAATAGAAACGACAGGCTTTCTTTTCCTGAAAAGTTGCAATGCAAAAGTTGAAGCCATCGTTCTCACGATAATACAAATCTAAATATATTTTAAAACAAATCTTGTTTAAAAAAAATCTGCCTAATGATGATGTCACTGGTGGACGGGTGTCCTAACTGCCCAAAGCCCTCCTATGAGACACAGACTGAGTAGGAAAAAATGGTGGTGTTTTATCATGAACATTAGTGAGGACCAATTATATGAAGAGATGTTGAAAAGTGGTGAAGTGGTCCTTTAAGGTGTGAAAATAATAACACCCTATTGTAGGCATAACATGATTGTAACTGCAATACTGGACCTTTATTCCCCGTATGGATTGAGCTTTGATTAGAGCTCTCAGCTTTTTGTTTTCAATTTGTTTGTTTCATTTTGTTAAACTAAGTTCTAAAAAAAATGTTTCGTTTTCTTCTCAGTTTTGTTTTTTTCTCTGTTTTGTCAGAAACTAAGTTACAGGTTAAAGGGTAGGCAAAATAAGCTTTGGCTTCAGCTTTTCAGTGCCACCCCTGATTATGCAAACACAACTGTACATGTAAAGCACCAAAATAAACCATTAATTCATTCAATTTACAGCTCTATGCTGCTCCATAGAGGCCAGCAAAAGCAGCTCTGATATTCTTTTTTATTCTCACCACACTTAAAATAATGTTGGATTTAAAGTAGCTATAAGCAATATATACAGTATGTCCAGATTTGAATTACCTTTCTTTTTTGGTATTCAGACAGCCAGCAATGAGTAAAACGCTCCCAAACATGTTTTGTCTCTGTGACACATCTAGGGGCCACAATCTGCATTGAAAGATCTTCCTAGAAGCTTTGTCATTGGTCGAAAAAAAATAACCTTCAGAAATGACAGTTTGCTGGCTGTCTGAATACCAAAAAATAAAACAAAAAAGGTCATTACATTTTTGAGAAATAATGAAAAAAAGATTGTTTATAGCAGCTTCAAGTCTTCATACGAGTTCATAAGATACTCCACAACCCCAAATGATAAAAAACATGTCATAGTCCGGCAGCAGACAGACTTCTTTTGTTTAAAGTGGGAAATTGGTAGGCCTATATAGTATTTTTTATTGGCCTAAAATATTGTCTATATACATACATTCATGAATCCACTTGCCGAACGGCTGTCACTATTGGGCAATTTTTTTAATTCAAATAAATAATAAATATATATATATATATAAATATATATATAAAAAATATCAAACTTTCCTTATGCTTTAAGTAGCATGTGACATGTCAAACTAGGGGGTTTTCATGATTGTGAATCCATTCCAAGCATTCGTTTTGCACAAAAAACACTCCTTGGGCTAAAACGGCCATAGACGTCATGACAAATGTGATGAGGTCAGCACATTAAGGGCAAGTGGCTATGGCTGTTTTTAGCCCAAGGAGTGTATTTTGTGCAAAACTAATGCTTGGAATGGATTCAGAATCATGAAAACCCCCTAGTTTGACATGTCACATGCTACTTAAAGCAAAAGGAAAGTTTGACATTTGACAGCCATAGGATGTTAATGGTCACAAGAAACAAGAAAAGTGACAGCCGGTCAGCAATGGACTCATGAATATATAGACAATATTTTAGGCCAATAAAAAAAGACCATATACGAAATTTTCCCACCCGTCCACCTCTACTGCCGGACTATCATAAAAAGTGTTCATCGAATCAACTCTTTAGGTTTATTGCTTGTTACGCTATTATGATTTCCTCTGTAATTGGCTCCCTCTATACATGTGTCTATTGAAGCTATCACAATGCCGTTCTTCAACATTAGAAAGTGTTGAAAGGTGTGCTCGGTAATGTACGTCTGCTAAGCCCTGAAATAACTGTCCCCTATCTTGATGAAAACACCTAGGGCATGTAATACGTCCATAAGCACATGGGTGCGACTGTGTGTGTATGCAAGTTGATGTGCAGTATACTTAAGGGTCCCTTAAGTATATGTATATGTAAACCCTAATGTAGCTTGCTCAATAATCTACAAAAAAAACCTCATACAAATCTATCCAAAAGTGTGGGCTAAAAGACAGCATTACTTCAAATACCATCGCTGGATTCACATTGTATGCAGATTACATTGCATTCAGATTAAGTTTATTCACATTGCACCGTATTCAAATGTCTGTCTGCATATACAACAAGGTCTTGTTTTAAGAGAAGCATCATCTGGCATGGGGATGACGCAGGCACGCACGCACGCACGCACGCACGCACGCACGCACATGATGACAGATGACAGACTAAGCACAGGAGTGAAAACCAATTTGACAATTCTTGGGTTTAACCAAGAGTTTCTGTATCACCGATGAGAGGAGAGAGGCACATGGATTTAAATAAAAGGACAGAACTTCTCTCATGTTCTCGCCAGTCGCCACCATGTCTGACAAAACATAGATTCCATGGCAGCTTCCATTATGTGCTCTGCAGTAACTGTATAGAATGAGGACGCCCAACAGTACATTGCGTTATAAAAGGAGACAACCCACGCTTCCAAATAATACATCTCTCAAACACGTCTGAGAAGGAGAGGCTACCATTTGTATTTGAAAACAGTGTAAGCAGGCACTGATCGACCTCACCTAATGCAGTGAGCCCATGTTACGCACCAATTACCTGTCCAAGTGCATAATGTATGACGTTACGTGATAGAATGTGTACGCCTATTCATCAAGCCGGTTGGTAGAGTACACACAGTGCTGTTGGTAAACCTGACCCAATGCTGACCTGAGGATTACTGTCAGAAACTGTTTAGTCTTCACACAGTCGAGTGCTTTATCAGATAAGTGTGCAGTGAGAACATTAAGTCTACCCTAGGCTGTACGTTTGTCTTTGTAACTACAATAGAGCAGCTAGTATACAGCTACTGTAATGTACACTTATGGCTCCATACTGCTCCATGGAGGCCAGCAAAAGCAGCTCTGATATCTAAACATTTCCCATATAAAAGCAGTCCTAAATTGGAGCAATACTTCATCTCACAGCTGCATTGCCATAGTCTCACTCAGAGTTCATCTGCATCATGTCATATGCTATCACTTTAAAATAAAAGTTTACCATTGTTTTCTCTTTTTTGCATACTTTATGTTAGGATTGTGTTTGATCAAACTAAATCAACTTCATGGCATACCTCTGAGACAGGCTGGGAAGAGAGGCTGGCAGCCGGTCGTCTCTCTGGCTGCGTGTGACAGGAGGCTCTGTGTTGTGCTGGTGTGTGCCTGCAGGTGTTACTGACAGGTTGACTGCCACCTGGTCGTCTGCCATCTGGTCTGACACGGCGCTCGCTCCGTCTCCTCTCTGACTCATAGTGCCCGCCCACTCACAGCTCTGGGCTTCTGTATTGTGTTCAATATCTACATGGCCTGAAGGCAGCTCGACACACCATATCGGCCGATCTTGACCCCCATATTCTTCTCCCTCTGTGGACGATATCGGACTTCCTGCCGTGGTGCCCATGCTTTTGTTGTGCTCCTCAATGTTTGAGGCTTGGACCGTTGCTGTGACACTATCGGCAGAGTGGCCAGTTGTTTGAACGGCGCTCCCTGCCCTCGCTCCCTCTGCCGTGCCAAGCCCTTCTGTCTCTATGAGCGTGTGCGAGCCTATTTTCTCGCTATCTGAAGGCAGGAGAGAGTGAGTGAGCGTGTCCTCCTTTTCCCCCGCATTAACAGCGGGGGAGGGAGTGTGTATGTTCCCAGTACTGCGGGAACCTTTGTATAGGTGACACTGTATCCCCTGCCCTGGGAGCTCTGTATGGATGCTGGGGTAGGCCTGTGTTCCCAGGCCAGTTTGTGTGTCCATGCTCAGGTTTCCCTCTGAAGCCTCCTCCTCCTCCCGTCCATGTGGCTGAGAGGAGGGCGGGGCCGCCTGGCATTCCACCCGTGTGTTGTTCACCTGCCGGACCGGTGTGGCCGGTAACTCCTCCTTTCTCTCCTCTTCCCCAACATCTTTGGATTCCTCCTCTTTCATCCGTGGCTCTCTCTGCTGTCTCTCTCCTTCCTCCTGCCTCCTTCCATCACAGTCTTCTGGAAACACAGAAGTGGCAATATTCTCCTCACAATTGTATTTTTCCTGCTTTTCCATGTGATCTTCCCTTTCCGTCTGCTCATCCTCGCACAATATTTCACCTCTCTTGTTATTCGCTTCCGTCTCATAGCTCAAATCCGGCGTTGCGCTCTTGGTTTGAGAGATGTCTTCCATCTTCTCCGGCTGCACCACCACGATCGCACCCAATCCAGGCTCTTCTTGTGAATCCTTCTCACACTCCACGTACAAACACGTTTGCTCATTCAATGAACACGTTTCGTCTTTTCTCTCAGAGAGCGACGTGTCCAAATGCTCCGCCATGAACATCACATATGCATCTACTCTGTCGTCTTCGACTGTGTCTTCATCGCTGCCGTCCTCAATGTTGTCCTCCACAGTGTCTTCATCGCTGCTGTCCAACTCGTTGGCCTCCACAGCAGTATCCATTGTGTCTTCATAGCTGCTGTCCTCCATGCTGTCCTCCACAGCACTGTAGTAGACGGTGCTGCCTTCCTCCGTCGTGGTGCTGTCGTCTGATCCAGTTCTACGGAGTACTGGGTTACAGTGCACAACATAGCCCCCACGCACCCCTCCTTCAGGCTGGGTCAAGGTCCCCTTTTCTATTGCCTCGACTTCTGTCTCTTGACCATTTGCAGCAGCCATTGTTTCAAATGCCGGAGAGGGACGGCCAGGATCATTGCTCAGCGTTGCGGTGTGAGATGTTGTCTCGAGGGAGCTCAAATAGACAGGACGGGGATGGGCAAAGTAGGGAACAAAGTTAAATGAGTCAGGATTGTCTGTGTGAGAGAGCGTCATCACCGAAGGATTCTGAGTTTCATCAACGTCTTGGCCAAATCCATTGGAAACTAAGGAATTGCAAGAGGAAGTTGCATAGAGGCAAGTTGAGTCAGTTTCATAGGGAGTAGGGTGGAAAGAGAACCCTGGAGGGGAGGGATGGTCATAGAGAGCATTAGGCACATGTTCCTTAGACCCAGTATCAATACTGGACGCTTCATTAGGCACATGTTCCTTAGACCCAGTATCAATACTGGACGCTTCATTAGGCACATGTTCCTTAGGCCCAGTATCAATACTGGACGCTTCATTAGGCACATGTTCCTTAGGCCCAGTATAAATACTGGACGCTTCAGCAGCACAGGTGTTATTGACATCCATGTTGGTACATGCAGCATCACTTGCCTCCGTCCTGTGACCAGAAAGGGCAGAATTTAGTGGAGTCTCATTCAACAGACTGGTATCACTATTAATAGTCTCTGTGGGACCCGAAGCATCTTCAACCCCCTCATGACCACTTCCTGTTGCCACAGAATTAGCCTGATGATGGGAATTAATAAGTTGCAGGTCCTCATTAAGGGCATGGTCTGAATTATCAGTAGGTGGATCATGACAAATCTTCTCAGTACGGTCACGGTCAACAGAATGTAATACCTCAGTAGCAAAAGACTGATTGAAAATGGACTCGTATGTAGCTCTATCTGTGTTGGCAGACGGAATGTCATTTTCACTACTGGTAACAAGAATAGCAGATGCTTCCTTGTGATTATTTGAGTTGTCGCTGATGTTTTGAGGATGACTAGTCTCCGTTTTAAGATCAGATGTGTGCATGTGAGCATCAGAGTCTGCTTCAGTAATGATGTTGTCGGTTTCAGAGTCACAGGTTACCAGAGATGGGTCATTACTTGGATAAGTGTTGTGCGCCATCTCGAGGGCACGAGGCTGTGTAACGGAGAGGGTGATATTTGGGGGTTCATTATCAGACACATCAGGTTGGGTCTCTGATTGCTCAGGGGTGACGGCATCAGCCAGCTTTACAGATACTGAAGTCAGGCGATCAGAGTCCAGTACTGCTGCGTGGTTGTTTGAGGCACCGATTGTTGCTGCTGACCCATGTTCTGTGATGCCAGGCGTTGCTGAAGGTGTTACGGGAAGAACGTCGGTTGTAGCAGGAGCATCCATGGTAGGCTCGGCATCCATCTGTTGTGTTGGCGAGTCAGCATTGTGGAGTGGCTGGACCACATGGGTCTCCACCTCCATCTCCGAGGAGAACGGCGTCACAGATTCATCCCATAGCAGCTCAGAAATGGTGGCAATCGGTGCTCTTCCCACCAATTTCTCAAACGCGTCAAAAGGATCAAAGCCGTCATCTGAGGTTTCCCAGGATTTCAGATTTCGGTGGTTGAGAATGACGGGGGATTCACACTGTCTGGTCAGAGGTTTGTATGGTCGTGTGTGATTGTTGGCTAAGGGGGGAGGAGTTGGGATGTCAAATGGAGAGTCAAAGTCTGAGGTGATGGTGTCCAGCTCCGATTGAGATTTACTAGTGAACACCTTATGCGCTTGATCCAATTCCCATTGACTGAGGCCAACAGCAGCCTGTAAAATCACATAATTATGATTAACTAAAGGAAATAAATGTATTGATTATTATAAATACATCAGTTTCTTTTTTCTTGGGATCGTGTTACAGATGGATAAAGCAAACAGTTATTAGTCATGCTTGGAAAAAAAGATGATAAAAGCTTCAAGAAAGTGTTTTAGGATTGCAAATCACCTGTGAATACAAAATAATACATTATAGTATGATATTAAAAACTCAACTATACAACCTTGTCTTGCTCTCTGGTGGCAGGGCTGTAGAGGCCAATGATGCTCTTGGAGAAGTTTTCTCCTGTTGTCTTCTTCTTCTTCTTTCTAAGACCAAAGCTGAAGGAACCAAACGTTTTTGGCTTTCTGAGGTCCAACTCTGAGTAGCTGAAGAGTTTCCCCTGATAGTATGAGAGAGACAGACAGACAGACAGACAGACAGACAGACAGACAGACAGACAGACAGACAGACAGACAGACAGACAGACAGACGGATGAGTGCGAGTGACAGTAAGGGTGCAGCATGCAAAACTGTTCAGACCTGAAATGGATGAATAATCGGGGCGGCAGTGGCTCAGGCCGGTAGAACAGTGGCTCGGGCCGGTAGAACAGTGGCTCGGGCCGGTAGAACAGTGGCTCAGGCCGGTAGAACAGTGGCTCAGGCCGGTAGAACAGTGGCTCAGGCCGGTAGAACAGTGGCTCGGGCCGGTAGAACAGTGGCTCAGGCCGGTAGAACAGTGGCTCAGGCCGGTAGAACAGTGGCTCAGGCCGGTAGAACAGTGGCTCAGGCCGGTAGAACAGTGGCTCGGGCCGGTAGAACAGTGGCTCGGGCCGGTAGAACAGCCAGATGGGAACTGCGAGGTTCCCAGTTCGATCACGGGCTCCCCCAGAGTTGGTGTCGAAATGTCCTTGAGCAAGACACTGAACCCCTAATTGCTCCCGATGTGCAGGTTGGTGCCTTGCATGGTTTCCACCACCATGGGTGTAACTATGAATGTGTGTGAGAATGGGTAGCTATGGATAAAAGTGCTATATGCACCATTTACCATAATTGAATTGGAATCTCACTATATTCTTCGTAATCATAATGCAAACATTGAAACAGAATAATACTAAAACCCCACCTTATTATAAACAATGTGCTTACCACTAGAGAGAAAAAACACAACCAAATCTGAGGCATTTCTTTATACCATGAATGTACTGTGGACAACTGGACATGTGGTGAGGAAGGACATTCTACAAGCGTTTGTGTGTCAGCATTTTTAGAATAGAAGCAGGGAGACACCCTGCTTCCAATTCAACAAACAGAAATGACTCCACCCAAAGATCATTTGGGTGAAATGTTTTTGCCCTGTAGCACGGAATACAGCAGTGGGTGAACTACAGTGTGAATTCAAATAAGCGCCAACCATAGAAATTAACTGTACAAAACTGTCATTTTCAACACTACTAAAAATCTGTCATAAAACATAATCAACTTTGAAAGTTATTTCAAAGAACTGTATGAGATAATTTGTCTGATATTAGGAGGGGTAATATACGTGATTATCACTGAACTACAGTGCTTATTATAAATGTATTATAGTGTCAAATAACAGGGAGTCTCAAGACACTTTACATTATAGAGCAGAGACCCAATGTTTTCCCCCCATAGCAAGCAATTGGCAACAGTGGCCTGAGAAAAACTCCAGTTTAACAGGAGGAAACCACAAGCAGAATCAGGTTCGAGGGTGGAAGGCAATCTGCCTCTACCGTGTGGTGTTGAAAGAGTGTGGGAGGCAGCAACACAAATAATACCTAGAATGACAACACTAACAATATTGACTACAGTGTATATAGTCCACAAGCCTCGACCCGCAACCAGGCTTCCCCAATCTCAATTGATGAGATGCAGCCAAGTGTCTGCACACTGGATCAAGCTCAACAGATATTTTTTGACATTTTGAGTCTGGTAGCTGGTAGAAGAGCCTGTAGCTCTTCCTCAGAATTCTCAGGAGTCTGGAGAAGAGCTACCAGGCTCTAAACGTCACCTGTGTGGTAATTTCAATTAAACCCCTGGAGCTTGATCCAGTGTGCAGACTCTCATCTATATTGAGTTTTGTTTCTGCCCAGCACCTGGCATTTTAAACTTTGGCTGTACAAGCTTCATTTACCTTTTAGCCTGAGAGACAAGGTGATTGACAGATAAAAAGCATGCCGTCTGAATCTGATAAAATGAGATCATGTACGTGAGAGAGAGGGAGACACGGTTAAGAGTACACCCATGGAATGAGGTTTCACACAATACAACATTTCCTACACAGCAATTACTAATGAAACAAATTGTTCATGTAACCGATAAGAAAGATAAGTGTGATGGAATTCTGCTGAACGACATGTTTTTCCTTGAATAGACAATGGCACATAAGGTTGCTGGTTAGTGCAGATTAGAGACTCATCTGGGTGTGTCAGGTAGGAATTCCTTCTTTATTGATAGAGTTAGGAGAGTATGAATAGGTAAGACAACAATGGTGGTGGAATTCAAGTCGAGGTGGCAGTGGATGGACGGGGTAACTCCGTTGTGTGTCTTATACAAACTGTGAATTATGGAAAACCACATTCTGCCAACCCGTACACACGGAATCATAACAATGCAAGGACAGACAGATACTACATACAGCAGAGACAGGCAGGCACAGACGCATATACATACACACATCATATTTGTTCATGTCCAGTTGCCTTTTAGACCAACTGATTTAGCATCTTGGATCACGGGTAGCCATCATCTATTCTTAACCACTTAAAACCTATGAACTTTGTTATATGTCAAATAGTGGAAATGTGGCATGCAAACACAGATTAGACACACCAACAGACCGACATGCGGAAACAGCGGTCGAACATGCGCTGCTCCTGTGCTTGCGGTTAGGTTAGGGTTTGAGGTAGGTTGTCGGTCTAATGACAGTCGGACCAATAGTATGACTAAACTAAAGCCTGTACCCGGAAATGTACAAGATCAACATCAAGCAAAAAATGTGTCGCATCATGACACACTGATCTGCTACTGAAGATAGGCGAATGTTTGCCTATTATTACACACCCAGAACAGGGCGTGTCATAATAGAATAAGTATCAGATCTCCAATGAGGTTAATTACAGAGTTTAGCTGAGGGTTGGGTTGGTGGCCTATAACATTGTAAGGGAACAAGGCAACAAGACCGCAAGGACTTATTTCGGTGATATCATTTTAGACTACAGTAAGTGTTTGACTGTACTCTGTACCGTTTACATTTCTAACTAATAAAGTAATCAATCAATCAATCAAACTAGAAGTGTTTCAATCCAAGCAGAAGGTTTACTACTGGACTATGTAAGCAGTGGTGTATGATTGATAATTATTGACTAAAGTCCAACCCTTCCTCACTACTTCACCGTCTGACTTTACAACTTCACAGATATGTAAACAAATGGCACCCTGACCCGGCCTATACACTGGCGTTATTATCTATGAACACGCAGTACACAGGCATGCATTGTACGGTACATGCTCATGTGTGCTTGCACGGGTCTATCCACACAGACAAACATATACACTTATGTTTAGCTTACTGCACTTCCGAATTCCCTCTAGCGAACAGAAATGTATAAATAGTGTAGAGAAGAAATGTTTTTTTTTTTCATGCCAGCTATACAAATGACAGCTATTAAGCTGTCATAACATGACACTGCCCAAGAGAAATGCACTGGCTCCCTCTACTGGTGGGACAAATACCTGGGATCATTTCAACTTTATCTTATTAATCCTTTACATCCTATTACTATGCTCATCTAGCAAACTAGGGTAAAGTTGTAAAGTAAAAATTACACAAAGAATACCTACATCTTGTTTTTAACCCATTTTGGGCGGGAACCCCTTTTGGTGTTAGCATTATGCTATAGCTATTGAAAAATAGCAGATCTACAAGATCATAGCGTCAACGTGCTACGAGCTTGTAGGTCTATTTTGTTTTATATCGAAGAACGACTGACATAGAAACATAGCTTTTTCAGAAAACTGTCAGGATGTAGAAGACATTTTTAGAATCTGATCTCAGGTCAAAATGGGTTAAACTACAGTTATTACACCAAAATGCAGTGTAGAGCAGTGTTTCCAAACAGTATTTAATAGTCAAACAAATGTAAAAACATCCAAGAAATTCAGAAATCTTTTTAAAAGGATTACATTTCCAGAATCTTTAAAAAAAATGTTCCAAAACCATGAAATAGCAATTCTACAAGAATTGCGTGTTGCGAGTTTGTAGGCAATTTTCACTATTTGAGCTTGCAGGCCATTTTCAATATTTTTGACATGAGTACATTATCTAGCCAGTTACAGTAGCAATATGCCCAGATGCAAGTCACAGGAGAAACACCTGAATGAAAGCCCATAAAGTTACGGCCATGATTCTTTCCTATTAATTCACAGCCTCAAAGTGATTCAGGTTAAAATGAAACATAAAAAACATTAAACATAATTCATCAACGCATGCCCAATGGCATTTATGGCATTTAACCAGGCTTGCCTAGTCTTGTTTTTATAAGCGATTAAAAAGAAGCGACATGGGAACGGTGTGGATCTCAGACTTGCATAGTTAAACAATCAGATATCTTGGCCTACTGATCTGATACTGATACGTCTGGTGAAACTGTGTGGAAACAATCAGGACATTTTAAAAATAACAGCATGAAGGTCAGTATAGACCGAAAGCTTGCAAATAAAATATATTGATTGTGCACAGATTTGAGTGTGCGCTGGAGCTTTTCTTCAACAATAGTAGCATTGCAAAGACTTTAGGGTAGTCCTTCATATGGTATTGTATAAGGATTGGTTTTCAAATTAGTGTCCATAGGTTAATAAATGAGCACACTGGCTTTAACTCTAGTATGTGTGGGAATCAATACCACATTGATTATTTCAAATCGGTGACTGACAAGTGCACAAGACATTTGGTGCTGATCAATCCAGCAGTTTGCTGGCTCTGGAGACACAGACTGACCATCTTTTAAACGGCTCGCCTCGGAGGAGACATGCTGTTAAAATAAATTCTTTATGACCCAGGCTTTGACAAGAATTCAGTACTCCATTTCCTGAATGGTGAAAAAGGCACAAGCTTCCACTGGTGTCATGTATGCAAGGTGCCATGTGATTTGCTGCAAATTGGCACCCTCTAGTGTTGAAAATGAAAACTCAATATCACTTTCAACCTGGCATCCCTATTTTGGGCATGTTATACTGTAGGTGACAATTTTCCAAATTGTGTTAAAAAAATGCGATCAAGTTATATGCCAAACTATACCGGATGGTCAATTAACATCTGCTTCATATCATCTACATAACTAGAGCTGTCTATTTTATAGGCTAGAGTGGTGCCCGTTGGGCACTGGCCTACTTGGAACGTTGGAAATGCATGCCCTACCCAGTTATGTCTGTGTCCCTTTTATGCCCATATATGGAGTTATTTGTCAGGCATGCCCAAATATGGAGTCTATGCAGATGTCAGAACACATGGTGATGTCAGAACAAGCCAGCTCCATATATGGAGATATAGAGTGATCAGGTCCAGACTCCAGAGCTCGGGCAGAGGCTTTAGTACTGTGTGCATATCCCACAGTAGTATATGGATACATGTGTGCTCATGTGTGTAGGTATGATGTATGGTAGGTCCTAGTTATGCAAGCAGGAGCCTCAGGGAGAGGTGTGCGTAGACCAACGGAGGAATGCAACTACCGTTGGAGATGACACCAAACTCATACAGTCACAGGGGGCCATCATCTCACAAACTAATATCTCCTGGAAGCAATATTCTTGTTCTGACAGGCCTCCAGTAGCTTTTAAACGACTGACGGTAAGAACATCTAAAGCAGTGGTTCTCAAAATATATGGGCTCGGGGCACCCCTATACCATACATATCCACTCCGACATTTATCATTAATCATTATTATTATTAGCACTATTATTAGTAGTATTATTAGTATTATAAGACGACGATGAACATAACATTCAAATGTACGTGCACAGCACAGTTCAAAACATACGTTCAGGGGGTACGTGTTGAGAACATCAGTATCCTTAGAATGTATTAAAAAAATAACTGTGTAGCTGAGACTTACAGTGATATAAAACAATGTATTTATTATTTTATATTGGCACCCCTGACCTAAAGTATCGGCCTACCCTGAGAGAGAAACCAAGAGAGAGAGATAGGAGATTATGAGGATGAGGAGGATATAATCCATTCTGGAAGGTTCCCGGTTCGGTCCCCGGCTCCCCCTGGGTCATATCGAAGTGTCCTTGAGCAAGACACTGAACCCCTAGCCTGGGGTCCACCTATGCTTTCTATGGCATAGGCAGCTCCCGGCAGGATCCGCCGGGAGAATCTAGATGCAGCTGCGCGACATGAGACAGAGAGAGATCGGAGCGCGTGTGTGTGTACGGGTGTGCGTCAATTTAACAAAGGTGCAGACGATCAGAAATCAGCAGAGACTGATCGACGTTTGCGCTACTCTATGACGAATTGAAGTGGACTCGGTCCCAGACTTTTTTTTCTCCCTGGAAATAAAAACGGGTTTCCGAGGCTACTGAACCCCTAACTGCTGCCCATGAGCAGGTTGGTGCCTTGCATGGTTTCCTCTGCCATCGGTGTGTAAATGATTGTGTGTGAAAGGGTGAATGTAATACACATATTAAAGCGTTTGGATACAGCCGGTATATAAATGCACCACTTACCACTTTACATGAGTAATATTTAAGCAAAGTAACTGTGCTTCTACTTGAGTAGGATGTAGGATTTAGTATTCTTTTCATGTAATTCTGTAGAAGTTACACATATTCAAACCTGAGTTACTGGTAGAGGTGGGGGTTGGGTTCCAAAGTACATTGCTCAAGGGCACAAAAATGGCAGATGCTAAAGAACCGAACGTGTCCCTAATTTACCCATATCATCTCTTATGGGGCCTCATTCACTAACCTGGTCGTAAATGTCAAGCATAAAAATAAAATAATACAATCAGGCTGTGTTCGGACAGGAGGTCCTAGTGCCTGAGTAGAGAAGTGAAACAAAACTTGACATTTAAAAAATAAGAATTCTGCTTTATTTTGAATATATTGAGGTGTATTGTAAATTTGTAATAGATGTATTGATCTCTCCATAGTTTTTCATATATGATGATCCACTGTATTTTCTTTTTTTATCTGTAAAGTTAATTGAAGACATCCTGTCCTACGTCGGAATCCATCCTGTATCCTCAGAGGGTAATGTGTGGTGTTCATGGATCAATATTTATAAAATGGATAGCATGACATTGGAGGTGTGCCTGCCTGTTGCCTCCTGCAACACAACGCCGAGGGACCTAATAATTCAGCTCTCCGTTTGAATTTGTATCATATGCGTCCAAGCAATAGATTGTTTGACATCTTTTTAATGTGTTCAAAAATGTTGGGCACAAAAATATTTTATTTGAAGTTTTGCACTACTGTGATTGATTTTGCTTGAAGAATAAGGTGTACAGTATATATATATATATATAGATATATATATATATATAGATAGATATATATATATATATATATATATAATGTATGTACTGTATAGTTGTGATATATTGGTGAATTGCAACAGCGGCATTCCTCACAAGATGGCGCCCCCGTCCATGGAGCTAAATATCTTTGCTGAAATTAGTGTAGGGCTTGTAGCTTGTAGAGCTATAGAATAGAGATAATAGGTTTCGTGTTGTTAAATGGTTGCCTTAAAATCACTATAACGGGATCAGAACTGCCAGTTTTAAGTCAATAAATTGAAAAAGAAAAACATTGAAAAAGAAACAAAATGTCAATAAATCAATTTATCACAAAATATGATTTGCTGTATCCTGATGAAGCCATACTGTAGTTAACACATAATGGTATTTCAAGGTACATAATCGCACAGCATACAGTATATCACAGCATATATAGCAAACTGGCCAGGCAACAGTGAGCTAAAACATGTGTATGGTAGATTACAGAACAACATGGGATGCTGGTGAAGGGGAGTGAATTGACTTTGCATACTAATTAGAAATTGTTTCCATTGATCTGTATAAAAACATCTGGATGAAATTAACAGAAATGCCATATTTCTATAGCATCAATACATTGTCCACTAAAATCCTTTCATGGCGACAGCCTCCCTGGGAACTGACAAGGGTCAGTAGGTCTGCTTTTGCTGGTGATTGTGAAAACCATTCAGGCATTGTGAGAGTGTAGAGTGTGGGTCTCATCGTGTACACGGCACGCCCTCTCCCCTATGCATACACCGCTTTACACTCACACTGTGGGAGTAAACGGAGGAAATAATGGCTCCATTTGGCAGAGAAAACTACTAGAAGGCAGCTGAGAAGAGGTGTACTGTATATATTTGTTTTTGTAAACATTAGTGATATCACCAATAATAGTAAGATGAACTGGACGCAGATTATCAAGTTTCATATTAACCAAGACACTCAGCTTCAGCTTTTGCCTGCATCCAAATCACCAAGTATGTATTGTATATTATTGACTATTGCATCTCCCGTCACATGTTCCACGGTTTACTCAAATAAGGCCGGTTTGTGCCACGCCATCACGTGTCTCTTTACCAGCATGTGAAATATTTCATATGTCATAAAGTCAATAAACAAGGGGGAAGGTTAAGCGGGGTGTGGGCTGTGGGGCCAGCCCACTCCATTTGAAAAAATACACAAACCCTCGTTTTTTTATCTTCTCCCTGTGAACTGACAGGGGTCAATAATGTTTAGAGCTGGCTCCAACTGACCTTTGACCTAGGGGCAGTAGCGTACAGACTTGACTTGTTGCCGTCAGGACTGCGGACATCATCCAAGGCCTCTCCATCACTGGCTGCACCACGGGACTCTGCAGCGCTGTGGAAGCACATGTACAAAAGAGACATTCAGCAAAAGACTATATACAAATTAACCTGAAAGAAAAATGAGGCCTTGTTATTTTGTACAAGTAACTGGTATACATGATCATGGAGGTTATTGATAAAGCTGGTCAAACTATCTGGAAAGATCTGTTTCTTTCAGAAACAGATCTCTGTGTGACCTCATGCAGTACCAGTACTGTGCATAATTCTGCATCACTGACTCTGTCACCATCCTTAATATTCAGTATATTGTGCCAAAAATAGCAGCTCTACAAGATCACAACGTGTTGTGACGCACCACGTTGTATGATTGTAGATCTGCTATTTTCAGCATAGTAGAGTATCGTAAGACAAAGTACACCTTTACACCCGCCTTCTAATGTATGTATGTATGTATGATTGTAGATCTGCTATTTTCAGCATAGTAGAGTATCGTAAGACAAAGTACACCCTTACACCCGCCTTCTAATGAGAGCGCAAAATCTGTCTTGGAAGAGCCACCCATCGACTAATCTAATATACGGCAACCTCCCCTGTGTTTCTTCACTAGTCCGATCCAGAAGAACACAGTTTTCCGGCCACTGCTACAGAGCTGACAATGTGGTTATATCTTCCCTTCTTCTCTGGAGTCCTGCTTCAAAGCAGACCAGAGGTAGAAAACTGTCGTTCCCTGATGTCATCGCTAGGGACACAGGCATCAGTAAGCAGGAACTGGGGATGGCAATGAAGGACCGGGAAGTCTGGCGTAATATTGTGAAAACCGCGGTCGAAAAATGATGATGATGAAGACAAAGTATAAGTAGCTAAGTTACTGTAGCTGGCAACAAAAGTGTTTGATTGCAGCGATGGTGTTCAAGTATGCATCGTGTCCTGTGTTTGCACCTGCAGTGCAAATACTGTAGCAATCAATGACACAATACCTAATTGAATAAACGAGCATGGACAATGGACACAACCTGATAAAAAAAGAAAAGGGGGGAAAAAGCATTTCATGCATGTTATCGGAAATAAATAAACTGCATCTAGAGGGCTAAATGAAAATAAATAATGCTATATGATTCAATTAAAATCCTCAATGTTAGGGGTGCTGATAGCCGAGTGACTAAGGCACCCACCTACTACATAAACTCTGATGCCCGACGCAGTGTCCTGGTTTTGATTCCCAATACCTTTGCTGCACGTTACTCCCAAAACCTATATCCCCTGTTTCCCCGTTTTTAACCAAAGAAAAACAGTGAGAAAAGGGTAAGACCTGTAAGGGTCGCAGTGCAACTCCAAGAGCACAATAACTCACTTGTATGCATAAAGTTGTCATGTGCAGAGTAAATAGATACATTCACCTGTCATCGTATTCAAAGGAGTGGCACAAAGGTGCTCGATACAAACAGGTTGTCTCACTTTGGGAGTTAAAGGGCAAACAAACATGGGTATGACTGAACATGCTTTACTTTAGTTTAAACACTTTCAGCCTGCCATCAATTTGCATGCAGCTCAGAGGAGACGACACAGACTCATCATGCCGGATGAGAACCCTTTAATGGCATGTTTGCACCCTTAGGGGAGAGGGTGATATATCATTACAATGAAATATCAACCACCAGAAACCACATGATTTACGTTCCCATTATAAACTGTGCCAGCTTTATCCATCCATGTGCATGCCGCGCGCGCACACACACGCGCACGCACGCACGCGCACACGCACACGCACACTGTAAAATGGATTACTGTTATACATGTATGACTACAGGACAATGTACAATGACACCATATCAAGGCCACCATCACCCATCACTCATCGCAAAGGCGAGACAAATATGCAGCTGCTTGGCCTGAGAAGAGGTTTAGCAAGCATCTGTGTACGTACAGTACGACTCACTGATTAGAGTTTTCATGTGACCCCTCCACCAGGTGTGGACTTAAGAAACCCCATCAGCAATAAAACTTCTTGTGACAATGTTAAAGCACGAGTTATACCAACCAGGGTTGAATGCCATCTTCGCAATATTGATGGTGGTATTTGGTCAAAAATAGTGATATTTTGAGCCTCCACATGAGATAATTATTCAATCCAAATACATTTTGTGACAGGTCATATACTTTGTGCTTTCTCTTTGAATTCTCAAGGACAATCTGTGAGGCTCTTGAATGTTGATTTCAGAGTGCATGGATTATGTAGCAAGCTCTGTTCATGTAGTTACAGTTTTAACTTAGTATCCAACTATCCACACAGACAAAGACCCACTGCGAGTCACATTGTTCCATGAGATGATGACAGATGGACAAAATGTATGTTTCACTGACTTCCGACTGAGACTTCTAACATATACTGCCATCATGTACAACAAGTTGTAGAATTAGCTAGTGTGGCATATTTGACTGATAGTTTCATTATGCACACAGACATGTAGGCACACTGTAGATTAACAGGTTCCTTTCAGGGCCCTGTGTTGAACTTATGATACTGCAGTGCACTCACTAGAGTGCATAAATCTGAAGATACTGAGGTTTTTGGTTTGGAGGCATTTTACCTCAAATGAACTGTCTCGTATTCTTCTCTAATCCATAATGAAATAACAATGAAACAAAAGGGTTCAAAGAAAGGAACTAAAGTGATGATATAGAGATATGAGAAATTATGCTCAAGTCTTTTTTTCCTCCCCAATTTAGTTATGCAAATCCCCCCCATGTGTACCCTGTCACTAACAACCCTTACTGTTGGTCTGGGGAGAGTGTGGGCAACCACGTCTTCCCTAACACACATGATGTTTTCAACCCCTTATTTTCACCTGACAGTGTGGTGTTTCACCGGGAGGCGTAACATGTGCGTAAGAATATGCTATCGACCCCAGTTCCACTCCCTGCTTAACAGACAGCTTGAAGGAGTTGAATGCTGTGAAGTGAATGCCCTGCCCCCGTTGGCTTCCCTGCAAAAATACTATAGCAGCCAATTGTGTTCGACCAAACCATGTGCACTGTGGAGTGGAGGCTGAGGAATCAAACCACAGTCTCGCTGTCTAGTACAAGACATGCTGGAAATTGGGATGTCAGAGTTAAAGTGGTTAAATAAGGGATAGCTACAGTGGATAGCCTACAGAACAGTGTTTAACCTCCTGTGGAAGCACAGTGCGTTCTTGTGATGACAGATAAGACATTCTCGCTGACAGCATGTGAAAGGTAAACAGACACACTGACCTTAACCTGGAGCATAAAAAAGCAGATACTGTCTGGGTGGAGCCATGGACTTGTTTCCCCAGACATTGAAAAAGCAAGCCCTTAACTGATGCAAATTCCAGATTAAAAGTATTTCACAAACAAAACAATCTGGTCCTTACTGGATTTAAGTTGTATTTCAGGCTGAATCGTCTCTTTTGAGGGAAGGAGAATCATTCATACCAATTAAACACAATTTGACTCTAATAGTGATCATTCGAAAATATTGTGAATAATGAATATCCTATGTCAGATTGTCAGTGCCAGGTATAGGCAATAGTACTGTATAAAATGTCTTGCTATTGTCAATTTCAATAACTGGCCCACAGTAGAACTATTGTTAAGATGCATACAGGAGGTGCGTGCAGTGCTACAGGACCATGTACCACTACTTTGTTTATCTAACCGCGGAGGTGCGTTGAACTTTCATGTTTGTTCTTTACTTTAACGACAGGTGTCAAATGATATTTGTAACCACAGGATCCAGAGGATTTGATTGCCCGGTCATGTGACTATTAGCTCATTCCTTTCTGTGTTCTGTGTAAGAGAATACTGAATAAAACATCTGAGACTACAGTCTTAAACCATTAAGACCGATTCTTCTACAAATGTCTTCTAAATCCTAACAATTTTCTGAAACGTGGTGCTCAAACTTTTTCATATCAAGGACCCCCCCCAAAATTCTAATTTGTCCATGGACCCCCATCTCAAAATATTTTGTTCTAGGGGCCACCAGAAGCATGTTCACTTAAAAAAAATGCAAATGCAAAGATTTGCACATATTTTCACTATATTTAAAAAATAGCAGATCTATGCTCATACCGCTATGAGCTTGTAGATCTGCTATTGCTGCAATTTGGCCATTTGATAGCCAAAGTATAAAATAATGGTTTACGTTGTTAAAATCTAAAATGACACATGATGTGGTTGCCTTTTGATTATGGTGGGTCAGATGTATAACGGTACCTGTGGCGTGTTATTGATCAATGAAGAAATCAATCAGAAATGCCATACAATGATGTGTATCACTAGCTGCACCCAACAAGCAATTCTAGTAGATCTAGAACTTTCAGTTAGGGCTGGGTGATATGACTTCAAATCAATATTACATACAATTATTTCAAACTTTTGCCTTGATTATAATTCATGAAAGATTATAATAAATTGTTTACGTGAAAATAGCTGATCTTTAGCTCCATAGCCTCCTGCACTTTACTGCCGTTGCATTGAGGCTATGCGACCGTTCCATTTCCTGGCTCGCATGAAACACGGACCAACCTCTCCTCTTTTACGAAAAAAAAAATAATGTTTCACCTACTCACCAATACAAAGGCGGTTTGTGTCATTAGAAAGCCTACTTTCCTTAGTGGACGCACTCTGAGCCCCCCACCACAAGTATAAAATGTACTTTTTGTCCAGAAAGGGATTTGATAAAAATACTTTTAGTTACTCCACTCAAAGAATTTTCTTTTTTTCCTCCAGTGAAAAGAAATCCCTTTCTGGCCAAAAAGTACATTTTATACTTGTGGTGGGGGGCTCAGAGTGCATCCATTAAGGAAAGTAGGCTTTCGAATTACACAAACCGCCATTGGTGAATAGGTGAAACGTTGTTTTTATTTTCGTAACAGAGGAGAGGTTGGTCCGCGTTTCATGCGAGCCAGGAAATAGAACGGTCGCATAGCCTCAATGCAACGGCATTGAGTGTAGGAGGTGCAGGAGGCTATGGACCAGAGCTAGCTGATCTACAAGCTCACTTATGCAAATTGTTGAGAATAGTATGCACACGCATAGTCGCACATGCACACAGTGACTTTGTTGTGGCTGTAGTCAGTGTAGTGGCTGTAGTCAGTGTAGTGGCTGTAGTCAGTGTAGTGTAGTGGCTGTAGTCAGTGTAGTGTAGTGGCTGTAGTCAGTGTAGTGTAGTGGCTGTAGTCAGTGTAGTGGCTGTAGTCAGTGTAGTGGCTGTAGTCAGTGTAGTGTAGTGGCTGTAGTGTAGTGGCTGTAGTCAGTGTAGTGGCTGTAGTCAGTGTAGTGGCTGTAGTCAGTGTAGTGGCTGTAGTCAGTGTAGTGGCGGTAGTCAGTGTAGTGGCTGTAGTCAGTGTAGTGGCTGTAGTCAGTGTAGTGGCTGTAGTGTAGTGGCTGTAGTCAGTGTAGTGGCTGTAGTGTAGTGGCTGTAGTCAGTGTAGTGGCTGTAGTCAGTACACGCTGTAGTCAGTGTAGTGTAGTGGCTGTAGTCAGTGTAGTGGCTGTAGTGTAGTGGCTGTAGTCAGTGTAGTGGCTGTAGTCAGTGTAGTGGCTGTAGTGTAGTGGCTGTAGTCAGTGTAGTGGCTGTAGTCAGTGTAGTGTAGTGGCTGTAGTCAGTGTAGTGGCTGTAGTCAGTGTAGTGGCTGTAGTCAGTGTAGTGGCTGTAGTCAGTGTAGTGTAGTGGCTGTAGTCAGTGTAGTGGCTGTAGTCAGTGTAGTGGCTGTAGTCAGTGTAGTGGCTGTAGTCAGTGTAGTGGCTGTAGTCAGTGTAGTGGCTGTAGTCAGTGTAGTGGCTGTAGTCAGTGTAGTGTAGTGGCTGTAGTCAGTGTAGTGGCTGTAGTCAGTGTAGTGTAGTGGCTGTAGTCAGTGTAGTGTAGTGGCTGTAGTCAGTGTAGTGGCTGTAGTCAGTGTAGTGGCTGTAGTCAGTGTAGTGGCTGTAGTGTAGTGGCTGTAGTCAGTGTAGTGGCTGTAGTCAGTGTAGTGGCTGTAGTCAGTGTAGTGGCTGTAGTCAGTGTAGTGGCTGTAGTCAGTGTAGTGTAGTGGCTGTAGTCAGTGTAGTGGCTGTAGTCAGTGTAGTGGCTGTAGTCAGTGTAGTGTAGTGGCTGTAGTCAGTGTAGTGGCTGTAGTCAGTGTAGTGGCTGTAGTCAGTGTAGTGTAGTGGCTGTAGTCAGTGTAGTGTAGTGGCTGTAGTCAGTGTAGTGGCTGTAGTCAGTGTAGTGGCTGTAGTCAGTGTAGTGGCTGTAGTGTAGTGGCTGTAGTCAGTGTAGTGTAGTGGCTGTAGTCAGTGTAGTGTAGTGGCTGTAGTCAGTGTAGTGGCTGTAGTCAGTGTAGTGGCTGTAGTCAGTGTAGTGGCTGTAGTGTAGTGGCTGTAGTCAGTGTAGTGTAGTGGCTGTAGTCAGTGTAGTGGCTATAGTCAGTGTAGTGTAGTGGCTGTAGTCAGTGTAGTGGCTGTAGTCAGTGTAGTGGCTGTAGTCAGTGTAGTGTAGTGGCTGTAGTCAGTGTAGTGGCTGTAGTCAGTGTAGTGGCTGTAGTCAGTGTAGTGGCTGTAGTCAGTGTAGTGTAGTGGCTGTAGTCAGTGTAGTGGCTGTAGTCAGTGTAGTGGCTGTAGTCAGTGTAGTGTAGTGGCTGTAGTCAGTGTAGTGGCTGTAGTCAGTGTAGTGGCTGTAGTCAGTGTAGTGTAGTGGCTGTAGTCAGTGTAGTGGCTGTAGTCAGTGTAGTGGCTGTAGTCAGTGTAGTGTAGTGGCTGTAGTCAGTGTAGTGTAGTGGCTGTAGTCAGTGTAGTGGCTGTAGTCAGTGTAGTGGCTGTAGTCAGTGTAGTGGCTGTAGTGTAGTGGCTGTAGTCAGTGTAGTGTAGTGGCTGTAGTCAGTGTAGTGGCTGTAGTCAGTGTAGTGGCTGTAGTCAGTGTAGTGGCTGTAGTGTAGTGGCTGTAGTCAGTGTAGTGTAGTGGCTGTAGTCAGTGTAGTGGCTGTAGTCAGTGTAGTGTAGTGGCTGTAGTCAGTGTAGTGGCTGTAGTCAGTGTAGTGGCTGTAGTCAGTGTAGTGTAGTGGCTGTAGTCAGTGTAGTGGCTGTAGTCAGTGTAGTGGCTGTAGTCAGTGTAGTGGCTGTAGTCAGTGTAGTGTAGTGGCTGTAGTCAGTGTAGTGGCTGTAGTCAGTGTAGTGGCTGTAGTCAGTGTAGTGTAGTGGCTGTAGTCAGTGTAGTGGCTGTAGTCAGTGTAGTGTAGTGGCTGTAGTCAGTGTAGTGGCTGTAGTCAGTGTAGTGGCAAAAGTATCGGGCAGAATTAGAAGTGCTCCGATCGATCACCATCAGCCGATCATGAGAAAAACAATCAGTGATCGGTCCAAAAAAAACCTGATCGGAGCACCTCTAGGCAGAATGTGTCCGTCTGGGTTTGGTGTTTTCATTTGGTCACTCTGGTGGTACTAGTGGAAGGCCATCTCTCTATGATAATTCAAGTCTCATGGCTCTCTGGGCAGCAGGCAGGAAATGCCTTCAAAAGAGAACAGGCTATACTGACAAGTTTGGGATAATTCACAAGGACAGGTCAGGACAAACCACATTTACAGTTGATGAACAGCTGTCTTAACAAAATGTCATTCTCCCACAGACTCCACAGATGATGTTTTGCAACAGAACCCTTTGGCAAAAGTATGAAAAAATTAGATGTTTTTAATAACACTACATGAGGCTACATGCCCAACACACGCACACCACCCACACACTTTTCCATTTTAATTCATGACACATACATAGGTAAAAATAAACTATAGGCCTACCAATTCGTTCTAAAAGTTTTATTTAATACTTTGGCTATTCAAAAATAGCAGATACAGTATAAAAAACTACAGTAGCTCACAGATGGGGGTCCCTAGAACAAAATATTTTGAGGGGGGTCTGCGACCAAATAAATGTTTTGGGGATCCTACATGAAAACATTTGAGAACGATTGATAATACACTAGCAACATAATTGTTTTTCAGAAAACTGATTGTGACCAAATTTGACTGAGGGACTGCCATTGATTTTTTTTTTAATTCGTTTTTTTCACGTCATATAAAAGCAGGGAATCATAGATTCAAATTGACATATTGGTTGATCAGTTTGTCAAACCTGTTTTGGAGATATGGTTTATAGAGTAAATGTCTTGCAGAAAACAGCGAGTTGAGAAAACAGGCTTGAAAGGTTCACTTCTGTGGTCTCTAACATTACACCTAGCTACATGTTTAAGCATTTATTTCATATTTACATGTCGATTTCAGCTCTGACACTTATTTCAGACATGCTCTAGTCTAGTATGTGTAGAGTCTGCCTCATTTTGAGAAAATTGAGGAATTTGTGCGATGGCAGGCTCTCAGTCAAATCTGGTCACATTTTGTAGAGTCAGACTCAAGTCTATTTAACGTAGACCACACCAATGCAACTCATTGCAACTCAATGAGTTGCATTGGTGTGGTCTACCTTAAAAAACGTTTTGTCCCAACCCGACCCTTTGGTGTGGTTTGGGCTTTAATGTGTTAACCCATTAAGACCAGGAACGCATCTGTATGATCATAGATTTTAGCCATGGGTATTGAAAAATAGCAGATGTACAAGCTCACAGCTTGTACTACATCTCCTGTTTTTGAACATTTTTAAGAATTTCTATAGAATCGGCCTCAGGTCTTGAGACATGTCTTAGCCAGCATCCTTAGCATAGTCGATTTGGTGTTCACTCAACACCAAATCTCCTCACTGAAAATAGCCGATCTGCAAGCTCACAATACAAACTTTGACAAGTTTAGGGATGCTAGGGTTCATGTGGTTAAGATGTTTCAGATAAACAAGCAGGAGAAGGGCGCACACCAGAATTGAGGAGGTGCTAAAGGCCTAACCAACATCTCTCTCGTGATAACCTTTATAGGCTAGCCTACAGGGCTATAAACGTCAATACTGTAAGTTCACACGAGTTCAAGAGGGAAAGCAATTGAGTGATATGGGTAGTAGGCTATTCGGGTCAGAACAGAAGACAAGTAGCCTATAGACTACAAAAAACCCCACAAGCAACAAAAGCCTACGGAAGACGACGTGCAGTTAATGCAGATATGTAATGCCAGCCACTGAGCCAGTGCTATCCCTGAAACATGACTGTCATGATACGAGCGTCATGTGAACCAGTGCATGGCATTATTATAGCCAGCAGTGCTGCTGTTCCACGCGGAGACAAGACACAAGCTTTTAAAGAAACGTGTTGACTCAAGGCGATGAACATCAGAACAATGAAGAAGAAGAAAAAGGCTGCAGACTCGTAGCCACGATGCTGTACATTTATTTGACAGAAACCTTGTTAAATACATTTCCAGCATCGTGGCTACGAGTGTGCAGCCTTTTTCTTCTTCTTCACCGTTAAGATGTTTCAGGACATAATGTCTGGGTATGTTGCCATTAAGGAATGAGCTTTGCTCAACCGTTTCTCTTCAATTCAACCATTAGTGTGGAAATGTCAAATTAACAGATTATTTCCAAAGAACTCATCAGCAACACTGTATGAATTTAGTTTAAATTGCTTTCGTTGTTAAGTTGTTTCGTCAAGTAGGCTACAATCATGATATGACTGGTAATCATACAGATTCCTAGTTTAACACTTGTTTAACACATCTTTGGACAATAATGTAGCTCTCAAAATGTGCTTAAAAACTTAAAATGGCAAAACATTTCATGTAGATCTTGGCTTAAATGTCCAGTCTTCCACTACGAGTCACAGGAAATTATTATAGGATGTTGAGCAATCAAACACTGAATTTAAAAAAAGGACCCTGGACCCTATTTTAGGGGTCAACATTTGGTGAATAGCAGATCTACAAGCTCACAACGTACACAAGACATTGTGAGCTTGTAGATCTTCTATTTGAGGCGAAGAGATTTGATATAGAGGGGGAAAAGACTCAAAACCTAGCATAGGAGCCATGGGGGAGCCTAGTCAAATAAACAAATATAGAAGTGTTTAATCATCAAACAACTTAATTCTAGATAATGTGAAGCGGCCATAGCCTATACTCAAATAAACCACACTGTTAGCCTAGTCTAGCCATTGTTCGTATGAGAATGGGATCTGATTCTGGGAGCATTGAGCAGAGTCTGATGCTGTATCCTAAACCTGTATGCGGGCCCCGTATCCAACACCACCACAGCTATAGTGACCAGATGTCCCCCTTTGCGTGGGACAGTCCCTAATTTCCAAGACTTTTCAGGCATCCCACAAATTGAGACCCTATAACATGAGAAATATCCCCTAGGCTACAGTACCAAGTTAGCCATACCACCCATGACCAAAATTAGGATTTTAAAACAAAATGTGAGACACCAAAGGGTTTTCATAACAAAATGAGCTAATGCAACAATTTGTTTCCATTTTTAAGTTAAATGAACACTGAAATGTAGATTTTACTTTGTAGATTATTGGAGTCCCTGTCAGAGATTTAAAAAAATAAATGAAAAAGGTTGAATAAAAAATATTATGTTTCTGTAGCATAACCATTAACCAACATCTCTCTCATGATAACCATAGGCTAGCCTACAGGGTAGCCCGTCTCCGGACCCCCCGGGTTGAGCTCCTTTGGACCTACCACCTACATAAAGTCATCAAAATGTCAGAAACTTTAACGTAGGGTTCCGAAAGGAGCTAGCCTACAGGGCTATAAACGTCAATACTGTAAGTTCACACGAGTTCAAGAGGGGGAAAGCAATTGAGTGATGTGGGTAGTAGGCTATTCGGGCAACAAAAGCCTACGGTAGAAGCAGTGAAACATGACTGTCATGATACGAGCGTCATGTGAACCATGGCTAAGCCAGTGCATTGCATTATTATAGCCAGCAGTGCTGCTGTTCCACGCGGAGACAAGACAATCTTTTAAAGAAACGTGTTGACTCAAGGCTCAAGCAAGCATGCATACCTGGCCACCTTCTGGTCCCCATCAGCTGGCTTCTCAGGGTCGGCGTGGGGTTTCGATTTCAACTTGAATTTGAACAACTTGAACTTCTTCTTCTCTCCTCCGTTGCTGTTTTTATCCATCACAACAGACTCCTTCAGGTTATCCTCGCTCTTGGAGAAGAAGTTTTTCAGAGCCTTTCTGGGGTTATTCTTTTTCGCCATGGTTCCAAATTAAAATTATTTCACACCACTAAAAACTAAAACGTTGAGAGGTCTGTTGGTGGCCTAATAACGAGCTGATAAATCTTGTCAGCAAAACCTCAGAGGAGGAGAAAACACTTGAGTGTGTGACTGTGCCTCGTTGACAGCAACCTGAACCTGCAGCTGCTTCATTTTCCCTGCACAGAGAGCACAGGTGTGGCAGACGAGCGCGACACGCCCCCTCTGTTGAAGAGCATCAAATGAACCTTGGCCTAGGCTGTAAAATCGAAAAACGAAAGAAAAAAAAGAAAATAATGTGATCTATTTTGTTAAAAATTAGCTATCAACTATTTTCTCTATTTGATGTATAATGTAACTTTCCTCTTCTACCCTGGATTTGAACCTGGTTTCCTGTGCCATTGAGCTAAATAGAGCCTGCCTGTTTGCTCGATGGATACATAGTTTTTGTTGTCGTCGTCGTTGTTGTTGTTGTTGTTGTTTTTGTTTCCTGTGGGTGAGACATGACATTTGACACAATGTCATGTCTCCCTTTTTATGAAAAGTCGTAAAAGTAACCAAAAATACAAATACTCAAAGTACTAGGCTATACAAAATGTATTTACAGTATTTTATTACTGTCCACCAGCTAGTTAACCTGACTCCGCCAGATGGGGCAGCAGAGAGTACACTGGGTTCCCAGGAGGGGGAACCCAGTGTACTCTCTGCTGCCCCATCTGGCGGAGTCAGGTTACCAGCTGGTAGGAGGGTAACAAAAAGGTAGGCCTCCCTGTGTACTCTGAGTCAGTGGTGGAGAAGCGTCTGGCTGCAGTCGCTTCCCAATATAGACGCGTCCCACACAAGGGGGCAGGCAGCATAGATATATATAAACACTAGATGGCTCAAGGCGGAGTTTCTGACGTCGTTCACCCGGCAGCCATCTTACTTCGGGGCTACAGTACAGTATGTTCAATGGCAGCTCAAACATAAACAGTCATAACTCGCTCAAATCTTGACGGATTTACAAACGGGTTGGTTTATTACAAACGTTGTCAACGTGGCTATGATTCAGGACGCTTATCTGCTTAATTTATGTTTTTTATATGAACGTCGTATAAAATCATATACGTATGCGGACGTCTCTGACGTTTATAACAAACCAAACCGTTTGAAAATCGGTTGAAAATTGAGCAAGTTATGGTCATTTAAGAGTACATGCCCCATAGACACAATGTTATGTGTCCCGAGGTAAGATGGCCGCCACGTAACGACGTCGCTCTCCATTGGCCAACAGCGCGGGTGAGCTATCTAGAGTTTATATATATCTATGGCAGGCAGACTTTCCAACGTTGAAGCTCTGGGTCCTAGTGGTAGGAGGAGGGACTACAGGCGGACCCGTGGATTCATGACCGGGAAACCCCGTGCAGCTGGGCTTTAACGTTGAGCGCTCGGTTGCCCTACGTCACTCAGGACCTCAAAGTTGAGGTCCTGGGAGGGACTTCCGGCAGTCTTCCGGGTGCTTCAAAACGCCACTGAGCAACTTCCACTGACATGAATAGCTGGGGGGGCGGAGCTTCGCGCTAGTTCAGTCTCTATTACTCTATGGTCCCACAGTGGAGAGGTGACATCTGGTGGACCTTATGTGAATGATCAGAATGGACACAAGAGGGGGTAAAAGCACAGCGGATAAAGGCAGTGGAACAAATGCAGTGGTAGGCTACTTGTGATACAATGAACACTTCCATTCAAAGGCAAACAGAATAAAATAAAAAATAATAATACCACAATGTGGGACAAGACAAACCTTTTAAGATTCTTAATGGACAACCACAAACACATTCTCAGAAGATCTACAACAAAGGGATCAAAGGCACCATTGGAAACAATGACATTGGAAACAGTTATACAGTATGGTCATATATAAATTGCTTATCAATTATTATATTTTATGTAATGATGCATTTGGGTATTAGGGAGTCAGACTATTATTTGGATATAGGTGATGTAATCAAGTTGATTGAAATGGCTTCATTAAATGAAGCCACGCCAAAATACTGTAAAATGTATTTTACAGCATGTTGTGTCTATGGATTAAACCAGTCCATAAATGAGGTTTCGATATTACCACACCTTAAGTTTATTATTATATAACCCACTCCCTTTCTAGGCCTGGCTAAAGTGGCTATGTGACAGCAATGGAAAAACAAATAACGCGTAACAACTGCTCTTCAGATAAACAGTCAAAATGAAAACTACATTGAAATGAAACTATAAGAGGCATTTACTCCCACTCATACAATACACAAAATATAGTGACATGCATCTTCAACTAGTGGTCCCATGACAGAGGTCCACCCCTGTTGAATAATTTCAGAATCAGTGCCCAAAAAGGAAAACAAAACAAAAACAAACATAGCCTACATTATATTTGACCACAGTAGGCTAGTCATAATGATTGTGACCATAGGTCACAGATTACTATGAAAACCTGCAAAACATGTCCGTCCGTCCATCGTCCAACCATCCGTCCGTCCGTCCGTCAGGTCACGCCACCATGGTCGATGCTCCATATATGGCTGTCTCCATATATGAAGATCACGACACTGACAGCCATACATGGAGAAGACTGGATCATCACCTAGATCTGCATGGGGCCGGCCAGCAACTCTACATCTGACTTCAAACCCTTAGATCTCCATATATGGAGCTGACCTGTTCTGACATTCCATAGCGGTAGGGAGGTGGGAGAGGGCACACACAAACAATTACCCATGTAACAATGACTATATTTCAAAAGAAATTCATGGTGTTGCCAAATTATCAATTTTTCTTTTTACAATTTTGCATTCATGCATGTGATGATGCCCAGAGACTACATTTCCGGGTATGCGTGTGGCTGCATCTGTCCGTCGCACAACAGCAACTGAATGTCAATTACGTTTATTTTTATTTTTATTTTATTGATATTTAATGTTTCGTGGTTAGTACGAGTCGAGTCACCACCAGCTGAGCTTACGTCAACGAGGAATCTCAGGAACGCAATGTGTTGACAGCTGGGCGTGACGTATATTAGCAGGGACATTGCCTTCATATCATCCATCCAGTTTAGACTATGGATTTCCTGCTGTGAATCAGGGGGTTACCAGAAGCTGTCCAGGTATAGTACAAACAGGAAGTACGGTGGTGGGTTTTCAAAGAGCGAGTCAAGTTTCAAGATAAATCAAACCGGAATTACGTGTTCTGTAAACAGGATGTCTGCCCCTTCCTCTTAAACCAACCAACCAACCAACCAACCATCCATCCAGCATTATTTCTTTCATGGTGATTGTACCTGGTTAACAAGACGTTTAGTTAACAAGTGCCACTGTTTTCTATACTATTCTATATCAATGAACTGATCTACACTGATGTATAAACTAACTCAGTATGACAAAATGGTTAAATATGTCACCAGGCAATAATCTATAAATAATAACTTTGCTAATTCTACTATTAAGCAAGTTGCAAGTACTTGCTATACTGTAAAGTGGTTGTCTAATCGTAGACACACTTCTGAGCAGATGTAGATATACTAGCTGGCAGCCTGAGAATGGACTTTCTGTTTGCAGTGTGTCAGACGAGCACCTAAAAGAGATCCAAGAAACCAGCGGCTCTCTCTCTGGTTTGAGGTGTACTGTAATTGTTCTGGTCAGAGGTGACTGCGTGAATGTCACAGAGGTCCTCCCCAAAGCAGACATCAGAAGAGTGGAGTAGCAGCAGACCGAGAAAGAAAGAGGGCTTCTGTCTGTGTGCGTGCTTGATGCGCGCGCGTGTGTGTGAGAGAGAGAGAGAGAGAGTAAGAGAGAGAGAGAGAGAGAGAGGGAGAGAGAGAGAGTAAGAGAGAGAGAGAGAGAGAGAGAGAGAGAGAGAGAGTAAGAGAGAGAGAGATAGAGAGAGGGAGAGAGATAGAGAAAGAGAGAGAGAGAGAGAGAGAGAGAGAGAGAGAAAGTGAGAGACAACAAGGCTTTGCCTTTGCTGTCTGTCTGACAGACAATATTTACAGTAACTTTGTGAAAGCAGAATTTCAAGGGAAGGGGAGGCTCATGAGATCACACACTGATTCCTGGCACTGGTGGTGTGTTCTCTCCTCCGCGTCCGCACCGGGTGAACAATAATAAATAGTTACTAGTGCGTGTGTGGGTGGATGTTTTTACTACTGTGTCCACAACACCTTTAATCCAGAGGCGTTTCCAAGAATTACATGTTGGGCAGGCAAGGTGTTGTTGTTGTTGTTGTCGTTGTCGTCCCTCCCCCCTCCCCCCTGCACCTTGCAATCTGGTTTCCAGATTGCAATACTTTTTACTATTAGACTGTCAATCTGCACGTTGGGAGCCAGGGCGAAGAAGAGCCTTATGACACTTAAGGGTCGGGCAACATCTTCTGTACGACTGCATGAGTGGATCATGTCGGGATCTCAAATGCTATGAATGTTGTTTAGACAGATGCTAGTGTGATGTTTAACTGGTATCCTAGTTACCTGTTGCATAATTGTTTTATTTTCACGATTTACATGACCATTTACACTGTCGTTTGTTGACTAGTGTATGCTACTCTGACCTTCCAAGACTTGGGAATTGATCAACTAGGAATACGTTAACTTTGACATCTTGATTTTCGAATCCTCCACCATTTAAAAAGTGGAACAAAAACATTGAAAATATTGAAAAACACCAATGTAGAGAAACAATATCTTTAATATGCTACATAGTGGAAATATAAAAAGTATCATCAAAGTAGCCTCTCACATAAATTATCAACATTTCATACTGTATCAAAAAATAAACTACATAGACAAGCATACTGTACAAATAAGAAACTACAAATATGATGAAAGAAATACTATAAATAGTTCTGCCTTTTTCCAGTGCTACTCAACGAGAAAATAATAACTTATGGTTAACAAAAACAAGTGCCTGTCTAGCTCCCTTTTTTAACCTTGGAATATGAACTGATGCCTGTGGTAGCTGGACAGAATAAACCCATAGCAACCTAATCTATTGTCACCCAAGTGGGAAGTGTACAGTAGTTGAGTACTTGAAGCAGTAGGCCTACTTGAAGCGATGAAACAGTAATGAAACAGTAATGAAAAATCTTGATGGAGTCTTTCAATGTACTGTGGTACACTGAAAGACTCAATCAAGATTTGGATGAAGCTCATGTTATTGGTTAAATATAAACAGTTTGGTGAATGAACAGTGAAGCTTGGTCAGCAGAAAAACCATTGAACTACCTCAGGATTAAGTTGAAGTACATTGCAATGCAGAGAAGAAGCTAGTTGGCAGTTAAAAGGTCATTAGGTTATTGGATAATTGCAGCAAAAGGTGTATAAAGCATTCGTCACTTTGTTACATTACACTGGTAAACATTATGACCAAACAAGTCGTGCTACATATAGTCAATTGGTCCATGTTCAGGTTTTCCTCATTTCCTCTTTTTGGCAAATGCTTACATGAATTCAAGATACTTAACATTTCCCTTTTTCACATAAATGGCAAAACATCAAAAGTGGTATTCTGCACTGCTTCTGGTACACCCTTTCATACCCCGGGTTTACACATTTGTGTGCTCACACAAAGTAGCACAATACACAATAGATGGCCACTAAAGTAAAGATTCATCCACAAATGAATACCCTGAATGTGTTCCTGTACTGTGGCAAATCCTTGGACATGTGGGGAGAGAAAAAAAGAACAAAAGAAGTACAGAGTTGTTACATAAATATAGACGACACAAGGTCTCACAACACATAATAAGTTAAAGCACAAAAAACAACACTTGTCTACCTGAGTAAAAAACAATGATATTTCACAGACTACAAAAAATAAAAATACACCCTTTCTCTCTCTTCAGGAAATGAGTAGAGTTATAGGTGGAAGTGCAATCACTCAATACACTAGCCCAGTCTTTGGAATGCTCTTCTTTTGGTGCTGTGCTCATTGGATAATGTTCTGTCTCTCTTCCCTGCTTTGTCCCATTTGGATAAAACAGAAAGATGTATTTGGCGAAGTAGTCTCTCTTTCTTTTCTGTCTGTTGAACCGTTGACTGCATGGCTACTGTATGCTCTGTCTACAATTCACATGTCCTTTCCTTTCTTGGCCCCCTCCCCCTCTCTCTCCTGTCCTTTCACTTCCTCCTCACTGTCCTTCCGTCTTCACGGTTGGCCTGCCGTACAGATGCACCACGCTGGCCCTCTCCTGGTGTACCGGCGGCGGTGGGCCACGGTGTGAACTGGCGGGCGCCGCCGGAGCATTGATAGCCGCCACCAGGGCCTTCAGCAGCAACGTGGCCTCCTTCTGGTCCTCCTTCCCCTCGCGGCCCTCCAGGCTCCTGGCCAGCCAGCGCTCGGCCGCCGCCTCCACCTGCGCCGGCGAGGCCGCCTCCGGGAGTGCGTCGGCCTCCTGGCTGGCGTCGAACTGCTCCACTATGTCTTTTGCGCGTGCGTCGAGGACATGCGCGCCGGCGCTGGCATTGGCCGCCGGGCAGCAGCTCCGCTGGTGGACACGGAGGGAAAAGCGATGGAGGAAGGTCTGGCCGCAGGGCTGGCAGAGGTAGGCGCGCTCGCGGGCACTGTGGAGGCGGCGGTGCAGCTTGAGGTGGATGTACTGCGTGAACTTGGTGCTGCACAGCTTGCACTCGTAGGGCTTCTCGCCGGAGTGGAGGCGCAGGTGGGTCTTCAGGTTGCTGGTGCTGCTGAAGCGCTTGTGGCACACCTGAGTGAACGGAGGGTGGACAAGAGGAGAGGTTAGATTCTAGACAGTGGTTTTCTGACTTTCTGTGTCCAAGGCAGGCACACCAAAGGGCAAGTCATAATCTTAAGTGACCTCTATATCACGTGTTATCACTCTTATCACTCTGTAAATAGAAAATTCTATTTACTAATGCCAAATGAAAAGTGTAACCACTTAATAACATCATAACAATAATCAATCATTTTCAGCAATACATTATTGCTGAAAATTATTGGGCATGTCATTAATGCCAATAATGACATGCCCGATCTAATGGCAGATCATCAGGTTAAAAGTGGTTAAAATGTGTAGGGCGTAGAATTTGCTACAGTAATGAAAAATGAGCAGGCACAATGTACTTCATTTAAAAATAATTCATAACTTTTTGTATAGTTGTACTAACATAACATTGTCTCAGGCCAGTGTGCCACTGGTTTAGAGACTTTGAGCATTAGGAGTGCCATCCTTATCAGATCGCCATGGCGTCACTGCGATAACAGTGTCAGTATCTGTGCCGCCTGAGCTCCTCCAATCCGGACGTGTTTTGCCAGAACAAACAGGAGCGGCTGCCATTCTCAGTTTGAGTGTCATTTAACCTCAAACTGGTTCTCGTACATGGTGCATTTCATGACTTTCATTAAGGTATAAAACACGCCCATAGTGAGAGTGAAGAAAACAAAGATTCTTATTACAGTACAGTGCAGTCACAGATTGGGGAGAGGCACAGGGAAAGCCCTTAGTGCAGTTATGTGTGGTAACAACTCTTACATCCTTATTGTTGTTCCAAAATATCACTATGTTTCTATTATGTTTAACCACATTAACCGTGACGTCCATATTCCCGGCAAAACGAAATTTTGGAGGTATAAGGTTGAGGTCTTTTGTCTCTTTTTCAATTGTATACAAAAAAAAGCACGCACGTGTGCACGCACGCACGCACACACGCGCGCACACGCGTCAAACTATTTTCATCTCACCTGGCATTCGTGTGGCTTCTCCCCTGTGTGGACCAGGTGGTGTTTCTGGAGGTGTGCCAACTGGGTGAAGCTCTTCTTGCATAAGTTGCAGTGGAAGGGCCGCTCGCCACTGTGGACTCGCAGGTGAACCTATAATTAACATGTGACAAACAGGATAACAGGATGAGCCACAGCCACATGACTGAGGAGGAGAGCTATAATGATAGAGGAAATGTTATTACAACGATCATCACTGCTACGCTTGATTATCGGTGTCGAACTCATTTGCGATCAATTCATTTATTCTATTAAGTAAAGACATGGATAATAATAATTATAATAATGATGAATGATAAAAAACAACTTTATTTACAAAAGCACTTATCAAAACAAAGAATCTAAACCCTTACCTTGAGGTTGGACAGCTGCCCGAAGGTCTTGAGGCAGACATTACACTCATACTTGATCTTCCCGTTCTGCTTCTTCAGGGGATAAGGCAGGGACTTGTAGCCGGGGCCAATGCGTTGCGCGGCGTTGGCTTTGGTCATGGCCAGGCTAAGGTTCATGGCCTCGTCGCAGCCTGAGGGAGACTGATGAGGGGTCTGATTCTGGCTGTCAGTCTTGGGGACGGGGGAGAGCTCGGGGGTGGCTGGGGCCCCACAGGGAGGGGACATGTTAATGGTCCGCTCCTTCAGCCCACCATGGGGGGGTGGAGGGTAGGGCAAGGACACGGGCAGCAGACCCGGCTGGCCAATGGGGGGGTATGGGAGCCCATCGGTACCTAGGTAGCTGCTGTACCGGAGTGACCCGCAGGAGGGCGACATTCCAGGGAAGGGAGGGGAGTACTGTGGCAAGAGGAGGCGAGGGTAGTGGGGGCTATACGGCGGTAGGAGCTGGTAGGAGGGTTGAAGGGGTCTGGCTTGAGGGTACATGGGGTAGGAGGACACCAGGCCTTCCCTGTTGCCATAGAGGCCGTGGAGGTGGAGTGGGAGGTCGCGGTGCGGGGATGGGATCACAGGGCAGTGCTCGCTGGGCAGACAGGGGTGTGGTGAGTGCAGGCCAGGCTGAGAGGAAGGGAGAGTTTTGTAGTAATCTGATTCTCTGTCCTCCTTCTCCTCCTCTGCCTCCTCCTCCTCCATCTTGGCACTGAAATCCACGATCTGGTCGTCAGGCGTATCCGGCGGCGTGTCTCGCTCCAGCGCCTCCACGTCGATATTCTCCTCAGTGTCCTCGTGCCTCTCTGCTTTCACATCTTCTCTCATCCTCTCCCAGAACCATGTCTGTTGAGGCAGGCGCTGTTTGCCGCCTTCCGGCTCAGAGTCTTCATCCGCACTAACGTGTTCTTGAAGGAACAAAGAGGAAAACAAAACAAAACAGGTCAACAATGGTAGTTGGTGATAGGGGATTTGAACCATAAGTTTAGGCCCTTGCGAACCTGTGAATTTCCAGAGTTGCTAACAAGACTTGGTTTTATTATTGGATTGTGCAAACCCTTATCTTTGTAACGAGACCCATTATCATTCAGTCATCAAGTCATCATACCCCTACATTAAACATCTTGGACTTCCTTTGAACTGTGAAGTGATGTGTGGTGAGTGACACACACACACACCCAAACACACACACGCTCGCGTGCGTGTTACAGTACCTGTACACATGCACACACTTATGGTAAATGATAGTTTCAGTTTTGAACTGAGAGTATGAACATATAGTTTCTGTAAGTCATTGCTGAGATATAGTGATTTTGTGTGGGGAAAAGGTGTGGGCTGTATAGGCGTACGTCTGTATGAAGTTATGAACAGCCATGTTTCATTCTTGAAGTGTCATTCTCGGTACCTGCCATACATGTTTTAAAGAAGACACGACCCCCCCCCCCCCCCCCGCATCACTGTGACATGACGAAAAAAGCTTTCTCTTTCTATGACTAATTTATTCCTGCTCTATTTAAACAACTTGCTTAGTCACCACCAGTGTGTCAAGTCAGGTATCAAAACAATACAATGAGGCCACCGTTACATGACATTGGTTTACATAGTTGAGAAGGCGTGTACCCGTTCTTCAATGAATCACCCAGCCTTGTGGTAACGCTGGACCATCCGGTAGGATGACAGAAAAACATCGCTACTCTAATAACAGCTGACATTCACTGACTCACAGGAAGGTACTTTGACCAGCCATTGTATTGTACTTTCCTTTGAGAGTCGTCTTACGTGATTGAATTTGCGTGTAAGATGGTGGGGGGTGGGGGATATGAGTAGCTTGAGGGGAAACACATTGTTTTCCCCCTTATAACAAACAAAACCTATTTATTTCTGTGAAAATTATAGTTATATTATATTATATTATATTATATTATATTATATTATATTATATTATATTATATTATATTATATTATATTATATTATATTATATTATATTATATTATAAGAAATGCAGTTATAAATGCTGGTTACTGTCACCCTCCAGTTTAGACTTCCTCACTGCCACACATCATTTATTAGATGTAGCGTACAATAAATAAATAAATACATAAATAAATAAATACTTTTTTTCTTTCTTTCAGAAACAGATGTCTGTCCCCTCCTATACCTTTCAACCAAGTATGGTGATAGTCTAAATGTACTTATTACAGTTTATATTTATTTATATATTATGTTCATAATGCAACTCATTCAGACCCAGTCCCATGCAGTGCACATGTCTAGTCAAGTTTCATTTCTTATTATTGTAGTTTTACTTATCTGCTGTTATCTCTAGGTATTGTGTGTGTCACTCTTACTTACTACTTAATTGCTACTACAGTATGACACCTGGATTTGGAGATCAATAAAGGTTTATCTTAAAGCTTATCTTAAAACTCTGATGGAAAAGTTTGTGGTGGTTGTACTTCTGTTATTTGTCAACTTGATTCAAGCAGTTCTATAATGGTAGGTCCTCCGTGTAAACCAGTAGATACAGTTCTATAATGGTAGGTCCTCCGTGTAAACCAGTAGATACAGTTCTATACTGGTAGGTCCTCCGTGTAAACCAGTAGATACAGTTCTATAATGGTAGGTCCTCCGTGTAAACCAGTAGATACAGTTCTATACTGGTAGGTCCTCCGTGTAAACCAGTAGATACAGTTCTATAATGGTAGGTCCTCCGTGTAAACCAGTAGATACAGTTCTATATAATGGTAGGTCCTCCGTGTAAACCAGTAGATACAGTTCTATAATGGTAGGTCCTCCGTGTAAACCAGTAGATACAGTTCTATATAATGGTAGGTCCTCCGTGTAAACCAGTAGATACAGTTCTATAATGGTAGGTCCTCCGTGTAAACCAGTAGATACAGTTCTATAATGGTAGGTCCTCCGTGTAAACCAGTAGATACAGTGTAGTCCAGTGGTTCCCAAACGTTTTGGCCCGTGACCCAAAAGAGAAATTAGACATTTGCCCGGGACCCATACTAGTGAAAATAGCAGATCTACAAGCTCACAATGTGCCACTTCAAGCCACGTTGTGAGCTTGCAGATCGGCTATTTTCACTACTTCTTAAACATTTGTTTTCTAATTTATGGAATTTCTTACATTTTTATTTTATTTCTTCCCAAAAATACTTAAACATTAATTGAATTTTGTTTTCATTCATTGTGAATGTATTTTGTCAATGTTTTGAAATCTGAATAAAAAGTCAGTTGTTTGTCTGCTGTAGTGCATATTATAACTATCTGTTCTGTATCTAAACACTTCACCGATGAGTCATAATTAAAACGATGCTCTACCAATAGATAATATGTCTCTACCAGAGTACTCACTCTGTCTGACATCATCTTGCTGGTTGCAAAGTCTTTTGGCAAACTCCTGGCTGTACCACACCAGCATCTCTTGTTTGGGCTCCACGGGTCGGATGGTGTAGAAGTAGACGTCGCGGCCGTTCTGGCACGCCACCAGGTTCTGTTCGGACAGCGAGCGGGCCGGGTTGACATATCGCATCCAGTTGCTCCTGTGGACGTCATAGCCATCGACGAAGTGGTTGAGCTGCCCGCCTCTGTAGATCTGTCAGAAGACAGGAGACAGGAGGATGGGATTAAAACATATTCTGGCATATAGTTGTGTGAGCCGTCATGGATATAAAAAATAAAAATAAAAACTGCTTATAGACATGTAATATGCAGTACAAGTAATTCAATGTAAAGTTGTAGTCCTCAATATTGAAAATGACTGGCTATAGTATTGCATGTGTTTGCTCCATCCATAATTTGACGCAGGGTCAATATTCAACTTTACTGAAAATGTTTTAAAATATCTGAAGAATACATTACCCTTAGCAGACTGTTTTCTAAACTATAAAAAACTTTTTTCACAGGGATGACACTTGAGCGAAGACGGTATTAAATAAACACAATGAAAAATGTATAAACAAAAAAAAAGACAAAATAAAGAAAAAGAACAGAAAGATGCAAAAAACAACCTAATCATAATTCACCTCTGCCATGTACAGTTATCTTCACTAAATCCTCTTCAGTAATGTTATATGTGCCTCTTGCCAGTATGGTCTGCTGCTCACAGCAAGTAGAGGTTGTGTGTCCTTGTGTGTACTATGCTGTACTTTGCATTTGTATGTGAGCTTTAACTTTTATCAGCAAGCACGGATGGAGGCGGGGCCTAAAAGTATGACTGTCTCTCTTTCGCTCTCTCTCTCTCATCGCATGTTGTAACATGACTGACTGACTTGCATGCACTGGAATGGCCTGTCTGTCATATTATGTTTTCCTTTTCAAAATAAAAATACGAGCTAAAAAAGGAAATGTTGCTGTTATGGATAGAGCACGCGCGCACACAGGGCTCCTACAGTAGCAGTAGCCTGCTCACCCTACAACACCTGTCTCACCAGAGTGTGTTGACACTCCTGAGGCACGTTAACGTACGTCACACTTTCACTCTGCTGTCTGCTGGGGCAGGAACACCCCGCTGCGCTGCTATGATGACAGATCTTACAGGAAATACAAGCGGAAGGAAACCACATGGATAACTGAAACACCTTCTCTGGGAATTAACTAATGGGAATTAAAAATCCTGGTAATGACACAAGTCCTTACCAGGGGGAAACAGAAAGGAAAATGGGTTGGGAGAGGTGTAGGCTGGGAAACAAAAGGATGAGTTGTGTCACCTCTTCCTTTGTGTGGGAAAGGCGAGCCACTGTCTGCAACATCCAGGGTGTTGAAGTGAAAGGTAATTCACATGTACGACTTTGCAGTGCATGTCGAGTTCCAGTAAGGCTGCTGCGTGAGAGTGGCTCATTTTGTTTCAGTGTTTACATTACTTCCTCTAAAATTCTGACCAAAACCCCTTTGCGTTCGTTCAGTCATTGTGGTTCCTTTTTGACGTATGGACCTGATGTGAAACTGTGTGTGTGTGTGTGTGTGTGTGTGTGTGTGTGTGTGTGTGTGTGTGTGTGTGTGTGTGTGTGTGACCCTTACCCTCCAGAAGTATTTTCTGTTGGCTTGCTTGGGGACGTTGTCTTTGGCATACACGTCCCCTTGCAGGGGGCCAAAGCGAGTACCCTGGGGAATGTACTCTTTGCTGAACACGCCTGTCACCTGGAAGACAGACCGAATACATCAATGAATAACCTACTAACATCATACATATCTTTCTATCTATACATTACTTTTTAACATAAGCGGCATTAAACATCCGTAGAGAGATCATTAAGAGAGTAGCCTACTTAATTATTATGTAGAAACCTGACTTGGATTTCAAAGAAAAGAAAACTAAAAGTGCGGTTGAACGTTACATGTACAGTATGTTATGTGGGACACCTCCCATGGTGGTGATTCATAGGCCTTGGCCCGCAACACCTCCGATAGCCTTCAGCCACTTCCTACCATGAAGCCCAATTCATACTTTGTCGCATGCCACCGCCGCCTACAAGATCACAATGTGTTGTCTACTTGATGCGTTGTGAGCTTGTATAGGCCTGCTATTTGCAATGGACATAAATTAGGCATTAGATACAAGACACTTGAATATAGACTAATAATTCAAGGTTTGAATTAATCAGATTGATGTGGTTGATGATGGCTGTATCTAGAATGACCCGTGCCTTTCTAATGTATATGCTGCAAGGACCTAAGGTGACCCACTTATTGTACACTTTCTCTGACCTACTCTACTGACCTCTGAACTGAACCGCTGTCCTCATAAACAGTAAACACTAGACTGACTAGAGAGACAGAGAGAGAGAGAGAGAGAGGTGCTTGTGGTGTGGTGTTATGTGGTGTCATGTCACCTGACAACCTCAACCACTTGCTTACATTGACATCTGTTGAATAACCTGTGCTGAGAATTGATTTGTGACTTGGAAGAAAATGGTATGGTCTATAGTTAATTATTATGGTCTATAGTCTTTCTGGGGAAGGGGTCATGTCCATGAGTTCATGAGTCCATGAGGTCATGTCTATGAGTTCATGAGTCCATGAGGTCATGTCCATGAGTTCGTGTATGTATACTGGCAAACTCTTAGATGTCACCATATCCAGGTACCTACTGTATACTCAGCGCAGGTTAATTTCTTGGCTGCCTTTCTACACTCCCATTGTTGATGGTTCCAAATGTACAAATTGTGCATACATCCCGATGCCTCCGATGCTGCGTGGCCACCATAAAGCTATGGATGAGTCTGACGCACAAAGTATGTCCAGTCATGTTTTTGGCAACACAGTAAATGTTCAGGTAATAGTCCTAGCATAATACAGTACACTATGAGCAATACATCAATGTACAGTTTGTCTGGAAGAACTTCCTGTTAGCAAAGTAAAAAATGAAGAAACACGAGAAGAAAAGTGTGGCGGAGTGATTCATGAAGTAAAAAAATGTCTATACCGTATGTGACAGCCCAGGGAAACTACAGAGTGCTACAGTATATCTATGTCAGTCATCCCTGCTGCTGGGAACAGCTCTCCCATAAATCTAGTGTAGAAAGTCCACTGAGGTGTACCAAGATATTAGGGCACTCCCTTTTACACAACACGCACACGCACACGCACACGCACACGCACACACACACACACACACACACACACACACACACACACACACACACACACACACACACACACTACAGCGTCTGTGGGTCTCAGGTCCAGCGTGGGGGTCTTAAGGAGCTTTGTCCTCCAAAACGTAAACCAGCAACCCCCCCCCCCCCCCCCACAGCTAAGCCCACCCCACCCACCTTAGCCCCGTCCCTCCCTACCGTCTTCCAGCAAATGAGGCCGTATAATTCAAACCGTCCATCAAAGTGATTATTCAGAGGTCAAGGGACTTTTGAAAAATGCATCATAAAAATGTTTACGTTTTTACACCTACCCCCCCCCCCCTTTTCTTCCTTTTGTCTATATTCGCTAGAAGATAAAGGGCTCTATTTCCGTCTATGCTAAACCCCTTATCCCTAAACTACCTGCCTTTTTTTATATTTTGAAAAACATTTTTGAATAGTTAAAATAGCCAATCTACACAAATCTGTTTTTCAAAAATATTAAAAAAGGCAAAGTAGCGTAGGGATAAGGGGTTTAGCATGGACGAAAATAGAGCCCAAAGTGTCTAAACGAATACGTGGGGAAAAAATAAAAAGTAAGTACCCTATTGGCCTGAATATAATTTTTTTCCAATGGAAATATCCTAAGAAAACGGGGTCGTATTATAATCGGGGGACTAGACAATTTGATATTCAATGTTATTTTTCCACAAATTAGTCTTGAAAAATGGGGGTCGTCTTATAACCAGAGTCGTCTTACATTCAGGACAATACGAGTAATTCCCCCCAAAAAGTATTTGTTAGTGGTGCAGGGTCGGTGACAAATAAGATGACAACCTGTTGAGGAGGAGGAGGAAGGGGAGGGGGAGGGGGACGGGGTGTAATGGACAAGGAGTAAGTGTGACAGGGACATTGTGCTTTGCCGCCGTTGCGTGACTAACGAAGCAACGTGCTGTTGCTGCTGGGCTGCTTAACTGCTCCGTTTCTTTTTTTTTGCCAAACCGACGGGAGTGAGGGGTGGGGGGGGGGGGGGGGGGCAGCGGAGGGGGCTGGAGAAAGGAAGTAAGCAAAGGATGTAAGGGAGAAAGAAAGAGTTATAAGGAAGGAGGAAAGGGAGACAAGCACTTCTTAAAATAAAACAAAGGTGCCCTATATTCACCCTCCATGCATCCATTCATCCCCCCATGCTTCCATCCGCCCGTCACTCCCTCCCTCCCTCCTTCCAGCATCCTTCTCCTGTATACTCTACTGCCATCCTTCCTCCCTTCAGCTGCAACGGAGCTGAAGGTCTAACGACATATACGACAGAAGAAGAAGAAGATCTCTCCTCCTCTCACCGTCGCGTTCCCTTTTGGGGCGGCTCCTATGGCTCTCAACACCAGGTTGAGGGCATGATTCCCGCCTCGATGGTCGCCTGCTCGCCACAAACGAAAGTTAATCGTTGGGGGCTTAACCTAGATGCCCCCCCCCCCCCCCCCCCGCACCACCTCCCTCCCTCTTTCTCCCCACGTATAGAAACCTGCCACCAACGCCTGCCTGTGACGCCCCATCTGCCACGTGCCCCATCTGCCCCCTAGGACCCCCATCACCCCCCCCCCCCCCCCCCCCCCCACACACACACACACACACCCCGGCACACTTCAGGTTGATTAAGAATAGCCTACATGGCGAGATGGCCTGGCGAAGACGGGAATAGGGTATAACCTATTCAAATCCCTCCACGCATTGACTCAAATGTTGCAGTTGCTTGAGTGGGTGTATTTATGAGTGTGTCTTTGAGGATTCCTGTCGGAACTTATAATAATAATATAATAGTAATAGAATTGCTTCAGGTCTATCTTGCAGATCTGGAAGGACTTCAATTTGCAAAGCAGGATCAGTATCTAACTATCTACTGAGGGTACTGCTGGTGGCATCCAAAAAAGCCTTAACAAAAAAGTGGCTTACAAATGTTATACCAACTATGAATGAATGGATTGATTTAATCTATAGTATTTTTTATTATGGAGATAATTACATTCAGCTTCAGAGGTCAAGTTGAAGTCTTCACAGATAACTGGTTTAGATGGATTACTCATGTTTCTACCATAAGACCTGATTTTGTATAGATTCAGTTAAACCTGTTTAACCTGTATATGCACCTGTTTGAGGTACTTATGTATTATGAATGATCATCAATAGAGAAGAGAGGCAGACATCTCCCCTTGTGTGTATTGTACGTATATTGTCTTGTTTTGTTTTCGGTTGTATGTATTGTCAATTGTCAGTCGTTTCGTTTTCATGTATGTTTGATTAAAATTCAATAAAACGTAAATTGAAAAAAAAAAGAATTGCTTCAGGTCAAAATATATTAAATGAAATAAAAGGATTCATAGGAGCATTTATCATAATCATTGCATGATACTACAGTAAATGTAGCCAGAGGGGTAGTTTTATAAAAATGAAACCCTAACGTTGTGTCTGACTAAATTATTGCATGAATGGACCAATATGCAGACAAATTCACACAGTCGATCATCATGTGTACAATCCTGCATCTCACAATCTTACTGGCAGTGACGCATTGGCCTGTCTCTCACGGCCTCCTTAGGAAATGGACTTCCCAGCCTATGAGGAGGGAGAATGAGTCTGACATGACATCGTCAAGAGGAAGAGAAACCACCCTGCGCACGCCATGAAGGGAAAATCATCTCACTGCGTATGGTAAAGTCTTGGAGATACAAAAGGATAAATGAACATGTGTTCATTTTTGCATGCATGCACGGATGCGCGCGCACATGCACGCACGCACGCACCCATGCACGCAGGCGCGCGCACGCATGCACGCACGCACACACGCACGCACGTTTTCCATTATTTTTTTTGTTTCTTCCTATCTCCTTTTTGTACAACATTATAGGCCTACTGTGTGCATGCATATGAACACACGCAAAGATGCACACACCATCAGTATAATCTGCTCTCATTTTAGTGGTCTTAATTCAGCATGAATAGCAATATCACACTTGGGGTGAAAAGTGAAACTAAATTGTACTAAATTGAATGACTCGCATGCACGCACACAAAACCATTGCTGCTGTTGCAACAAGGAAACAGATCGAGGCATCTTAAGGACATTGGCGTGTTGCCGGCTGGACGATGATAGAACGATGTTTATGAAACGCTCAATGTGAACGCACGACCACAGTTCTCACACCTTTCTCAGTCACAAGCGAGTGAATGTAGCAGAGAGGAAGAGGGGGTGGGGGTCGAGATGAGAGAGGTTTGCAGTGAAGAGAGGAAAAAGAGGAAGATGAGTGTCAACCACAGAATGAAATGCTAATGATAAGAGACATGATTAGAGAAGTGAGCACGAGAGAACTGCAATACTGTCCTTCCCATCGATCTCTCTCTCTCTCACTTTCTCTTTTGACATGGTCGGTTCCTCGCAGTAAAAATGGTAAATAGTGCATTCATATGACGCCTTTAATCAAGGCGCTTTACAAAGTCCATCACCCAATGGCAGCAGAGGGAACCATGCATGGCACCAACCTGCTCATTGGGAGCAGTTAGGGTTTAAGTGTCTTGCACAAGGGCACATCCAAGAGGAGGCGGGGATCGAGCCGGGAACCTTCCGATTCCAAGACACCCATTCTACCTCATGAGCCACATAGTGAGACACACTCACACAAGTCCACTTGATCGTGTTCAAAGGTATATGACTTCAAATTCAAACAACCAGCTGATTTAGTAGTACATGCGCACGTGCACGCACAGTCGTACGCACAGTCGCACGCACACACACACACAGCCATATATACAGTATTGTGTGTGTGCACAGCACACACGTGTTTGCATGAGCATGGGTACTGTATATGCACTTCCTCCATTCATGTGTGTCCTGTGTACAGTATGTGTGTGTGTAACACTGACCCAGAGACCTACATTAGAGGCTTACAGGTACTAACTTTAGGCAGCCTTATTTGCGACACAGTGAGTCAACAGGACCAGAATAGATGACACGTCTAATGTAATGATCCCTGACTTCAGGCCGTCCTTGTCCACTGTCCTACATTCATTCACAGCCACACTGTGCTCAGCTGTAGCCTATGCGTGTCATTAGTCAGCAAATCTATTGTTGAAATCTACTGTATAAGGTCTGATATTATATGATGTAAGTACTGAGGTTCTGGAATGTAACTATTATTGTGATCTTTTTTATGCTTTGTTGATGAATTGAATACATAATGCCTTTTTTGTGTTAACCTTTTAGCCTTAAAGACTACCATGCATTGTTTACATACAAACTTCTTCAATCAACTTCAATCAAAAAATGTCCATTAATTTACATAAGACTTCTTACTTCTTAAGATAAGACAATAATGATATACAATATTGTCCACTCATTCATCATAAATCATTTGGAAGTGCTTATAAGCATTGGTGTATGTTTGTTCAGTCTTACCTCGTTGTCAGCACTGTATTCAAAGGTGAGGTTGCGTGGGATGGACGTCATGGCTTTGGGCAGCCTGAAGCTGGGGTCGGAGACTTGGTCGGGAACAATGTAAGTACAGTTGAGGGCAAAGTCCGCCTCTCTCCACTCGCACATGTCTCCTGTCGCCATCTCTAGCTTCATCTTGACTATACTGTGTAGGTAACTTTGTGCCTTCGGTCTTGGTGCAGTTTGGTTTGGTTATGTTTGGATCGCTTTGGTATCGAAGCACTTTGGTTCTGTTGGGAACGGGTCCCTTGTCTTAGGTACGTTGGTTAAAGCTCAAGATCTGTAGGAGGGAAGAGGCAGCAAAAAGAGGGATTCAGTGTCATCATCATGACAAAGTAAAACAATAGAAAAGTTACATTTTGACAACATAATAATTTGTAGCAATGAATTTCATCAACAGTCCACACTTCAAACATTCATCTTGTTTCAGTCAAAGGTAGAGAAACTTTGCAGAAATTCACACTTGACTTTCAAACAGAATTCCTTCAGGATTCATTCGTATGGCTAGTTGACCCAAAGGGTCAAAGCACAAAATATGGATTGCTGCAATATCGCATACCAACATCCTTCGTATTCCTTCTCAACAATACGTTAACCTACAGTTTGTCAAAGAACAGCAGTCATCATCACAACATAGACTGGGCCTAGTGTCATCCAATCCTAAATCCAAAGTAAACAATCTCATCCATGATCTCATCCATGACTTGAAAAATATTCCAATTAACTTCCTATAGCCCAACTTCCTATAGCCGTGTTCATTGATAACTGCTGTTGGACATATCTTAAGGCATCCAGTTAATTTATTCAAGGCACCAAGTGGTATGATTCATTTCTCATTCAATCAAAAACATCAAGTTCATCACTATAAGCAATAGTTGACTTACTCTGAAACATTCATTCAGCTGTAGGATCCTCATTTCTTTGGTTAGGTCATCCCTTCATCCCTCTTTTTCTCTCTTTGTAAGTCTGTGAGGAATCCCGTTCTCTTCGTATAGTGTGTGTTATAGTATTGTGTGCACTTTGCTTTCCACCAGAACTCCTGAGCCAGTGTGTTGGGCCTGTGTGTTTTTAGCCCACAGCGCCGTCCAATCAGCAGCCACCGCTGCCCATGTGACCCGTGGAGATTACCGTCTCGCAACTGTTGGCTTTAGACAACAACATCATTGGGCGAGAACTGGTTATGTTGCGGTGTATATCCTTAAGCATGTAGAGTGCACGCGCACACACACACACACACACACACACACACACACACACACACACACACACACACACACACACACACACACACACACACACACACACACACACACACACACACACACACACACACACACACACACACACACACACACACACACACACACACAAGGAACAGCCAGCGCTGGTAAGAAGATGTCTTAATGAACGAATAAAGGAACAGCAGATGGCTGGCCTGTTGCCAGTGAAAAACACACTGATAGACTTTTGCTTCATTTGGCACTTAATGAGCAATCTGCTGCCACTGTATCTCCTTGACCTATATCTGCAAGATGTGGAACATCTTGGACCAAGGACCCCCCCCCCCCCCCCCCCAGAAGCACCCCCACTTATATTATATACAACGAGTCACCAGGCAGTGCAATTGAGAATCTCAAATATCAGCAAAGCATTTTCAAAGATATGCAGTCATTAGAGTCATATGCAACAGCAGCCCGTAAAACATGGATTCATGTGTTTACACGGACGCACACACTTACTGTAACTACAGTATACTGATCTGATCTCACAGGTACAGTAAGGATATAGGGTCAGATCATTCCCAGCAGAGAGACTAAAGGTGCATCTTCGACACTCGGCTGATCAGCTTTCCCTTTACTTTCAAACACACACAAACACACACCCGCGCACACACACCTGGGGGAGTTTTGAATATTGGATCATCATTGTACAAGTGTCAGTAGAGACTTATTTTGGGGGGTCACCAAATTATATATTAAAAAAAATAAAAAGATTTTTTGTGAATGGCTGGAAAATGGAAATTTAGAGTTTACATAGTATACACATAGTGCATGCATAAACTTTCCATAATAATTATATCTGGTTTTAACTATTTATTTATGATGTATTTTCTCAATTAGCAGCCAATTTGTATTGTGCGTGGGGAGGGGGGCGGTGCAGGTGTCACGAGACATGGTCAAAGCATTTTCGGGGGTCCCCAGCCAAAAACGTTGAGAACCCCTGCTTTAAAGGATCTCATTTAGTAACATTGTAGCCTAATTATTTACTTACAATGATTGGTGGATTGCAAACCTCCACCCAAAACAAACCCCAAAAACATTACATGACAGCCTGTTAATACTTTGCGGCCACAGAAGACACAGAAGTCTAGACATCCTACACATATTTCTATTCTATCAGCTCTCTCAGAACTATAATGTAATTTCATAGGCAAAGGATTTAAACATGGAATCCCCAGCAATCCCATTTCATGTAAAGATACACAACAAAACACATAAGCACAGAATAACGAGCAGTTTTGTTGTGCCAAAAGATGCTGCTTCTGTTTGTTTGTTTCCAAGTCCTTATTGTATAAAGTTGTGTTTAGAAGACCATACTTTCAATTAAAACATTCCCCCCCATCTCATATTAACAGTGAAACAGTCAAATGCCTGCCATATGGCAAGACTGCTATTCCGGGAGTGCCGAGCGCTTACTTGCTGCGCGTGGCACGGGGGGTTAAGTTGGGGGCAGAAGGAGTGTGTGCGTCTGTGTGGTTGAAGGCGGGGGGCCTTCGGTAGATTGAGGATTCTGTTGGCTCTTTCACTGTCCCGTGCCTGACTGGGCTAATTTCTGTAATTTGCAGACTGTCTGGGCCTCGGCACAGGGCTGAGAGGCTAAAAAAAAAACTCCAGAAAAGCAGGCAGGCTCAGTCTGCCTGCCTGCTCACTCAGACACACACACACACCATGTCTTGGATATAAACACCGCTCCACGCTTACACTCCTCCAAGGAGGGACAATGCATCAGGGATTGGGGCTTCGATCTTCAGCCTGGGCGAGAGGGAGGCTAAGGAACAAGGGAGGAGAGAAAGGGGGGGGCACCACCAGACGACACAAAAAGGATAAGTGGAGAAAAGAACTGAGGTCAGCTATAAAGAAGCTTTCTGAGAACAGACAAAAGCTGACAAGGTGATGCGACCCTAGACGGCAGTTAGCATATGGATTATACCTGTAACTTTGTCACAGTCTGCTCTATAAATACCTGCTGTCATGTAAACGCTTTGACCTGCAGAGAAAAGCAACAGTTTGTTAAACTTAAACATATATATAGCCTCTACTGTAAGTGGTTCTCAAACGGCACACTGGTGTGCCATGAGACAACCTTAGAGTATATACTCTAAGGAGACAACCCATAGGCTATGTGACTTGCGATTTTGTGACGATATACTGTAAACAAATATAAGGTTATAAATTAATGTGCACAGGTCATTTCCCAATGCAAATGTAAACTCTATATACCCCTATTTTGGGTATGTCATAGTAAAATCTTTTTAAATAGTTTTTATTTATTTATTTTCACACATTTTCACAAATGGCAAAAAAGGAAGACAAAAAAAAATGCTATTTCTGCATTTGTTTTTAAATTTGTGAAAGGAGGAAATAGAGCTTCGGTGGTTAAACGTTTCACTGAGTAATACTTGTGATAACACGTTCGGCAGTGGTTCAGAGATAGAGTGGCCACTTGGGAAGCGGAATGTTCCCAGTTCAATTCCAGGCTCCCCTGAGTTAGTGTCGAAGTGTCCTTGAGCAAGACTCTGAACCCCTAATTGCTCCCGATGAGCATGCATGCAGGTCGGTGCCTTGCAAGGTTTCCTCCGCCATCGGTGTATGAATGAATGTGTGTGTGCTGTGAATGGGTGAATGTAATGCACAATCTATGTAAAACGCCTTGGATAAAGGTGCTATATAAATGCACCATTTACGTTTTACACGGGCATCATCAATAGAGGTGTGCTTGAGATTTTGGCTTGACCTTCAGTGTGCCTTGGGCACAAAAGTTTGAAAAGCACTGGCTCACTGCTCTATGCAGTCACTGTGTGTGCAGAGAACGCCACCATCTGATCCACCCATTGATGGACATGCTGAACAGCCGAGGTTGAATTTTGGTATAGAATAGCCGCACACTCGTAGCTGCCAATGCCACGCGTTTATTGAGGACACAGAGTCCTTTATTGTGTCCCCAATAAACCTGTGGCATTGGCAGCTATGAGTGCGAGGCTATACAATCTTTTCATTTTGTATCTTTCCCGTTGGCTGCCACCTCACAAGGACCGGTGTGCTGTACACCCTTTTGCTTACAGTATAGTGAATCTTGATATAGAGCCTTGGATGTACAGTACGTCCAAATGTTGTGCATCATCTATCTGTTGCTTCCGTGTTCCATGAATTCAATGCTATTCCTTTCTCTCTCAAAATCACACAAACTAACACTAACAAAGTGTTAGTAGGCCTAATTGATTTAGCTTCTCGCCTATTTCCCCTAATGGCGTCGGCAGCATCTTCACTTCACGTCCCATAATTAGTGTCCTATCAATTTCTGTTGCACAATCCCTCTTGCTTTTTAATTGGCAGAATCTGCTTTGCATTTGAACAATTCACAGTATGTACAGGGTACATCTACAGTATGTACTGTACAATGTACAGTATGTGGTAAATGAGACCTGTACTGATACAATGAGAGTGAATCACTATTTCTGGTTCCTCAACCACAGAGCACAGAAGCACATCAAAATCACTGACAGTATTTGGACAATGGACATACAGTATAGTATACTGAATCATGGAACAATAAGTATATGTACAGTCCAAGATTATACCAAAGTTCAAAACTGCTTTAAGCTGAAGACAGTACTGACCACCTGACAATACATTTTAATTGAGTATAAGTCAACCTTCTGCAGAATCAAGTTTATTATGTGCTTGCCCTTGATTCAAATTGGCCAATAGCAATAACAACAAAGAGCTAATAGGACAGCTTAGCATGAAATACATCTGTTCACCGTATGCTCCACAATAAGCAAAGGAGGGCAATTAGTAACTAATCCTGGTTATCCACTGCTAACCACCAACTCAATTACAGCACCCAAATAAATCTACCCCCACCCTTCCATCAATTCATACCCCAACACCCTTCCACCAGCCCTAATCCTCTATCTACGTCGTCAACTTGGAACCCACTGCATTGTCTGGATTCTACTTATCCCCTCTGATGTGTCCCCTCAATCCCTAATAATCATTTGTACAAAAAAACATTTGTAGCCTCATGCCCACTGACTGTGCCCCGTCCCCACATAATACACACACACTTGCTGCATGGTGACAGCATTTGCAAGCCGCACGCACGCACGCACGGCTTGCAAATGCTGTCACCATGCAGCACGTGTGTGTGTATTATGTGCACACACACACACACACACACACACACACACACACACACACACACACACACACACACACACACACACACACACACACACACACACACACACGTGGAAATCAGATCTACAGACCTACTCAAATTAGAGGATACATTTGTATAAATCTTGCTAGCTAGGTTTTGCAAATTTATTTAAGCTTTCTGTGTATCACAGAAAGCTGTTCTTAGAGTGAAATGAGGCCTGTGACTGTGGGTTCCATAAGTAGAGAATCACATACTGTACATACAATTTGTATATTTGTATGATACAAATATTGATCTGTATCTTCAGTTGTATCTAGATAACTTTTTATTACTCTGGGACTATTGTGAGTAATTTATTAAGCGTCATATAGCCCTGTTGTTATCATGTGTTATTACTACCCAGCCTACCTGTCATTCAGTCTGCTAATCTTTCCAGTGAAGCCTTATCTCACCTGCCCTGTGACTCAGCCACAGTAGTAGTGCTCACAGGCTAAGTCAGGGGACTTTCAGTTTCCAATGGCATATTTCTCTTTCATTTACAGTCACAATACTATAAATCATGCACTCTTATGTACATACCTGACCTGTACACAAGATGTAACAATATAAGAACACACCTTGAACCTTGAACCTTGAGAACACAGGGAGTCATGGGACGGTGATAGAAGTGTATGTTTTCCATTCGCTCAGAGTTAAAACAACATCGGCAGGATCAGAAGAATAAATATTACCCCTCATTACAGCCACTCCTTGGAAACAGATATTATTGATGCTGATAGGCTGCAAATAATGACTCAGTAGAGAGATATATATAGAAAAATCCCCCACACTGTAGTTTTTGTTTTTCAATCACACATCCCCACCCCTTTCCATGCCCTCCTAGAGACGGTAGCAGGTACTGTCACCCATAATCCATCTCGATGTCATGTTTTTCCGCCGACCTCACGGCGACCACTCGGTGTGGCGGTTCTTGTATTCTATATTTTGTTTTACTAATAATAAAGTTAGAAAGGGTTATGCATAGTTTTACTGGGGTTACGTTTAGGAATAAGGTTAGGTTTAACCGTTTAAGCATAATTAAATTGCGATTAACAGTTAGTCCGCCAGCATTTATTAATAAATTGTGATATAATTCACGCCAGCATTTTTCCCTGTTGAGCTCTTATTTTGAAAAGCCACATTTCCAGACTTCCGGTGTTGATCTTATGTTAGGAAGTTGGATGATGCGTGGTCACTTTCTGTTTATCAAACGGTGCTAACCCAGTCTAATAGAAGGCAACACAGAGTCTGCTCTGGGCCGTGGAATAGACCTTGTTTTGACCAAAAATGCCATCTGGGACAAGGAATAGGAGATACAGGCGATTGAAAGAAACAGATAGAATGGATGATTATGGCGACGATGATTTTAATGCCGCGATCCTGTGTTATTGACAGCACCAGCTGGCAACCCGACGCTAACGTGAGTAGCATTATGACTTGATCAATCGAAAGCGCTAGAAAAGCCCAATTGCCGTAGATCAACGTCAATGGCGTTAAGCGTAGCATTAATGAATTGCTTTTAATTGATGTAGATCAACGCCAATGGCGGATTTTGGGTTAAACTGCTCAGCCTGGTATTCCTAAAGTAACCTAAGTCAATTTTACTTAGGTTACTTTAGGAATACCAGGCTTTACACCGAGTTGGTAAATGGGCGACTTTGTTGGTATTCCTATAGACCCCTTGCTTGTTCTGCCTTGTTTTCTGTGTTCTGTTTTCTGTGTTCTTGTGTTCTGCCTTGTTTTCCCACTGTGCCAGAGTAAACAGTAAACACTGTGCCAGAGTAAACAGTAAACAGCTGAGAGATAGTTCTTTTAGAGGCAAAGAGGATTATCTCTGCACGTGTTCTACTGTGCCATTACGGTTGTTGGGGAATCCGTCATTCGTACCTCCCTGGCAACGGCCCCAACCGCCACGGATCTTAACCAGGAAGGGGATGACCTGTAGGAAGCAGCCATGGTGATGTGATTTTCGCGCGTTAAATTGTTTACCGAGTCTGACCAGCTTAGAGCTCCCCTCAGATCCCTCTAAATGTAGAGATTACACCCCTTCCACTCACCCCATGCAGCAGAACCATAAATACGTGTGATTGCATTATGTTTCATCATTGAAATGCTGGGGTTTAGGGGTTTGTATTATTACAGGAAACATCTTCTATCTGCATTTTCAAAGCCAGTTGTTGTTTTCTAAAAGGAAAAATTGGGATTTACTTCCCAACCTGGTTTACGAATGTTAATGATGACACTTGAACAAGCCTAATAAAGCTGCTACATAAAGAAAGTAATAACACATGTATTGTTACAGAGTTTATGGGAGTAATCATTTACATAATAATAATAATAATAATAATAATAATAATAATAATAATATATAATTCATTTATACTGGTCAGTATGATCAACACACATAATCCAGGTAAGATTTGAGACACAAAACCATAATCTTAATCTTGATAATCCCTTTCAATCCATTGAAGCAGACTGTTCCAGCATTCTAAGATGTTTTGTCCAGTTCCCTTTCTTTTTGTACATTGTGTACACATTGTACACAAAACAAACAAACAAAACAAACAAACTAACTAACAAAAGAACAGCCTTAGACATTCTCCATCTGTTCCAAGATTGGCGCCATGTGTTGCTTCTTCTTTTACCTTCACAAGAAATGCTCTTCAGTTTTAGGAAAGAAGGCGTGTCAAACTACTGGCAGCCAAAAGGCATTATATTCTTTATCCTTGTATATTAATGGAGAGTGTGCTGATCTGAATATTTGTGCGCCTGCTTGATGGTGTAAGGCAGTGGATCCCAAGTCCAGGTGTGTTTTGGGATTTTGTGACAAACACACCATTTTTATGAAAAGAAAGTTACCTTTACTTGAGTGCTCCAGTAATGAATTTGGGTAGTCTATTTTGAAGTGCCCCAGGTAAAACATTACTTTCATATTATAATGTCCTATATATAGTTGAAGCACTGAACATTAATGTTTTATTTGGCATTAGTAAATCAAACTAAATGTTTAGAGAGTGATACGAATTGCTCTTTAGTGTGCCTTGGGCACAAAAAGTTTGGAAACCGCTGGTGCACGGTATTGTGAAGGGAGCATCTGGCAAAGCTGAGTTGTCATTTTGATACAGCCACCTAACACCTTACTACCTAAAGCGACAAATCTGCAGCAGCGCATGTGGATAATCGTCATTCAACTTCACCTATGAAACTATTGTTAACATGTAGACAACTGGTGTAGTGTTTTGTATTAAAGTGTCCAGATCTCTCATACTGTATAAAATATTACATAATTTATAGCCATAGTTACACTGTAATGCCTGAGTGATTTATACTTTCTTTTACACCTAAAATAGCTCAGTGTGTCATGTGTTGTCATCATGTTCCTTCCCACCTTCATAAGGGAGGCTGAAAGAGTGAGAACGGAGAACTAACACTTTCTCTCCTTTAGCGACCAGAATTAGAAAACGTCTGAGGGGCTGATATGACTGAGACTGAGACAGACCACAGTGCCATGCTGTATCTTCACACCTCTGGGCTGCTTGCGTGCCATCACACATGAGGAAGGAAGGAAGGAAGGAGAGCGGTAGATGTAAGAAGAAGCCTCAACAACTACATACTTAAAACCACCATACCATGGTTTATAGGTCAATGAGCTTCTTCACAGATTATAGTAAGTGTTATAATATTAGCCCATGCACAGTACATTTTAGTCTATGTACTTGAACTTGAGATACAGTGTACTTGATATGTATTGTGTACTGTCTGTACTGTAGCATACTTTATAGATAGGCTACGAGAGACATCTCGGCGGCAGCAAGGTCAGCCTTGCTGCAGTAGGCACGTTATTCTGTCTCATATCTTATTGTCACGTCATTATGATCCAGCACTATATATGTTCCTGTTTGTGTAATAAACTTTGTGAACCTTAGCGTGATACTGTCTCATGTCCGTTCATTTGTTCTCCCGGGCCCGCCGCCGCAGTCGCCGTACCAAAGGAATATTCAACTGGATTGTCACACACCACCCAGCCTGCACACACTACCTGTCTGTCAGAACCAGACGAGGGTCCAGTACTTTATTACAACAGTAAGTGGTATGTTTCAGAAGAGAATACTCATTCTTTGCGAACTCTGGACAAATGCGCGCCGTGTGTGCGGCAGAGCCGCCTCTAACCCCTAGTTTGACTGGAGAATACACCTCTGTTTGTTAATTAATAAGAGGGGGAACAACATAAAGGAGATCCAGTCAACTAACACACACTTGCATCCTCTTCCCAAGGGCAACTACTGCTGTGCTACAAGTGAAATAGTACCAGGTAAAACATGTCCAATCACATGTGTCATCACTTGTGCTGCATTCACATAATATGTCATATTATGATTCCATTCTTTCCCTTTGGACTGGCATTTGTTGGGCAAAAACAACTCTTTATTTACATATCTGAGCAGTGGTGACCATGACAAACTGCGTGAGGCTTAGCGGATTCATACTCCTCAAACATTGGTTCCTGAGGGACTAAATCATACATGGGCAAGTCGGCCACCTTCGGAAATATACGAATAATGACTAGTATTTATTTCAGCTGTTCCAATTCCATACAACAAGTTTACATGACCTGTTTTAATTACAAAATTGTAATAAAATGTATTCTATTTGTTTTGTTTACTTTTCCTATTGTTGGTGTTGATTTTTCTGTGCGTTCACCCAACAATGGGACAGCATTTATCCCTTGGGCCAGTATGATCAATTTGGACCTATAAGTAATTACATTTATTGCTTTGAGGCTTTGATAGGGCAGAGGTGAATTTGATCATTTTATATGAATCCATGATTTGGTTTGTATTTTATAATAATAACAGTGCCTTAGATGTAGTTTTATTTTTATTTCAATTGCCATTTTTTTTTTTTTCTTTTTTTTACTCGGCTACTTGACGTTTTCTCACGTCTCCTAAGTCTTGGTTTGAGGATTGAGGATTTCAATTTATGAATCATTGTTTGAAAGCTTATCTGAAAAATGATCCTCGGCTACATGAGGATACCATATAAATGTATATACAATTATACATGTATATAAATGTATATACTAGATAGTATTTTAAACAGACTTATAGCTTGTTACGTAGACAGCTCTAGAATTGCATTTTATGTAGTCATAGCACTTTATAGTACACATGTATAATATATTATATAGTATAGTATGTATAGTTTACATAGATACTCCACTGTTACGTTCTTAGTTTACGCTACTACTTTTTATATATGTGATGTATGCCATGCTTTTGTTATTGCTTAATGTAAGTCGCTCTGGATTAAGAGCGTCTGCTAAATGCCTAAATTGTATATTTTGATACAACAAAACTTTAAAAAGGTAGGATATGCATATATCCAGTTCTTTAAACACAGTGCTGTATATGCCTGAAATTTGATGAAGCCCTTTATGGGATTCACTTTTGGTTCAAATAAAAAAATACGGTAAGAGCAGTTTAACATGTGCGGAAATGTATATTTGATACCTTGATAAAATGCAAGTTATTTTACTAGCTAGAGTGCATTCATAATAATTCACTAGCCAGTGCTTGTCTCACTGTTGTAGCTCTGTGTACAGTATAATGTATTCATGCCTTTATTGCACACGGGGATTGCAACTAATTGCAAGCTTCCAGCAAACGCTTATTAAAAATGCCTTCTCATTGTCACAAACAATTTGCCTGATAAAGGTCCAACAGCCAAAACGTCGCAATAAATATATCATTGCAAATTAGATAGTGTGTGTGGTTTTTTTTGTTTGCAACAGTAAACACCAACAGATGCTGTGTGGTTAGCCGGAGCGTGTCGGGCTAATTTGCGATTCCTAATGCTTACATAATCTGTCTAAACCCCTCAGTTACCAGGGGATGTTTATCTCATCCCACACTTTCCAAATTAATTGGCCTCTACAAGGCTAAAACCCTAATTACTGCCAGCCAACTCCAGTGCCCCCCCTCCACAACACACGCGTACAATTAATATCCTGCAGGCTTCAAGTACATGCCACCCACGTGCGCCTCAACAATTAAATAGCCAGCACAGTATGAAATGGTAGACAGAGAGAGAGGGGCGATGGATTATAAAAGAGGGGAGGTGATCAGCAAGCAAGGCTGCAGCAACTTCTGCTGCGGCCACGGGCTTAGGGTCAACAGGTGGGTTTGTCTGCCCCCCCAAGCCCCCCCCCCCCCCCTTCCACATACACAGTCACAATCCACGACCCCTTTAAAAAAAACCCAAAGGCCACCAGATAGAAGAAGATTTAAGCACAGATCTGTCTGGTAGACAGAGTAGGGGGAGCTCAGCCCCAAAATCCAACGGATCAATAAGTGTCTGCTAATTAGGCAGTCTGAGGGGGGTTTGAGGGGTTGGGGACAAGAATCGGGAGTGTGTGTATACTTTGGCCACGCGGGAATCTCGTTTGCGTGAATCTCGTTTGCCTGCCTGTGATTGGCCTAACTGCCCATCTTGACTGTCCTCCGAGGTGGATATAATGCTGGATAGTCAGATGCGAGGTTACTCTCCGTGGTGGTAAATAATACAAGTACGGTATGATACAAGAGAACTATAACTTGTAACTTATGATTTGCTTTGGGTGTATTCAAAAAAAAAGTGTTTGTGTTGATTATTGTGTAATTTGTTTGTATGTGTAACTATAATTAGATTAATACACGATAATCAACACTAACACTTTATTTAGAACACACCCAAATCACATTACACAATATTAGTTTGCCTCTTCTACAAAAAAAAACGTACAAGTTAGTTACAAGGCTGCATTCTGTCACGCGTGCCAAGCTGTTTTGGTGGCTTTCGCCTTTATTTTATATTATGGAAGGACAGACAGTAGGCTGACAGGAAATGATGAGCGAGATAGGGGGTGACATGCAGTAAAGGCCGTCGGGATCGGGAGTCGAACCCGCGGCACTGCCAGACTGGATTACCAGCCAAGGTGCCTGGACCACTGAGCCATGGCCCAGGCCGCCACAGGTTAGTTTTAACCTGCCACGCATGTCGAGAGCCACAGAGTTTCAACCGGCCACGGGTGAGTTTCAAGCGGCCACGGGTTAGTTGTAACCGGCCACGCAAGTCAGGAGCGACTAATGAGCGTCGTGCCTGTCACAGACATGTGCAGAGCAAGTTGTCAGGAAACTCAGTGCAGTTGCTGGCGCCTGGCAGCCGTCCATTACGCTGCCTCAAGTCCACATCCACTCATCCAATCACACTCATTTCATTATCAGACTGCTCTATTTAATCTTTCCACTGCTCATTCCTGCTTGCGCTCATGCTGCTGCTGCGCTCACCACTGCTGTCTTGCTCAAACACTGCTGCTCACCCTCCACCACCCCAGCTACCACCTAGCTGTTGTTTTGGATCTTCTGTATGGGGGATTCAGAGTCCCTATGGTTGGGAGATGCGCTTTATAAGAGGACATAAAAGCAAATCCAATTCATCGCCAAACCCTGTCGGACTGTCTGTTAGTAGGCGATGTCTAACCAATATATAATATATATATATATATATATATATATATATATATATATAAATATATATATATTTATTTTTTGCAACTGAATGGCTGGAAAATGGAAATTAAGAGTTTACATAGTATGTGGTGCATGCATAAACTTTCCTTAATGATTATATCTGGTTCCAGTATTCATTTATGATATATTTTCTCTATTATTAAGGTTATTTTTGCAGTCAGTTTTTATTGGTGGTGGGGCCACTGGGGCGGGGCGGGGGTCGTGAGACATGCCAAAGCATTACCGGCGGTCCCCAGCGTTGAGAACCCCTGGTCTAGACAGATGAAGGAAATCCACAGTATACTGACATTGCCACAGAAGTGTGATGTCACCTCAGTCACTCGTAAACACAAATCCAATATACTTCCTCTCACCTTCTTTCCCTCCCCTCTCTCTCTCCCTCCTTTGCTCTCATCTTGGTACTTGGCCGTTCTTCAATGTTATGGCGATCAGTTTCTCTGACCCAAATCCTCCCTCCTCCCTCCTTCACTTCACTTCACTTCACAGCCATCCTCCATCTCCCCCCACCCCCCTTCCCCAGGCCGTCGTCACTCTGACCTAATTCTCCCCATTTAATCAACCCCCTAATTGTCTTAATCCCGCTGGTCTTTAACTGTCCCCGAGGCTTCATGCGTACTGCACGACAAAAAACGCACAATCCTCAGATCAATACTTGGCATCAGGCCAAAACCACCATCATCATCATCATCATCATCATCATGTGTTGTATTGCTCTGGCAGCACCAATGATGTGTTTATAAGTAAGATGCTTTCAATTGAAACATTTAATGGAGTTGATATAAGGAGAAAACAAGTCAGAAAACGGCATATACTTATATTAGATAGTCATAAGCAGAAAACTAAAAACAAAACAAAAAAACGTAAAAAGGTTATATGATTATGCACATAAATAAATATAAGACAAAGCGCTGCCAGCTCTGTCAATAAGTACGGTCCAGCAGTTGTAAACACCTTCTCCAAATCTCTCCCAAGCCTCTTGTTATGCTCTCTAAATACAGCAGATCTGACCATCAATTTATGAAATGAGAAGCTTATGGAACGTCTCCCTCTGTTATACGGCTTTGGGCCATGAGCCAAAGATATTAGCCTTAGAGAAGCGCTGAGGGCAAGCTCAAACAAAGGTTAGGAGGTCATTTTGATATGATGTCGAAATGATCACCAGGCGATAATCAAAATATTCAGAACAATAAGGGATAATCCGTTGTCCTTCGCAACACTATGACCATCTGTTGAGGAGTGGGGAGGGGGATCAACACAATGTTGTCCACTTTTATGTTTGTGCTCGGTGTGTGTGTGTGTGTGTGTGTGTGTGTGTATGTGTGTGTGTGTGTGTGTGTGTGTGTGTGTGTGTGTGTGTGTAATGTGTATGCATGAGCACGCGTGTATACGTGCTAGCGTATGTATGTATTGTGGTGTCTCCAGTGACAGCCACCATTCACCGGCATACGTTGCCATGGTAACCAGCAGCGCACCAAGCAGACAGAAACCCTACGTCACGAGACGCGCTCTGGGTGTCGTGGTAGACAACGCCTACCTACCGAACCTCCTACTCGGCCAGTCAGGGTTGATGCCGCCGCCTACTCGTCAGGTAACCACACTCACCTGCGAGCCTGAACGAGGACTATATAAACACAGACGGACTCGCGTGTCAGTGCAGGTTGGTTCACCACGTAGAGAGAGCTAGAGACGCAGCGCGCTCGTAGAGCGAGCCTTGGGTGGTAAGTGGCATAGAAATGCAGCGCCTCTCTGTACCACATTCCTATATGCCTGATCCACACCCTCACCACTCTATCCATTCATAGGCTTCATGGAGCAGCAGCAGTAGCAGTCCTGACGCGGAGACGGAGAGCGGAGCAGCCGCGTCTATGGACGAATATATGTAAATGGCCCGGTCGATCAATGCGAGGACAAGGAGCTCGCATCTCCCGGACGCCTTCATTCATCTCAGGTCGTAAGCCCACCTTTAATCTTACGTTCTATGGACGGCCATAGAAGACTGTTAAAGAAGACAGAGTGATTAACAAGTCGAGCCTGGCCAGCTCCCATGGACATTGTGTGAGCGCCTCGATCTGAAAGAAGAGATCGCAGGGGAAGAGACATTGAGAAGCTGTTATTATTATTACTATTTGGCCGAAGATATCGTATAGCGGTGAAGGACCCACCCACTCAACCGTATCCGTCTGAAGATCCGGTTGGGCCGGGCTCCGTGTCTAGACGCGCACAAGAGAAAGCCTCTTCTAGACCCACCTGCGGCAGTCAGGCGGCCCGAGGGCGCCCCCTAGGGCTCTGCCGCCGTACCAACTGTCCAAAAAGTGAAGTGCTAAGAAGAGGATTATTATCGGGTGTTTAACGTTGGTAGACCGCCCTGGGTGGACCCAGGGCCCCAACGTATGTTTCTGTTGGTTGTCAGTGTGTAACTCTGTGCCCTCTCACCCTACAGACCGGACTCCAGAGGAGAACAGAGCTTCACCCCCCTGAACATTGCCTCACACTGTTTATTTCCCCCTGGGAGAAACCCTGAGAAAATAAAATCCGTGACTAGAAAAGTCCAGACCCTGGTTAACCTGAGCCCTGTGTTTGATTTACATCCGAAACCTCACATTTGGTGGAGAACGTGGGTACCTTCGATCCAAATCATCGCTGGCGATGGAACACGCCAATGCCATTGCTGCCCTGCTTAGGAGCCAGGCAGAGCTCCAGAATGCGGTTAGGGACCTAGCGCGCACCTTCGAACGCGAGGGCGAGCAACGCCGGCCACGAGGGGGCACACTCACCAAGATGGGCCCAGAGGACGACGTGGAGTCGTACTTGGAGGTGTTTGAACGCACCGCCACCAGAGAGCACTGGCCAGCAGACGAGTGGGCCAACATCCTGGCCCCGTACCTGTCCGGAGAGCCCCAGAGGGCCTATACTGACATGCCCGCGGGGGAGGCCCAAAACTACGAACGGCTGAAGGCGGCCATTTTGTCCGGCCTGGGCTACAGCCTTCCAGCCAGGGCCCACCGGTACCATCTCTGGTCATACACGCCCTCCGAAGCCCCCCGGCCCCAGATCGCAGGTCTAATGAGACTGGCACAGAACTGGTTAACCACAGGAGAGGACATGCCATGGATAGAGCGGATAGTAGTTGACCGGGCCGTCCGTGCATTGCCACCCAAGGCCAAAGAATATGCTGCCGGCATTAGCCCCACCTCCGTCGATGCCCTGGTGGCCCTGCTGGAGAACCACCAGGTGAGCATCGACATGGCGAAGCAAACACGCAGTGAACCAACCCAGAAGGCCGACGACAGACAAGGACGAGAGAAGCGACGGCAGCAACCGACACCCTCTCGGTCCCAACCCCCTGCGAGTCAGCAGAACGAGCGCACCCAGAAGGCCAGGAGATGTTATGTGTGTGGTCAAGGAGACCACCTCTCCTGGGCTTGCCCGGACCGGCCCCGCGACGCGGATGCCTCTATGGCGTCGGCCGCCAGTCTCGACCACGGCCGGCCCTGCCTCCACACGGGGGGCAGCCTCCGACGCGCCACCATCCCGGTGCGGGTGGACGGAACCGATACCCACGCGCTGGTGGACTCCGGCAGCGTGGTGACGCTGGTGAGGGCGGACCTCGCCACCAGTACCGGGCCCCGGAGCCTCCCGGTCACCTGTGTACACGGAGACGTGCGCCGCTACCCAGTGGCACGGCTCCAGGTGCAGACCCCACGGGGTGACGCCCAGGTCACAGCGGGCGTGGTCCCTGACCTCCCGGTGCCCCTTCTGATTGGCACCGACTGCTCACTGTTCAAGAAGTACTGGCGGGCCAGGCCCCCGGGGGGCCGACGCCGGAGGGGTCGACGAAGTGCTGGCCCCCGCCTGGCCTGCCCGGCGCTCGCCGGGACCCCGTCCGAGCCCTCATCGGACGCCACCCCCCCAGACACCGAGCGGCCCGGGCCCAGCAACCCGGCCCTCCCGCCCGCCGACGCACCAGAGAGAGAAGCAAGCGACGACCCATTCACTCACTTCCCAGAGCTTGACACGCCGCCAGCCCATCTCCAAGGGAAGTTCGCCAGCGGCCAGTGGACCGACCCGAACCTGGCGCCGGCTCGGAACCACGTGTCCGCCGTCGACGGCGTCCTGAACCCGGGGGTGAGTGAAATTTCCCTACCACACTTTGTAGTGAAGCGGGGCCTTCTATACCGGTGTTATAAGGACAAGGCAGGCGAGCTTGTAGAACAGCTGTTGGTCCCAAAAGAATACGTCCTACGTGTGATGTATTTGGCTCACTCACACCAGCTAGGTGCCCACCTAGGGGTCCAAAAGACCTATGATAGAATTGTCACTCGCTTCTATTGGCCGGGAGTGAAGAGCGCGGTCGAGCGCTTCTGTAGAGCGTGCCCAGAGTGCCAGCTGGTGGCCCCCCGCGCAGTAGCCCATGCGCCGCTTATACCCCTACCAATCCTAGACGTTCCGTTCTCACGCATTGCGATGGATATAATCGGCCCGTTGCCTAAATCAGCCAGAGGCCACAAATATATCCTGGTCATAGTTGATTACGCGACGCGCTACCCAGAGGCCATCCCGTTGCGCACCGCCACGGCTAAAACTGTTTCACACGAGTTAATGATGCTATTTAGCCGGGTGGGTGTCGTGGACGAAATCCTAACGGATCAGGGCACATGTTTCGTGGCACGCCTCATGACCAGCTTGTACAGATGGCTAAAAGTGAAACAGATTCGAACCTCCGTCTACCACCCGCAGACGGACGGGCTGGTTGAAAGATTTAACCAGACATTAAAAAAAATGCTAAAAAAAGTAGCAGAGGAGGACGGAAAAGATTGGGACCGCCTCATCCCGTATGTTCTGTGTGCCATACGAGAGGTCCCCCAGGCCTCGACCGGCTTCTCTCCGTTCGAGCTCCTCTATGGGAGGAGACCCCGCGGCCTCCTAGACCTCGCTAAAGAGGCTTGGGAGAGCCAGCCCTCGCCATTACGCAGCGTGATAGAGCACGTTGTCACACTCCAAGAACGCGCAAAACGCGTGTGGCCACTGGTGCGCGAGCACATGCAGAAGGCACAGGCCGACCAAGCGCGCATATACAACAGAGGCGCGCTCATACGAGAATTCAAGCCCGGAGAGCAAGTGCTAGTACTCGTGCCCACCACGGAGTGTAAATTCCTTGCCCGCTGGAAAGGACCTTACGAGGTGGTAGAGAAACTCAGCCCGGTAAACTACCGCGTCAGTCAGCCAGGAAGAAGGAGGGAGACGCAAGTATACCACATTAATATATTAAAAAAATGGCACGAGCCCGAGGCCATCCCGTTACCTGCTCTCCTAACTGCTGTCTCTCCTCAGATCCCACCAGTGGCCGTGGGCGAGGACTTGTCCCCCCAGCAGGCGCAGGACGTCCGGGAGCTGTTGGACCGAAACACAGATGTGTTCTCCGAACTGCCAGGGCAGACCAATGTCGTCCAGCACGACATCGACACGCTGCCGGGCAAAGTCGTGCGCCTCCGCCCATACAGGATCCCCGAGGCCAGGAGGGAGGCGGTCCGCGACGAGGTAAAAAAAATGCTGGAATTAGGCGTGATAGAAGAGTCGTATAGCCCATGGTCCAGCCCCATCGTACTGGTCCCCAAACCAGACGGCAGCCTGAGGTTCTGCAACGACTTTCGGAAGTTAAACGAGATCTCCGCGTTTGACGCCTATCCAATGGCGCGCGTCGACGAACTCGTACAGCGGCTCGGTCCCGCACGGTTCGTGAGCACCTTGGACTTAACAAAAGGGTATTGGCAAGTCTTGTTAACTCCCCGGTCCCGACCCAAGACTGCCTTCACTACCCCCGACGGGCTCTTTCAATATAAGACAATGCCGTTCGGAGTCCACGGCGCGCCGGCCACCTTCCAGCGCCTGATGGACAAAGTCCTCCGCCCGCACCGAGAGTACGCGGCCGCTTATATTGATGACGTCATCATTAATTCCGTTACTTGGTCCCAACACATAGAACGGGTGGAAGCGGTGCTGGCCGCGTTACGCACCGCGGGGCTCACCGCCAACCCAAAGAAGTGTCGGGTTGGTTGGACGGAGACGGACTACTTAGGCTATACTATAGGCAGGGGCTGCATACGCCCACAACAAAAGAAAGTGGAGAGAATACAGGCCTGGCCCCGACCCACCACCAAAAAACAAGTCAAATCATTCCTCGGCCTTGTTTCATACTATCAAAAGTTCGTGGAAAACTTTGCCACTCTGGCTGGCCCGCTCCACGACCTAACAAAAAAAAACCTGCCCCACCACGTATGTTGGACCGACAGCACCGAGGCTGCGTTCCAAGCGCTGAAAGCGGCACTATGCAGCGAGCCGGTACTGGTCACACCAGACTTTAGCCAGCCTTTCACGCTGCACACGGACGCATCCGGCACTGGCGTCGGCGCTGTGCTCGCACAAACAATAGAGGGCGACGAGCACCCGATCACATACATAAGCAGAAAGTTATTGAAACACGAGAGGAATTATTCAACAGTAGAAAAAGAATGCCTAGCGGTGAAGTGGGCAATTCACCACTTGCGCTATTATTTATGGGGACGGAGGTTTACGCTCATAACCGACCACGCACCACTCAAGTGGATGTCGACGAACAAAGATAGGAACGACAGAGTGACACGGTGGTTCGTCGAGCTGCAAAACTATAACTTCACGGTGGAACACCGCCCAGGTAAAGAGCTAAAACACGCCGATGCACTCTCGAGGCGGTACGAAGACGGACAGGTCAGTGAAGCTTCTGGCGGGGGCGAGAAGCTTAGGGGGAGGATGTGTGGTGTCTCCAGTGACAGCCACCATTCACCGGCATACGTTGCCATGGTAACCAGCAGCGCACCAAGCAGACAGAAACCCTACGTCACGAGACGCGCTCTGGGTGTCGTGGTAGACAACGCCTACCTACCGAACCTCCTACTCGGCCAGTCAGGGTTGATGCCGCCGCCTACTCGTCAGGTAACCACACTCACCTGCGAGCCTGAACGAGGACTATATAAACACAGACGGACTCGCGTGTCAGTGCAGGTTGGTTCACCACGTAGAGAGAGCTAGAGACGCAGCGCGCTCGTAGAGCGAGCCTTGGGTGGTAAGTGGCATAGAAATGCAGCGCCTCTCTGTACCACATTCCTATATGCCTGATCCACACCCTCACCACTCTATCCATTCATAGGCTTCATGGAGCAGCAGCAGTAGCAGTCCTGACGCGGAGACGGAGAGCGGAGCAGCCGCGTCTATGGACGAATATATGTAAATGGCCCGGTCGATCAATGCGAGGACTAGGAGCTCGCATCTCCCGGACGCCTTCATTCATCTCAGGTCGTAAGCCCACCTTTAATCTTACGTTCTATGGACGGCCATAGAAGACTGTTAAAGAAGACAGAGTGATTAACAAGTCGAGCCTGGCCAGCTCCCATGGACATTGTGTGAGCGCCTCGATCTGAAAGAAGAGATCGCAGGGGAAGAGACATTGAGAAGCTGTTATTATTATTACTATTTGGCCGAAGATATCGTATAGCGGTGAAGGACCCACCCACTCAACCGTATCCGTCTGAAGATCCGGTTGGGCCGGGCTCCGTGTCTAGACGCGCACCAGAGAAAGCCTCTTCTAGACCCACCTGCGGCAGTCAGGCGGCCCGAGGGCGCCCCCTAGGGCTCTGCCGCCGTACCAACTGTCCAAAAAGTGAAGTGCTAAAAAGAGGATTATTATCGGGTGTTTAACGTTGGTAGACCGCCCTGGGTGGACCCAGGGCCCCAACGTATGTTTCTGTTGGTTGTCAGTGTGTAACTCTGTGCCCTCTCACCCTACAGACCGGACTCCAGAGGAGAACAGAGCTTCACCCCCCTGAACATTGCCTCACACTGTTTATTTCCCCCTGGGAGAAACCCTGAGAAAATAAAATCCGTGACTAGAAAAGTCCAGACCCTGGTTAACCTGAGCCCTGTGTTTGATTTACATCCGAAACCTCACAGTATGTATAGTATGCCTACGTACAGTACAGTATGTGCTCATCTCAGAGAGAGAGAGACAGAGAGACCAAGATCTACCGATCTAACTATCCATCCATCCATCCATCCCTCCCAGTGGGGAAGTTCAGGTGTTGTAGCAGAACAGCAACAAGCATGAATCACAGGATTGATATAGCTACGAATACAGAGCTACGATTAAGATTTTTTTAAAACATCTACATGAATTGTCTTAGTAAGGACCAGGCCATGTATAACACACAGTGTCTCTGGAACTCTGAACTACTGGAGGAACACCATACAAACAAAAATATATTGTTGGAGGTCTGGCGACTGTGAAAGGCAATAGCATACTGTATGAATCGCATAATGTTTCTACTCATCAACCCATTCAGTGACCCCTTGTGCCTTATCGTCATCCTGGAAGAGACCACTCCCGTCAGGATAGACCTGCAAATGTTGTATCAGATAAAAGGTGATCCCTCTAGCTTTTTATTGATTTGCAGTGATCCTTCCCTATAAGGATCACTGATCAAGTGGACCCAAACCATATGCTATAGAAATATGCCCTCTGCAACATAACGTCCTCACTGTCAGTGCCAAGCATTCAGGCCTGTACCGCTCTCTTGTGTACACTCACCTTTGCAATGAGTGGTTTATGCCTTGTCTTGTTGAATGTGTGTATGATAAGATGTTAATTGATCAATTGTATCAAGCAGTAAACTTGTACGGATGTATCTACCAATTTGTTCGGGTTTCCCCTTTAATTCATCATTGCCTGTATAAATACCATATACTGTATTATTTTCTGTGCCCTTGGTTCCAGACATTTGAGAATTCAGAATTTTTTTTCTTTTCCTTTCCTCTCTATTTTCTGCTCCAGGACCTCACCTCCTCTCCATGCATGGGTCAAACTGGTCATTGGCAGTCAGATGACAGTGAGTCTGTTAGCTAATCTAATCCCTCAGTCTCCACAGGCTGGCCCAGGGCCAGCTCAATGGAAGCCACTGTACAAGGAGGGACCATGCCCAGGCTGGCCCAGGGCCAGCTCAATGGAAGCCACTGTACAAGGAGGGACCATGCCAGGGCGACCGCTGCAAAGGAGAGCTCAGGGATGTCTCAGTCTGTCTGGGGGCCCCAGATATCTCCTTCCATAACAGCCCATCTGTCTGTGGCTTGGCCTATAGTCCACTTTCCTCCCAACCAGTCCCAAAGATTAGGAACTGCCCCTCGTCTATTGCCAATTAAGGCACGCGCTTGTTAGGTAATGCTGACAGTTGTTAGGTAATGCTGACAGTTGTTAGGTAATGCCTGAGGTAGTGATTAGCAGTAATTAGGCCACTTTATTGTACCTTTGTTGCCCTGCTGTCATTATTGCTGTGATGCTTATTAGAGAAGAGTACTTTTACATGAGGGCCAGTTCAATAATTGCAGAAAGCAAGCAAGAAGTGAGGTGAGGTCAAGGGCGAATAGGGGGATGGTATTATCTCATCATTCAACCTTTTTGACCATGTTCCATTATATACTGTAGCCTTTCATTATAATCTATATTATTTCTACACTGTACTTACTGTATATGACATTTATGACCACTACTAACTCCAGTGCCGTTACAAACAAAAAATAATGTATCTTTAACTTAGTCAATGCAGTATAATATGTACTAATATGAAAAACAATGTAGGCCTTATTATGTTAAGACTGTGATCTTGTCTCATGAGGGTTGTACTCAGCATTTATATTTCTTTCCATCTCCATTTGAATTCAAAAGAGCATTAGGTTTCCACATGCATGCAGTACGTTTTCATTGATTGCTGACTTCTCAGCATGTTTACTTTGCACTGCATTTGCTGGCATGTCATTGTTTGTTTGTTTGTGTGCCTCTGACCATAAAGGCGCGAGCACATGGTAACAAGGCCAGTGGCTGTCCAGCAGCACATGGTAACAAGGCCAGTGGCTGTCCAGCAGCACATGGTAACAAGGCCAGTGGCTGTCCAGCACATGGTAACAAGGCCAGTGGCTGTCCAGCACATGGTAACAAGGCCAGTGGCTGTCCAGCAGCACATGGTAACAAGGCCACATGGTAACAAGGCCAGTGGCTGTCCAGCAGCACATGGTAACAAGGCCAGTGGCTGTCCAGCAGCACATGGTAACAAGGCCAGTGGCTGTCCAGCAGCACATGGTAACAAGGCCAGTGGCTGTCCAGCAGCACATGGTAACAAGGCCACATGGTAACAAGGCCAGTGGCTGTCCAGCAGCACATGGTAACAAGGCCAGTGGCTGTCCAGCAGCACATGGTAACAAGGCCAGTGGCTGTCCAGCACATGGTAACAAGGCCAGTGGCTGTCCAGCAGCACATGGTAACAAGGCCAGTGGCTGTCCAGCAGCACATGGTAACAAGGCCAGTGGCTGTCCAGCAGCACATGGTAACAAGGCCAGTGGCTGTCCAGCAGCACATGGTAACAAGGCCAGTGGCTGTCCAGCACATGGTAACAAGGCCAGTGGCTGTCCAGCAGCACATGGTAACAAGGCCACATGGTAACAAGGCCAGTGGCTGTCCAGCAGCACATGGTAACAAGGCCAGTGGCTGTCCAGCAGCACATGGTAACAAGGCCAGTGGCTGTCCAGCAGCACATGGTAACAAGGCCAGTGGCTGTCCAGCAGCACATGGTAACAAGGCCAGTGGCTGTCCAGCACATGGTAACTAAGGACAGTGTCTGTCCAGCAGCTTATTTTCTCATCAAGCCAGTCTCACTTAATCACTTTAGCTGAATTAGTCTGAAATTAGCCCTCTTTCTATCCTCCGACCCCACCCCTCTTCTCACCAGTCGTTTTCACAGCTTTGTGGATTAGACAGATTGAATGTCTGAAACTGTTTATTGCTCCTACATGTCCAGCTTTTATTGAGCGGCGCCTCCTATGTCCAGCTTTTAGTGTGCGTGTAAACACAAACATTGTCCTAACACAAACATTAAATGCCATTGATAATGAATGGCCAGTTCTGAGTGTTTGTGTAAACACAAACATTGCGTAAACACAAACATTGAAGACGAAGTTGAGGACGCAAATTATGATTGACCGGAATGAGATGATGTATGATGATGTAGGATGAAAAGAGCGCCCCTCACTTCACATGGGTGTGATTCTTTTCTCTCTCTCTATTAAAAAAAAAATCCTCTTCTATTAATACCTTGTCCTGTATATATATAGTAGATGAATCACAATGCAGACATGGATTGACATACTAAATGCTAATGCACTACAGATTGAACAAGCATTAGTATTTAATTATGACACCATGTCTAAATGTACAATATGGATTATTTATAGTAATCTTTGGAAGGACAAAATATGCTAAATCTGTCAGGTCACATAGAGTACAGTAGTACTGTAGGTCACACAGTCCAGGTCACATAAGAATATTCTCAAACTTTTTAATGTCAAAGACACAAAAATGTATTATATATTTGGCCATAGACGCCCCATCCGAAAATATTTGCACCAGGAACCCCCCGCCTTATACAGTAAGTGTGTCTCACGCACACACACACACACACACACACACACACACACACACACACACACACACACACACACACACACACACACACACACACACACACACACACACACACACACACACACACACACACACACAGGATCCCTTAAGACATCGCACTAAGGCTCAGAGAATCTTGGCCAATACAGACCTCCCATGGAGATCTTGGCCACGACCATCATTCATTTCAATTAATATAGACAGGTGCAATTATGGTTTGACCCCAAAAAAATTGCAACAGAAGGTTTCTCAACTGTTTTGTGTAGTATTAGGTGTCCTTAATAACATACTAAAAGTTTACCAAAGTTTGACCATGCGAAAGGTGTTATTTTAGCATAATATGCCCATAACATCCTATATAAGGCAAAAAAGTCCAAATTTCATCATTCTTTAAGTAACATGTGACATATGAAACTAGGGTGTTTGCATGATTCTGAATCCATTCCAAGCATTAGTTTTGCACAAAAAACACTCCTTGGGAGGAAAACGGCCACACAAACGTGATGAGGTCAGCACATTTGGTCAAGTGGATATGGCCTAATTTAGCCCAAGGAGTGTTTTTTGTGCAAAACTAATGCTTGGAATGGATTCAGAATCATGCAAACACCCTAGTTTCATATGTCACATGTTACTTAAAGAATGATGAAATTTGGACTTTTTTGCCTTATATAGGATGTTATGGGCATATTATGCATATTATGCTAAAATAACACCTTTCGCATGGTCAAACTTTGGTAAACTTTTAGTATGTTATTAAAGACACCTAATACTACACAAAACAGTTGAGAAACCTTCTGTTGCAATTTTTTTAGGGTAAGGTGCCTTTTTTGAGTGGTGTAAACCACTCCTACAACTGGCTTTTGTGTGCATAAAAAAATGAGCATGGTTGTTGAGTGGTGTAAACCACTCCTACAACTGGCTTTTGTGTGCATAAAAAAATGAGCATGGTTGCTATGTTCAAAATAATTTCTGACGTAATTAAATCACACCCGGGTGAACTGGATGACCGTAGCAACCGTGGTCATTTTCTCTGCGCAAAAAAAGCCAGTTGTGAAATCACATCCGGGTGTGATACATACATTTATCAAAAATGATAGCTTTTTTTACTTAACATATTTTGTGTGATTTCATTACGTCAGACATTACGTCAGACCACAGCTGATCATGCTATATAAAACCTTACACCACTCAGTTCACACGGGTGTGATTTTTTCATATATGCCCTCACCTAATAACTGCTGTTGCAACTGAACTGATGAACTTGTCTGCTTGTCGCCATCGTTCCGTATAGCTAATAATTTTCTAATGATTGATTGGTTCTACAGTGTGTCTATGGTGTCATCATGCAGTGTGTCTATGGTGTCATCATGCAGACGTGTTCCTTATCTTGGGATGGTTCTACAGTGTGTCTATGGTGTCATCATGCGGACGTGTTCCTTATCTTGGGAATCAAGGGGATTACTAGCCACCATTACTGTCTGTAACAATAAAAACCACAGCATTAACCATGGCATATCCCTATTTTGGGCATATCAGTATAGGCAAAAATGTCCATGTAATTATTATTAAAATACTTTCAAAATATATTTGTAGTATGATAAAATGCATACGTACGTATATGGCTTAAAAGGTTAAGTACTGAAGAAAGAAAGAAAGAACACGTAATTGTGCAATCCACCTGCAGACCTCACTGCATCAGACTTGGTGGCAGGCCTCTGATATTATCATTTGATAATAGTTTATTCTGAATGCTCATAGTTTGTACTACTGTTAAAAAAAAAGGATCTATTCAACTACTGTATATTAACAGATTCATTTCTCTGGAATTCACATTTCAGTAATCATCACCTGAATTTTCCGTTTGAAAATCCTAAATTATTATATGATCATGGGCATGGACTTGATTGGGATTAAAATTCTTTGTCTTGTTTTGAGTGGTCAGCACTATATCCGGACCTGAGGCTGGAGTTCTAATTCTATGGCTATAGGCCTCAGGAAAACATGGGAAGCACTACACTGACTGTAACTTGGCCTTAAAATGACCCATACATTACACACCGCACCCATACATTCATTCACAGTTGTACCTTTCACCTGAGATTGACTTCTTGCAGCTACGCCTTCAGCCAGAAAAGCACATTGCCTAACTCAGTGGTTCCCAAGTTAGCGCCATGAGACAAGTCTAGATGTGCCTGCATGCTTGGGATTTTGGGACACACACACACACACACACACACACACACGCACGCACGCACGCACGCGCCAGGGAGGGCTTGTACAGTACAGTAGTACAGCACGAGTACAGTACAGCACCACTCACTTCAGACTTGTCTGATTTTTACTTTGAGTTGAGATAGTACTTCTGCCACCTACCTCTGTCTGGGAGATCAGCATGGGTGTGTGTATACAACAGTAGCCTAGCAGCCTACGTGTGTTTGTGCATGCCTGTTTGAGAGGAAGTGCTTTCACTTTCACTTCTATGCAGGCTCATGATTCAACAGTGTGGCGTGTGTGTACATGAGAGAGATATAAATAAAGACGGAGACGAATACACAAACAAACAGACATAAGAGTCAGACATAAAACTCAGGAAGACACTCTTGCAGAGCAAGATAAATGATCTCTACAGCTGCTTGGAGAGATGACAGTGTCATATTCTTGCTGTGTATTTCCCATTGGCTCTGCAACTGCTGTCTGTCTTACAGTGACATGTCATAAAGTCGTAAAGCACACAATCAGGAATACCATAATAATAATAAATGTAATAATAATAATAATAATAATAATAATAATAATAATAATAACAATTAAAGTGGTGTTCACAGCAGGTTGTTTCAATGGTAAGAAACTATGGCCCGTATACAAACTAGTGCCGGTGCACCCGGCAGGGAACACTTCCCATAGTTCATCCGGAGCGTGAACACGCGCCACTGCTTTTCGTGAACCTGTCTGTGTTTACAACATTTTGTCAACGGGGGGCAGCAGAGAGCCATAGTCTAGCCTACTCCAGCCTAGAAAGGACTTTCTATGGGGTCCAACACTTAAGTGTGGTTCGGGGACCCCCTGGGATCCTTGATAGGTTTCGATGTGGTCCAACACTGGTTATCAAAGTGTGGTTCGGGGACCCCCATGGGGTCCTTGATGGGTCTCGATGGGGTCCAACGCTGGTTATCAAAGTGTGGTTCGGGGACCCCCATGGGGTCCTTGATGGGTCTCGATGGGGTCCAATGCTGGTTATCAAAGTGTGGTTCGGGGACCCCCATGGGGTCCTTGATGGGTCTCGATGGGGTCCAACGCTGGTTATCAAAGTGTGGTTCGGGGACCCCCAGGGGTCCTTGATGGGTCTCGATGGGGTCCAACACTGGTTATCAAAGTGTGGTTCGGTTACCCCATGGGGTCCTTGATGGGTCTCGATGGGGTCCAACGCTGGTTATCAAAGTGTGGTTCGGGGACCCCATGGGGTCCTTGATGGGTCTCGGTGGGGTCCAACGCTGGTTATCAAAGTGTGGTTCGGGGACCCCATGGGGTCCTTGATGGGTCTCGATGGGGTCCAACGCTGGTTATCAAAGTGTGGTACGGGGACCCCCTGGGGTCCTTGATGGGTCTCGATGGGGTCCAACGCTGGTTATCAAAGTGTGGTTCGGGGACCCCATGGGGTCCTTGATGGGTCTCGATGGGGTCCAACGCTGGTTATCAAAGTGTGGTTCGGGGACCCCCTGGGGTCCTTGATGGGTCTCGATGGGGTCCTTCACTGGTTATCAAAGTGTGGTTTGGGGACCCCATGGGGTCCTTGATGGGTCTCGATGGGGTCCAACACTGGTTATCAAAGTGTGGTTCGGGGACCACATGGGGTCCTTGATGGGTCTCGATGAGGTCCAACACTGGTTATCAAAGTGTGGTTCGGGGACCCCATGGGGTCCTTGATGGGTCTCGATGAAGTCCAACACTGGTTATCAAAGTGTGGTTCGGGGACCCCATGGGGTCCTTGATGGGTCTCGATGGGGTGCAACGCTGGTTATCAAAGTGTGGTACGGGGACCCCCTGGGGTCCTTGATGGGTCTCGATGGGGTCCAACGCTGGTTATCAAAGTGTGGTTCGGGGACCCCATGGGGTCCTTGATGGGTCTCGATGGGGTCCAACGCTGGTTATCAAAGTGTGATTCAGGGACCCCCTGGGGTCCTTGATGGGTCTCGATGGGGTCCTTCACTGGTTATCAAAGTGTGGTTCGGGGACCCCCTGGGGTCCTTGATGGGTCTCGATGGGGTCCAACGCTGGTTATCAAAGTGTGGTTCGGGGACCCCATGGGGTCCTTGATGGGTCTCGATGGGGTCCAACGCTGGTTATCAAAGTGTGGTTCGGGGACCCCATGGGGTCCTTGATGGGTCTCGATGGGGTCCAACACTGGTTAGCAAAGTGTGGTTCGGGGACCCCATGGGGTCCTTGATGGGTCTCGATGGGGTCCAACACTGGTTAGCAAAGTGTGGTTCGGGGACCCCATGGGGTCCTTGATGGGTCTCGATGAGGTCCAACACTGGTTATCAAAGTGTGGTTCGGGGACCCCATGGGGTCCTTGATGGGTCTCGATGGGGTCCAACACTGGTTATCAAAGTGTGGTTCGGGGACACCATGGGGTCCTTGATAGGTCTCGATGAGGTCCAACACTGGTTATCAAAGTGTGGTTCGGGGACCCCATGGGGTCCTTGATGGGTCTCGATGGGGTCCTTCACTGGTTATCAAAGTGTGGTTCGGGGACCCCTTGGGGTCCTTGATAGGTTTCGATGAGGTCCAACACTGGTTATCAAAGTGTGGTCCGGGGACCCCCTGGGGTCCTTGATGGGTCTCGATGGGGTCCTTCACTGGTTATCAAAGTGTGGTTCGGGGACCCCTTGGGGTCCTTGATAGGTTTCGATGAGGTCCAACACTGGTTATAAAAGTTTGGTTCGGGGACCCCTTGGGGTCCTTGATAGGTTTCGATGAGGTCCAACACTGGTTATCAAAGTGTGGTTCGGGGACCCCATGGGTCCTTGATAGGTCTCGATGAGGTCCAACACTGGTTATCAAAGTGTGGTTCGGGGACCCCATGGGGTCCTTGATGGGTCTCGATGGGGTCCTTCACTGGTTATCAAAGTGTGGTTCGGGGACCCCTTGGGGTCCTTGATAGGTTTCGATGAGGTCCAACACTGGTTATCAAAGTGTGGTCCGGGGACCCCCTGGGGTCCTTGATGGGTCTCGATGGGGTCCTTCACTGGTTATCAAAGTGTGGTTCGGGGACCCCTTGGGGTCCTTGATAGGTTTCAATGAGGTCCAACACTGGTTATCAAAGTGTGGTTCGGGGACCCCTTGGGGTCCTTGATAGGTTTCGATGAGGTCCAACACTGGTTATCAAAGTGTGGTTCGGGGACCCCATGGGGTCCTTGATGGGTCTCGATGGGGTCCTTCAATGGTTATCAAAGTGTGGTTTGGGGACCCCCTGGGGTCCTTAATGGGTTTTGGACATCGCTTATTGCGAAATACCTCGCCATGGTAACGCATAATGGAAATATTTTGATAAGCATACCATTCCTGGCTGAGCCACACGTGTTTGCCTGCATGGCAGTCACACAGAAAAAGAATGGTGTACACGGCAGGCTAATAGAAAACAATCCCACCCGTGTGAAGAGAAGCTCTTATCACGGACAAGTCTATTACAGCCATTAAAGTCTAGAAATGTTCATGTAAAACTATTGGCCGTGCACACAGTGGCTATTCCCAAGTGCCTAGTACAGCTTAATGGAGCCTATTAAAGTCTAGTACAGCCTAGTACACCCTATTCTAGCCTATTCCAGCCTGTTCCAGCCTAGTACAGCCATCTAAATACCCCCCCCCCCCCCCCCATCCTAGTCTATTCTCCCACTAGGTTGGACTAGGCTAGACGTGGGTGTACATGGCTGTCCTAGACTCTACTGGGCTCTAATGTTGTTTTTGGCTCTAGTAGACTGTACTAGGCTGTACTAGGGTATATTAGGCTTTACAAAAGCCTAGAAATGTTCCATGTACAACTATTGTCCGTGCACACAAACTCATGTAAAAACTATTGCCTGCTTACGCAGTGGTTACATGGCTGACAAGACATGGAACTACATGGCTGACAAGAGCCTGGTACAGCCTAATAGGGCCTATTAGAGTCCAGTACAGCCTAGTACACCGCATTCTAGCATATTCCAGCCTGATCCAGTCTAGTATAGCCTAGTACAACCACCAAAATACCCCTCTCTCCAAGTCTATTCTCCCACTAGGCTGGACTAGGCTCTGCTGGGCTCTAATAGGCTGTTTTTGGCTCTAGTAGACTGTGCTAGGCTGTACTAGGGTCTATTAGGCTGTACGAGGCAGTAAAGTACTATACCTAGAAATGTTCATGTAAAACTATTGGCCGTGCACACTAACTCCTGTAAAAACTATTGCCCGTGTACACAGTGGTTATTCCCAAGTGCAAGGAAATACAGGGCTGACAAGAGCCTAGTACACCCTATTCTAGCCTATTCCGGCCTGATCCAGCCTAGTATAGCCTAGTACAGCCATCTAAATACCCCTCTCTCCAAGTCTATTCTCCCACTAGGTTGGACTAGGCTAGACGTGGGTGTACATGGCTGTACTAGACTCTACAAGGCTCTAATAGGCTGTTTTTGACTCTAGTAGACTGTGCTAGGCTGTACTAGGGTATATTAGGCTTTACAAGGCAGTAAAGTACAAAAGCCTAGAAATGTTCCATGTACAACTATTGTCCGAGCACACAAACTCATGTAAAAACTATTGCCTGTGTACGCAGTTGTTAACCTCAAGTGCGTGGAACTACAGGGCTTACAAGAGCCTGATACAGCCTAATAGGGCCAATTAGAGTCCAGTGCAGTCTAGTACACTGCATTCTAGCCTATTCCAGCCTGATCCAGCCTAGTATAGCCTAGTACAGCCACCAAAATCCCCCCTCTCCAAGTCTATTCTCTCACTAGGCTGGACTAGGCTAGATGTGGGTGTACATGACTGTCCTAGACTCTACTGGGCTCTAATATGCTGTTTTTGGCTCTAGTAGACTGTGCTAGGCTGTACTAGGGTCTATTAGGCTGTACGAGGCAGTAGAGTACTATATCCTAGAAATGTTCATGTAAAACTATTGGCCATGCACACACACTCCTGTAAAAACTATTGCCCGTGTACACAGTGGTTATTCCCAAGTGTGAGGAACTACAGGGCTGACAAGAGCCTAGTACAGCCTAATGGAGCCTATTAGAGTCTAGTACAGCGTAGTACACCCTAGTCTAGCCGGATCAAGCGTAGTATAGCCTAGTACAGCCATATAACTTCCCCCCCTCTCCTAGTCTATTCTCCACACTAGGCTAGACGTGGGTATACTTGTGACACTGCCACATAAAATGTGAAATGTGAAACAATGTATTTCCTGGCCTGGTATGAGTATGAAAGAAAATTAAACATACTGGGGGATAACAGGGGAATATGTTTGTTAAACCAAGGTTGAATATTTAACACTGAAATGTAGTGTACGGATATACAATAATAAGGTGTTGTGTGTAATTGAACCATGGTCATCAATTTTCTGTTATGACAAGGTTTGATCACAAGGGGAGCTGTGGGGAAATGTGTGTGAGAAATATTGCCAGGAAACTATAAAAGACCAGGAAGTGAGGCGCCGAGCCTGGGTTCCATTTTGGGCAGTAAGGAGAGAGTTTGGTGTTGCTAGTTTTCTTTGCCAAACAGACTCTTTTAAAGGCCAATACTATGCCAATTCAGAGGTAAAACGCGAAAAATGCCGGTCTGACCGAAGAACTTTGCCAAGGGAAGGAAATAAAGTTTGGTAGGCCAGCTTCTGAGGCTTGGAGCTCTGTCAAACAAACAGGGCTGGTGAACAAAGGACCCAGCGGACCACGCCCGACTTAAAGGTTGGGTGAGCAGCATATATTTTTTCATCTTTCCGGTAAGCAAGGCATTGCCTTTTTGTTTTGTAAATTTTTTGGACTGTCTAAATTGAACAGAAGAGGATCTACAGCAGTTGGATTAATCTGGATACTCTGATTACTTTTTTCGGGATTACTTTTGGAACACTGACTTTGGGGGCACCTTTAAAGGGACATTGCAGGGGATAATTTGAAGGGACTGGAACATTTAATTTACATTTTGAAGGGATTGATTGCCCAGTTTGTATGATTTTGGTTTGATTAGATCTGTAAATATTATAAAGACCAGCCATTTCACCTAAAGGGAAATAGTTTTGCGTTTTCCTTGTGCTCTATACTACTGTTCATTTCCAGTATCTAGATTTACTGTCGCAGGTACAGGACCTTTATTTATTTATTTTATTTTATATAGCTCAGACTTATACGCCAATAGGCCTGATTGTTATATACTAGGCTGTACTAGACTACTGGGCTCTAATAGGCTGTATTCAGCTCTAGTAGGCTGGACTAGGCTCTATTAGGCTGTACGAGACATTACTGTACTATAGCCTATTGGCCGTGCACACAAACATATGTAAAAACTATTTCCCGTGTACACAGTGGTTCATTCCAAGTGTGAGGAGCTACAGGGCTGACAAGAGCCTAGTACAGCCTATTAGAGTCCAGTACAGCGTAGTACACCCTAGTCTAGCCTATTCCAGCAGGATCAAGCATAGTATAGCCTAATACAGCCTGTACTAGGCTCTATTAGGCTGTAGGTAGCTCCTTTCGGAACCCTACGTTAAAGTTTCTGACATTTTGATGACTTTATGTAGGGTTCCTTCTCACCGGATGCAAGCGACATGGGACGCCATCTGATTTCCCCTGACTTAGCCCTGTGCTGCGGTGTGGGTGTCACGCTGACATATTCCAAACGAAGCATATGAACGCTATAGGAGACAACGAACCATCTGACCCCCCCCCGCGAACGGCTCAGAAGCCGTTAAGTATTTTTAATGTTTGTACGACCGTTTTGCCAGCTCTGAAATTCTCTCTTCGGTCCCTCCTTGTTGACATCTCGGTTGGCTAGCTGCGCCTACGAGGCGCGTAGGGAGGCGCTGCTAGCCAACCGAGATGCCGAGAGGCGGTACAATGGGATGTCAACAAGAGAGAATTTCAGAGCTGCCAAAACGGTCGTACAAACATTAAAAATACTTAACGGCTTCTGAGCCGTTCGCGGGGGGGGTCAGATGGTTCGTTGTCTCCTATAGCGTTCATATGCTTCGTTTGGAATATGTCAGCGTGACACCCACACCGCAGCACAGGGCTAAGTCAGGGGAAATCAGATGGCGTCCCATGTCGCTTGAAGCCGGTGAGACCGGACCCTACGTGGTAGGTCCAAAGGAGCTCAACCCGGGGGGTCCGGAGATGGGCTAGGCTGTAGGAGACATTACTGTACTATAGCCTATGTAAAACTATTGGCCGTGCACCCAAACTCATGTAAAAACTATGGCCTGTGTACACAGTGGTTCATCTCAAGCGTGAGGACCTACAGGGCTGACAAGAGCCTAGTACAGCCTAATGGAGCCTAGTATAGTCCAGTACAGCCTAGTAGACCCTATTCTAGCCTTTCCCAACCAGATCCAGCCTAGTATAGCCATCTAACTGTGCGTGCGTGCGTGCATGCGTGCGTGTGTGCGTGCGTGCGTGCGTGTAAAATATAGTCTAGTACAGCCGTACACCCTAGTCTAGTAGTCTAGCCTATTCCAGCTGGAGAAACACCACAAAAGGCTTTGGTCAGGCTCTGCCAGTGGACCTAATTAGCCTAAGTCCCCTCACCTGTAGAATTCCCAGCCTCTGCCTAAGCCAATTGATTGCCATGGCAACCCCACACCTGCCTGATTGATTACTTAACCAGTACACTTTTCACAGTCAGTTTTCACTAGACACAGGCAGACAGGCAGATACAGAGATCTCCATATACATTATGAGTCCAATAAGTACAAGTAGTTCTCAAATGTTTTATTTGTAAGCACCCCCTTAACTCTGAGAGGGTACGAATGGAACCAAATGGACGCTTACAGGTGTAAGGGCAAAGCTACTCTACTCCTCGCACGCACGCACGCACGCACGCACGCACGCACACACACACACACGCACACGTTCAAAACTATTGGCCGTGCACACAAACTCATGTAAAATCTATTGCCTGTGTACACAGTGGTTAATTTCAAGTGTGAGGAGCTACAGGGCTGACAAGAGCCTAGTACAGCCTTTTAGAGTCCAGTACAGCGTAGTACACCCTAGTCTAGCCTATTCCAGCAGGATCAAGCATAGTATAGCCTAATACAGCCTGTACTAGGCTCATGTAAAATCTATTGCCTGTGTACACAGTGGTTAATTTCAAGTGTGAGGAGCTACAGGGCTGACAAGAGCCTAGTACAGCCTTTTAGAGTCCAGTACAGCGTAGTACACCCTAGTCTAGCCTATTCCAGCAGGATCAAGCATAGTATAGCCTAATACAGCCTGTACTAGGCTCTATTAGGCTGTAGGAGACATTACTGTACTATAGCCTATGTAAAACTATTGGCCGTGCACCCAAACTCATGTAAAAACTATGGCCTGTGTACACAGTGGTTCATCTCAAGCGTGAGGACCTACAGGGCTGACAAGAGCCTAGTACAGCCTAATGGAGCCTAGTATAGTCCAGTACAGCCTAGTAGACCCTATTCTAGCCTTTCCCAACCAGATCCAGCCTAGTATAGCCATCTAACTGTGCGTGCGTGCGTGCGTGCGTGCGTGCGCGTGTGTGTGTGCGTGCGTGCGTGCGTGCGTGCGTGCGTGCGTGCGTGTAAAATATAGTCTAGTACAGCCGTACACCCTAGTCTAGTAGTCTAGCCTATTCCAGCTGGAGAAACACCACAAAAGGCTTTGGTCAGGCTCTGCCAGTGGACCTAATTAGCCTAAGTCCCCTCACCTGTAGAATTCCCAGCCTCTGCCTCAGCCAATTGATTGCCATGGCAACCCCACCCTGCCTGGTTGATTACTTAACCAGTACACTTTTCACAGTCAGTTTTCACTAGACACAGGCAGACAGGCAGATACAGAGATCTCCATATACATTATAAGTCCAATAAGTACAAGTGGTTCTCAAATGTTTTATTTGTAAGCACCCCCTTAACTCTGAGAGGGTACGAATGGAACCAAATGGACGCTTACAGGTGTAAGGGTCCATTTGGTTCCATTTGTACACTTTCAGAGTTGCAGAACTATTATGATCCTAAGTAGATCCAACTACTCTTTATGTGTTTCTGGTAATATTATTGTCCGCTCATTTTGTATGTTCGTGGCAAAATAATGAAATTGACAAAAATGTACTGTACACCACAGCATGTCGATGACCCCTGAACATGTACCTTCATCAGAGTGGAGAATACAAGTATAAATCAAGTTGAGCAAAGCTACTCTACTCCTCGCACGCACGCACGCACGCACGCACACACACACACACACACACACACACACACACACACACACACACACACACACACACACACACACACACACACACACACACACACACACACACACACACACACACACACACACACACACACACACAGTTAATGAAGGATCGTCAAGGGTCTACTAGGGTACTTTACTGCCTCGTACAGCCTAATAGACCCTAGTACAGCCTAGCACAGTCTACTAGAACCGAAAACAGCCTATTAGAGCCTAGTAGTCTAGTAGCCTGGCTAATAAGCCAGACTAATATCACACAACACTGTCGCGGTATATTAGTCTGGGCTGGCTCCACTTGGATTTCATTTCCCGGGGGGCGGGTTCAAACATTTTCACTTTGACGCAATTGGTCAGAGCTACTGTCAGTCAAAGGTCTCAAGCATTGAACGTCACTGTACCAAAGCCCGCCCATATTGCATACCGTGTCCCGATTGGCCCGACCTGTTCTCGGTTGTAGGAAAGAGGCGTGCTACTGAGCCTCGCCAGACCCTAATCCGCTGGCAGGCAAAACATTTTTTGCCAACGGCTGATTCGGTCTGGTTTATTAACCAGGCTAGTAGTCTAGTACAGCCATGTACACCCACGTCTAGCCTAGTCCAGCCTAGTGGGAGAATAGACTTGGAGAGTGGGGTATTTGTGTCTGTACTAGGCTATACTAGGTTGGATCAGGCTAGAATGGGGTGTACTAGGCTGTGCTAGACTCTAATAGCCTCTATTAGGCTGTACTAGGCTCTTGTCAGCCCTGTATTTCCTCGCACTTGGGAATAACCACTGTGTACACGGACAATAGTTTTTACAGGAGTTTGTGTGCATGGCACACACACACACACACACACAAACACACCCACACACACACACACACACACACACACACACACACACACACACACACACACACACACACACACACAGTTAATGAAGGATCGTCAAGGGTCTACTAGGGTACTTTACTGCCTCGTACAGCCTAATAGACCCTAGTACAGCCTAGCACAGTCTACTAGAACCGAAAACAGCCTATTAGAGCCTAGTAGTCTAGTACAGCCATGTACACCCACGTCTAGCCTAGTCCAGCCTAGTGGGAGAATAGACTTGGAGAGTGGGGTATTTGTGTCTGTACTATAGGCTATACTAGGTTGGATCAGGCTAGAATGGGGTGTACTAGGCTGTGCTAGACTCTAATAGCCTCTATTAGGCTGTACTAGGCTCTTGTCAGCCCTGTAGTTCCTCGCACTTGAAATAACCACTGTGTACACGGGCAATAGTTTTTACATGACTTTGTGTGCACGGCCAATAGTTTTACATGAACATTTCTACGCTATAGTACTGTGCCTCGTACAGCCTAATAGACCCTAGTACAGCCTAGCACAGTCTACTAGAGCCGAAAACAGCCTATTAGAGGCCAGTAGAGTCTAGTACAGCCTTGTACACACACGTCCAGCCTAGTGGGAGAATAGACTTGGAGAGGGGGGTATTTTGGTGGCTGTACTAGGCTATACTAGGTTGGATCAGGCTGGAAAAGGCTAGAATGGGGTGTACTAGGCTGTGCTAGACTCTAATAGCCTCTATTAGGCTGTACTAGGCTCTTGTCAGCCCTGTAGTTCCTCGCACTTGGGAATAACCACTGTGTACACAGGCAATAGTTTTTAAAGGAGTTTGTGTGCACGGCCAATAGTTTTAGATGAACATTTCTAGGCTATAGTACTTTACTGCCTCGTACAGCCTAATAGACCCTAGTACAGCCTAGCACAGTCTACTAGAGCCGGAAAACAGCCTATTAGAGCCCAGTAGAGTCTAGTACAGCCATGTACACCCACGTCTAGCCTAGTCCAACCTAGTGGGAGAATAGACTAGGGGAGAGGGGTATTTAGATGGCTATACTAGGATATACTAGGCTGGATCAGGCTGGAAAGGGCTAGAATAGGGTGTACTAGGCTGTACTAGGCTCTTGTCAGCCCTGTAGTTCCTCGCACTTGAAATAACCACTGTGTACACGGGCAATAGTTTTTACAGGAGTTTGTGTGCAGGGCCAATAGTTTTACATGAACATTTCTACGCTATAGTACTGTGCCTTGTACAGCCTAATAGACCCTAGTACAGCCTAGCACAGTCTACTAGAGCCGAAAACTGCCTATTAGAGGCCAGCAGAGTCTAGTACAGCCTTGTACACAACCGTCCTGCCTAGTCCAGCCTAGTGGGAGAATAGACTTGGAGAGGGGGGTATTTTGGTGGCTGTACTAGGCTATACTAGGTTGGATCAGGCTGGAAAAGGCTAGAATGGGGTGTACTAGGCTGTGCTAGACTCTAATAGCCTCTATTAGGCTATAATAGGCTCTTGTCAGCCCTGTAGTTCCTCGCACTTGGGAATAACCACTGTGTACACAGGCAATAGTTTTTAAAGGAGTTTGTGTGCACGGCCAATAGTTTTAGATGAACATTTCTAGGCTATAGTACTTTACTGCCTCGTACAGCCTAATAGACCCTAGTACAGCCTAGCACAGTCTACTAGAGCCGGAAAACAGCCTATTAGAGCCCAGTAGAGTCTAGTACAGCCATGTACACCCACGTCTAGCCTAGTCCAACCTAGTGGGAGAATAGACTAGGGGAGAGAGGTATTTAGATGGCTATACTAGGATATACTAGGCTGGATCAGGCTGGAAAGGGCTAGAATAGGGTGTACTAGGCTGTACTAGGCTCTTGTCAGCCCTGTAGTTCCTCGCACTTGAAATAACCACTGTGTACACGGGCAATAGTTTTTACAGGAGTTTGTGTGCACAGCCAATAGTTTGACATGAACATTTCTACGCTATAGTACTGTGCCTTGTACAGCCTAATAGACCCTAGTACAGCCTAGCACAGTCTACTAGAGCCGAAAACAGCCTATTAGAGGCCAGTAGAGTCTAGTACAGCCTTGTACACACACGTCCTGCCTAGTCCAGCCTAGTGGGAGAATAGACTTGGAGAGGGGGGTATTTTGGTGGCTGTACTAGGCTATACTAGGTTGGATCAGGCTGGAAAAGGCTAGAATGGGGTGTACTAGGCTGTGCTAGACTCTAATAGCCTCTATTAGGCTGTACTAGGCTCTTGTCAGCCCTGTAGTTCCTCGTACTTGGGATTAACCACTGTGTACACAGGCAATAGTTTTTACAGGAGTTTGTGTGCACGGCCAATAGTTTTACATGAACATTTCTAGGCTATAGTACTTTACTGCCTCGTACAGCCTAATAGACCCTAGTACAGCCTAGCACAGTCTACTAGAGCCGGAAAACAGCCTATTAAAGGCCAGTAGAGTCTAGTACAGCCATGTACACCCACGTCTAGCCTAGTCCAGCCTAGTGGGAAAATAGACTTGGAGAGGGGGGTATTTTGGTGGCTGTACTAGGCTATACTAGGTTGGATCAGGCTGGAAAAGGCTAGAATGGGGTGTACTAGGCTGTGCTAGACTCTAATAGCCTCTATTAGGCTGTACTAGGCTCTTGTCAGCCCTGTAGTTCCTCACACTTGGGAATAACCACTGTGTACACGGGCAATAGTTTTTACAGGAGTTTGTGTGCACGGCCAATAGTTTTACATGAACATTTCTAGGCTATAGTACTTTACTGCCTCGTACAGCCTAATAGACCCTAGTACAGCCTAGCACAGTCTACTAGAGCCGGAATACAGCCTATTAGAGGCCAGTAGAGTCTAGTACAGCCATGTACACCCACGTCTAGCCTAGTCCAGCCTAGTGGGAGAATAGACTTGGAGAGGGGGGTATTTTGGTGGCTGTACTAGGCTATACTAGGTTGGATCAGGCTGGAAAAGGCTAGAATGGGGTGTACTAGGCTGTGCTAGACTCTAATAGCCTCTATTAGGCTGTACTAGGCTCTTGTCAGCCCTGTAGTTCCTCGCACTTGGGAATAACCACTGTGTACACGGGCAATAGTTTTTACAGGAGTTTGTGTGCACGGCCAATAGTTTTACATGAACATTTCTAGGCTATAGTACTTTACTGCCTCGTACAGCCTAATAGAGCCTAGTACAGTCTGCTAGAGCTGGACACAGCCTATTGGAGCCCAGTAGAGTCTAGTACAGCCTTGTACACCCACGTTTAGCTTAATCCAGCCTAGTGGGAGAATAGACTAGGAGGGGGGGTATTTAGATGGCTGTACTAGGCTATACTAGGCTACATCAGGCTGGAATAGGCTAGAATAGAGTGTACTAGGCTCTTGTCAGCCCTGCAGTTCCTCGCACTTGAAATAACCACTGTGTACACGGGCAATAGTTTTTACAGGAGTTTGTGTGCACGGCCAATAGTTTGACATGAACATTTCTACGCTATAGTACTGTGGCTTGTACAGCCTAATAGACCCTAGTACAGCCTAGCACAGTCTACTAGAGCCGAAAACAGCCTATTAGAGGCCAGTAGAGTCTAGTACAGCCTTGTACACACACGTCCTGCCTAGTCCAGCCTAGTGGGAGAATAGACTTGGAGAGGGGGGTATTTTGGTGGCTGTACTAGGCTATACTAGGTTGGATCAGGCTGGAAAAGGCTAGAATGGGGTGTACTAGGCTGTGCTAGACTTTAATAGCCTCTATTAGCTGTACTAGGCTCTTGTCAGCCCTGTAGTTCCTCGCACTTGGGAATAACCACTGTGTACACGGGCAATAGTTTTTACAGGAGTTTGTGTGCACGGCCAATAGTTTTACATGAACATTTCTAGGCTATAGTACGGCTATAGTACTTTACTGCCACGTACAGCCTAATAGAGCCTAGTACAGTCTGCCAGAGCCGGAAACAGCCTATTGGAGCCCAGTAGAGTCTAGTACAGCCTTGTACACCCACGTTTAGCTTAATCCAGCCTAGTGGGAGAATAGACTAGGAGGGGGGGGGGGGGTATTTAGATGGCTGTACTAGGCTATACTAGGCTACATCAGGCTGGAATAGGCTAGAATAGGGTGTACTAGACTCTTGTCAGCCCTGCAGTTCCTCGCACTTGAAATAACCACTGTGTACACGGGCAATAGTTTTTACAGGAGTTTGTGTGCACGGCCAATAGTTTTACATGAACATTTCTAGGCTATAGTACTTTACTGCCTCGTACAGCCTAATAGAGCCTAGTACAGTCTGCTAGAGCCGAAAACAGCCTATTGGAGCCCAGTAGAGTCTAGTACAGCCTTGTACACCCAAGTTTAGCTTAGTCCAGCCTAGTGGGAGAATAGACTTGGAGAGAGGGGTATTTAGATGGCTGTACTAGGCTATACTAGGTTGGATCGGGCTGGAAAGGGCTAGAATAGGGTGTACTAGGCTGTACTAGACTCTTGTCAGCCCTGTAGTTCCTCGCACTTGAAATAACCACTGTGTACACTGGCAATAGTTTTTACAGGAGTTTGTGTGCACGGCCAATAGTTTTACATGAACATTTCTAGGCTATAGTACTTTACTGCCTCGTACAGCCTAATAGACCCTAGTACAGCCTAGCACAGTCTACTAGAGCCGAAAACAGCCTATTAGAGGCCAGTAGGGTCTGGTACAGCCATGTACACCCACGTCTAGCCTAGTCCAGCCTAGTGGGAGATTAGACTAGGAGAGGGGGGTATTTTGGTGGCTGTACTAGATTATACTAGGTTGGATCAGGCTGGAAAAGGCTAGAATGGGGTGTACTAGGCTGTGCTAGACTCTAATAGCCTCTATTAGGCTGTACTAGGCTCTTGTCAGCCCTGTAGTTCCTCGCACTTGGGAATAACCACTGTGTACACGGGCAATAGTTTTTACAGGAGTTTGTGTGCACGGCCAATAGTTTTACATGAACATTTCTACGCTATAGTACTTTACTGCCTCGTACAGCCTAATAGAGCCTAGTACAGTCTGCTAGAGCCGGAAACAGCCTATTGGAGCCCAGTAAAGTCTAGTACAGCCTTGTACACCCACGTTTAGCTTAATCCAGCCTAGTGGGACAATAGACTAGGAGGGGGGGGTATTTAGATGGCTGTACTAGGCTATACTAGGCTACATCAGGCTGGAATAGGCTAGAATAGGTTGTACTAGACTCTTGTCAGCCCTGCAGATCCTCGCACTTGAAATAACCACTGTGTACACGGGCAATAGTTTTTACAGGAGTTTGTGTGCACGGCCAATAGTTTTACATGAACATTTCTAGGATATAGTACTTTACTGCCTCGTACAGCCTAATAGAGCCTAGTACAGTCTGCTAGAGCCGAAAACAGCCTATTGGAGCCCAGTAGAGTCTAGTACAGCCTTGCACACACAAGTTTAGCTTAGTCCAGCCTAGTGGGAGAATAGACTTGGAGAGAGGGGCATTTAGATGGCTGTACTAGGCTATACTAGGTTGGATCGGGCTGGAAAGGGCTAGAATAGGGTGTACTAGGCTGTACTAGACTCTTGTCAGCCCTGTAGTTCCTCGCACTTGAAATAACCACTGTGTACACGGGCAATAGTTTTTACAGGAGTTTGTGTGCACGGCCAATAGTTTTACATGAACATTTCTAGGCTATAGTACTTTACTGCCTCGTACAGCCTAATAGACCCTAGTACAGCCTAGCACAGTCTACTAGAGCCGAAAACAGCCTATTAGAGGCCAGTAGGGTCTGGTACAGCCATGTACACCCACGTCTAGCCTAGACCAGCCTAGTGGGAGAATAGACTAGGAAGGGGGGTATTTAGATGGCTATACTAAGCTATACTAGGCTGGATCAGGCTGGAATAGGCTAGAATAGGGGGTACTAGGCTGTACTGGACTCTAATAGACTCTTTTAAGCTGTACTATAGGCTCTTGTGAGTCCTGAACCTTCTCGCACTTGGGAATAACCACTGTGTACACAGGCAATAGTTTTTACATGTGTGTGCACGACCAATAGTTTTATAACAAAACACTTTTTTGATAACAAAATATGCTGGACTAGGCTGAACTAGGCTGGACTAGGCTGTTCTAGGCTGGACTAGGCTTCTCAAGTCTGGACTAGGCTGGACTAGGCTGGTCTAGGCTGGACTAGGCTGCACTAGGCTGGACTAGGCTGTACTAGGGTGGACTAGGCTGTACTAGGCTGTACTAGGCTGGCCTAGGCTGGCCTAGGCTGCACTAGGCTGTACTAGGGTGGACTAGGCTGTACTAAGATGGACTAGGCTGTACTAGGCTGCACTAGGCTGTACTAGGCTGTACTAGGCTGGACTAGGCTGGACTAGGCTGTACTAGGCTGGACTAGGCTGTACGAGACATTACTGTACTATAGCCTATTTAAAACTATTGGCCGTGCACCCAAACTCATGTAAAAACTATGGCCTGTGTACACAGTGGTTCATCTCAAGCGTGAGGACCTACAGGGTTGACAAGAGCCTAGTACAGCCTAGTAGACCCTATTCTAGCCTTTCCCAGCCAGATCCAGCCTAGTATAGCCATCTAACTGTGCGTGCGTGCGTGCGTGCGTGCGTGCGTGCGTGCGTGCGTGCGTGCGTGAGGGTCCACGGGAGGTCACTATACCAGAAACACTGTTTCCCATAGCATACTGTGGACCTACAGGACATTACTGTACTATAGTCTATGTAAAACTATTGGCCGTGCACCCAAACTCATGTAAAAACTATGGCCTGTGTACACAGTGGTTCATCTCAAGCGTGAGGACCTACAGGGCTGACAAGAGCCTAGTAGACCCTATTCTAGCCTTTCCCAGCCAGATCCAGCCTAGTATAGCCATCTAACTGTGCGTGCGTGCGTGCGTGCGTGCGTGCGTGCGTGCGTGCGTGCGTGCGTGCGTGCGTGCGTGCGTGGGGGTCCACGGGAGGTCACTATATCAGAATCACTGTTGCCCATAGGATACTGTGGACCTACAGGACATTACTTTACTATAGTCTATGTAAAACTATTGGCTGTGCACCCAAACTCATGTAAAAACTATGGCCTGTGTACACAGTGGTTCATCTCAAGCGTGAGGACCTACAGGGCTGACAAGAGCCTAGTAGACCCTATTCTAGCCTTTCCCAGCCAGATCCAGCCTAGTATAGCCATCTAACTGTGCGTGCGTGCGTGCGTGCGTGCGTGCGTGCGTGCGTGCGTGCGTGCGTGCGTGAGGGTCCACGGGAGGTCACTATACCAGAAACACTGTTTCCCATAGCATACTGTGGACCTACAGGACATTACTGTACTATAGTCTATGTAAAACTATTGGCCGTGCACCCAAACTCATGTAAAAACTATGGCCTGTGTACACAGTGGTTCATCTCAAGCGTGAGGACCTACAGGGCTGACAAGAGCCTAGTAGACCCTATTCTAGCCTTTCCCAGCCAGATCCAGCCTAGTATAGCCATCTAACTGTGCGTGCGTGCGTGCGTGCGTGCGTGCGTGCGTGCGTGCGTGCGTGCGTGCGTGTGTGCGTGCGTGCGTGCGTGCGTGCGTGCGTGCGGGTCCACGGGAGGTCACTATATCAGAAACACTGTTTCCCATAGCATACTGTGGACCTACAGGACATTACTGTACTATAGTCTATGTAAAACTATTGGCCGTGCACCCAAACTCATGTAAAAACTAATGCCTGTGTACACACTACAGTGGTTCATCTCAAGCGTGAGGACCTACAGGGCTGACAAGAGCCTAGTAGACCCTATTCTAGCCTTTCCCAGCCAGATCCAGCCTATTATAGCCATCTAACTGTGCGTGCGTGCGTGCGTGCGTGCGTGCGTGCGTGCGTGCGTGCGTGCGTGCGTGCGTGCGTGCGTGCGTGCGTGCGTGCGTGCGTGCGTGCGTGCGTGCGTGCGTGCGTGCGTGCGTCCACGGGAGGTCACTATATCAGAAACACTGTTTCCCATAGCATACTGTGGGAGGTGTACACAGAGCACTGTTCTAATAGTTTTTGCCACCCTGTGGAATTATGCTTGAACTGCAAGATAGGCCCCTAAAAATGTATTAATAATAAACAAAGAGAAACAAATCAGTGTGGGTCATCCGTTGGACTGATGGGCGAACAAGTGGTGTCCACGCGAAGAGTCGGGCCCAGAGGACATGTAGAGTCCCCCCCCTGAATTTTCACGCCCCCATGGGCCGCACGGTGGGGACCGGAAATTTGGCCTGGTGCACTGGCCATAGTCACTATGTTTCATGCACACCAAACTTGATAAATGTAATAATATTAATACACTTCATTTGTATATGTTTTAAAACAGTTCACTAAGATTTTGAAAATAAAATAAAGGGATAAAGTTTTTGCAAGAAACAAATAAATAATAATTGTGACAGACACACTGCAGATACTGCACACACGCACACGCACACGCGCGCGTCACTCTTCCAATGCGGTTACAGATCATGTGTGTTGTTGGCATGTCAACGGAGAAGCAGTCGAGCAAAATTGTCTTTCTTCTGTAGAATTGTAGTTCCACAACAAGTCCTTTCACTGTTAGTGTTAGGCAACACCTTCCTGATACATTTTCCATCACAATTCCAACTTCTCTAAACTTCTCTTTGTGGTTGACCCATCTCCGTCAGAGGGAAATGCTCAAAGCACAAAAGTTGGCCATTAAGCACTTTTAGTTGTTTTGGTTTAGTCATACAAATTATTGTATATCCATGGTTGCACTGATATAATCACACACACACACACACACACACACACACACACACACACACACACACACACACACACACACACACACACACACACACACACACACACACACACACACACACACACACACACACACACACACACACACACACACACACACACACACACGCTTGCATTTAAAAACTATAATAGGGCCTGGGCCTGGGCTCAGCGGTCCAGGCACCTTGGCTCGCAATCCAGTCTGGCAGTGTGCCGCGGGTTTGACTCCCGATCCAGACGGCCTTTACTGCATGTCTTCCCCCCATCTCTCTCCCCATTTCCTGTCAGCTTACTGTCTATCCCTCCATAAAAAAATAAAAATAAAATAAAGGCGAAAGCCACAAAAAAACTATAATAGATGGGACAAATAATGTATTATCAGAACTTCATGTTTTACACTGTGATAATCACAGATGATTGGTAAAAAAAACATGTCTCAAAAACTAACAAAACATATCACAATGAAAATAACAAATGATTCAGCCTAAAAATGCATTCATAAATTGGATGACAAAACTATGAGTGATCTCAGAGCAAACATCTAAAGTATCACCCAAGAATAATGATCATGTTGCACCCCCACGGCTGTTAGCATAGTGATCATGTTCCCCCCCACGGCTGGGGGGGAACATCATGTTCTATCTATGATGGGCTGTTGGTTTTCATGATGCTATGGCTGGTGACAGCACACATTGCCATCTATCATCTTTTTAAAGGAAGTGCAGTTAACTTAGTAAATAATAGGTAGATTCTAAGTAATATAAGAGAGCGTTGTCTGCCGAGAAATGTTGCTTGTATAACGACAGATCATACAGTATGTGTGTAAACATTAGTAATTAGACCGAATAATCCTGGTCTTTCACCACATTTTGCACCCATGCATGTGCTCCTGGGATTTCCTCTTAGTGAATGCCATTTCTTCCTGAATGACACGAACGAGATCATCTGTACATTACACACACGATAAGCTCATGCAACACACACACCTACGTACATCAAATCCACTTTCTTTATTCCATTACTCTCTCTGTGTATTCTTCTAGGCATGGTCTCCTGTGTGAACCAGTGACACCTGCTGGTCAACTACAGTATGTCCATGACGTAATTTTGTTTTCACTTTACGGAACACATCCTGTCTTCCTGTATATACGGAGGCTTTGAGGCCTCCATCCAACCACACTACAAGTGAGTTATTATCATCAACTTCTTTATAATCAGATAACTCTACACGGTGAAATCCCCAGTGCTAATTTACCTTTTTGAGAGTGCACAAACGTAACCAAATGGACCCGTAAGAGTACTGGATTAATTGGATACTGTGTGTATATGTGTAATTTCTCTACCAGGCGAACAAGCAAGCTAATGAGAGAGTCTCTTGTTGTAAGTGGAGCAGCAGCATAATATGAATGCTGATTGTCTGATTGTGTCAGTGTGTGAAAACTTTTGCCTACACTACAGACAAGCCAAAAATAGGGACACCAGTTTGAAAGTGATTAAGGCCTGTTCAAACAAGGAGTCATTGACGCACATGAAAATACATTTTCAATGAGAGGCGAGCGTGCAGATAGGGAGACGTGAGCCATCTGACAGACCGAGTGGATGCAGCAGATAGGGAGACGTGAGCCATCTGACAGACCGAGTGGATGCAGTCCCGTGACTAACACGGACACGGTTGTGGCCCTCGCATACGTACACGCCTATACCTACCACCAGAATTGAAATGTGTAGAACTTCTACACTAACACGAGCCCTAGAAAGTAGAAAAAAGAAGAAAATGCGACCCCACGGATCTAAGCATGTGATTCGTGTGAAAGGTCCACTATAAGCAGTAGTGGAAAAAGTACTCACATTTTTTACTTAAGTAAAATAATCAATACTACAATCTAGTGGCATAAAAATGTACTTAAAGTACCAAAAGTAAAAGTACTCCGATACCGATCTACAAGCTCACAATAATAATGTAATGTAATAACGCAAAACCTACAAAGTAACTGTATTCAAATAAATGTAGTGGAGTAAAAGTACAATATTTGCCTCTGAGATGTAGTGGAGTAGAAGTAAAAGTATTGGAAATACTCAAGTAAAGTACAAATATCTCAAAATTGTAGATTGTTGAAGTACAGTACTTCAGACTCCTGGGCTGGGAGGAATCTTGGCTGTGGTCAACATACGAGGTGGAGGAGAATACGGACTCACCTGGCACAAAGGTACACAGAAAACACAGACACATAAGACATGAAACATTTCATGGGGTTCAAACATAACGTTTCCCTTCCCTGAGTGAGCACCAGTGGTTTGAGGGTAGTATGCCTACTAGTAACTGTTCTCTGATGGCACCTACTGTCCATCTAGTGCATTACAGTCACAAAAAAAACGATGTTATCGGGGATGCCAGGGTGAGGTGGATATGACTGTGGAGTTGTTTTTTCGTCTGGAGACTCCCGTCCAGGACAGGCTTCAGACGTGCCTCCTCAGGAGACTTGGCTCAAAGCTGAACCCATTTGATTTGGCGTTAGGAACACGTTGCGACCGCATGCCCTTGATGACGTTGACCCCACAACCTTCCGCATGTATGCTCTAACCACTACACTATACGTCTGTAATATGACATATTAGATATTGCCTTGGGGTGGTCCCCAAGACGAAGTGACGAGCCTTCTCAGTGGCCGCCTCTAACCTCCCTATGGAACTCACTCCCAGCTCACATCAAAGCTGCCCCCACCCTCGCTTTAAAAACGATACCCTCAAAATCCCCCTTTCACCTTTTAATGTAGCATATTGCAAAAAAAAAAAATTATCCCACGATTTTGTAACCCATTATTCACCCCTGTGTCAATTATCTAATGTGATCCTACACACCCTCCGCCAACCTGGGGAGAGCAACGGACTTGAACTCATGCTTCCTTCATGCATGAGTGTCCAAGTTGCCCCTTTGCACCTGACAGGGGGGAGTTTCCCTGGTTGGACGTAGCGCGTGGAAGGAACACGTTATTCCAACCAGTTCCTTTCCCCTCCATCAGGCGCCCCGGCTGGCCAGGGGGAGGCAGTTTAGAGACCAGGATTACTGCATGTTTTTTGTGAGGGTACCTACCCTGGGGGACACGGAGGGAGCATGCAGACTCCACATGGGGGGGCCCTTTCGCCCCCCCACCCCGCCTCGGATATGGGCACCGATGACGCGGAGGAGAGAGCACGGCTTCCCCAGCGGGAATCGAACCCAGGACCTTCAAGCTGTGAGGCGACAGCACTACTGACTGTGCCACCGTGCCCCCCACTTTTAACTAGTTCTTAAAACATTTGTCTTGTTTGTTTTATCACTGCATTATTATCATTGGGGGCTCGAGTAGCAAGTCCACTATTGTTATCGTAATTATTCCCGGGGCCGTTTCCCCTCTGGGCCGGGACGTCATGTGGGTCAACCAATAGGAAGACAGAGGGAGGTGGGCTGTGACGCCATGTGGGTTAATACATTGTCATCGAGTAGAAAGCTACTCCAGCTCTGTTCAGGAACAGTATTTTCCAGTTATTAATATTACAACATGTACAGTAAAAAAAAAGACAACAGCTATTTGTGGTAAGCCATGTTCTATTTCCATATTCACAAGACTGCATATGTCACTCCTCCACCATAATATCATGTCATTTTTATTTCCTGTCCCATCACACGTGTGTATGCATTTGTGCGTGCGTGCGTCCGTGCGTGTGTGCATGCACATACATACATGTTTTGATGACTTCCAGTGTGCAGCAGAGTATCTGATCCAGGAGAAATACACCACAGCCAGTCACATCATCGCCATCAACGGAGCATCCAATAGAGGACTGTTGGTTGGTATGGACAGAACATTCATTGTTACATCATACAATATGTGAGTACACAAGAGGTTTGGTTTTGGTTCCTCAACATCGTAGCAGCAAAAATAGAAGTGTGAGGATCGCCTCTAGTAAAGAAAAGAGCAAAGTATGTAAATAGAGGTGCTTGAACGTGGTATTTGTATGGGCCCTACTATTAAATATTATGAAGAATGCGTGCGTGCGTGCGTGCGTGCGTGCGTGCGTGCGTGCGTGCGTGCGTGCGTGCATGCGAAAGAGACAGACGGAGAGAAAACAAGTACTTGGAAATAGTAATTATTTCTATAAAATGATTGTTCAGTACAGGGATCTCTGGGATTTTTTGTTTCGCAGCAGGTGCTGCACTGGCAAAGCAACATGGCATCAGAGTGAAATCACAAGGTGTCATGTGAGCTTGTAGATCTGCTATTCACTGCACAAGGGCTTGAGTGGTAAATACTCAGGATTTTACAGCGTGGAGCTGAGCTCATGCTGGCTGCCCTCCAACTTAACCGCAGTGTGAGAGCCCTGTTAACTGCATGAAGAGTCATTTGGCACAGCGTGTGTGTGTGTGTGTGTGTGCGCAATCGGCCAAGCGCCAAACTAGTTGTGGAAATTAAACTTATCAAAGGCACCTAAATTCAACCCCATGCATCACCCTCTAGTACAATGTCGTTGTTGCAAAATGGCTCTCAGCTATGCCGATCACAACGGAATCAGCGCTTTTCTTTTTTACGTCTTCAGCATAATTGGTAATGTCAGATTCACCCAACAGTAGTTGGCTGCTTAGCTCGAATTAATTTTGTCATTAAACAGCACATTAAACAGTACTTAGCCACATCGTTTACATGCCATATGGCATTGTACAAAGCCAACTATTGTAATTCCGACTTCCTTGGTTGTTTAACTGGCCGTTTAGAGATGACTGTTATCTACAGTGTGATTACTGTTGTCTGTGTAAGCAGTATTTATGATGTAGTCGCTGCCTCTCATCCTCCTTTTTATTTCTTTGGCCCCACAGGATTGTTGGGATTGTTAGTTACAGTATGTAGCCAACTGGAAGATATTAAGAGCAATACAATTTGATTGATCAGTTTATTAGACAATAAAATGAAAACAGCACAGGGTACAGTAAAGCACATTTGGTCCAAAAGAAAGACCTTAACTGCATGGTCTTGTTTCCATTCAGGTCCCATGCATTCATTCACATTCTCCACCAGGAGGATAGGAGTGTGTGTGTGATGTTTGGCAAAATGTTTAGGAGCAATATAAACGTGTGTGTGAGACGCGGCTTGGCCTGTTGTAGCGCCACCATGAGGCTGATTTGAAAACTGTCAAGTGGCATTTCTGGCAATCTTAGCCAATCAGGATGGAGTCTGAGAAATCTGAAAGACCTGTTTTGTTGAATGGCTCTAGAGAGACTGTGTACCAATTTGCGTGATGTTTGGACAAAATCTGTAGGTGTACTGTCCAAAAACTTGTTTTGCACAAATCGGCCTCCTGGTGGCGCTATAACAGGCCGTTGTGGAAATTGGGGGCAGAGGTTCATCGTTGGCATCCAGGTAGTGTGTGTGCAAAATTTGGCATCGACCGGGTTAACGGTGCCGGAGATTAGCTGTTCACAGACGGAAGGACGGACGGACGGACACACACACACACACGGACACACGGACAACAACAATTGGGGGCTCTTCCTTTGACCGGATGACAGTGACAGGTGAATTTTCAGTCCTTTTTAAAGAAAACCAGTGATTTGCTTGTTTTGAGGGAAGGGGGCAAGGCATTCCACACCTGAGTGTGTAAAAACAATACAACAAACAAGCAATACATCACCTATATGCATTACATGCTCTCCATGTTCAAGCACAAGCTTGTTCCTTAGGGTTCAGGTAAATGATCACATGATCGATTTGACCGGAGACATGAATTAAATGTTTTAAAAATACTGAAGCCTGTGCACTCTCTGATATGAAGGGGATTGACTTCCATTTCTTCCTTCTTTCTCTGCCGCACGCACACACGCACGCACGCGCGTGCGCACGCACGCGCACATGCACACGCGCACACACACAAACGCACACGCACACACACCGCTCTTGTCTTCATGTTTTATGTATTTATCATACTTTATGCTCAGAATAATACACAGAAGACAGAACTAAAACATTTTGTGAACACAGTCGGGTTCACAGTACAATCTTTTGTTTATGAGTTTGTAATGTGATAAAATGTATTGCATTCCCATCATTATCTCTATCCGATACGTATTTGTAGTCAAATAGTTTAATTAGTCAACAGATTTGGAAAACAAACTAATAGAGAATGGTGTACTAGTAGTACTCACCTCTTCCACCAAGTGGCAGTGTGGATCCACAAAATGAAAGATGCACGAATGAATGGCAGAAATCTCACACCCCAATCCAATTTGCTCAGATTTACTGTAATTGTGGCCCTGTCAGTCAAACAGATAACATCACAGAGTAACTGTTGTCGGGGGGATAGTACAGACAACCGTATGCAGAATCAATATTGAATGTATTGAGAAGGCAGACAAGGAGGGTGTCAAAACCGGGACAGAAGTCCATGACAGGCAAAGTAATCCAAAAAGTGTCCAGAGAACAAGCAGAAGGTCAAAAGCACACAGGTCAGATGGACAGGACAGGACAGGACAGGACAGGACAGGACAGGACAGGACAGGACAGGACAGGACAGAGAACATAAACAGAACTGCTTTTTGGGAGTCCTGATGAAAAGGGTGGGAACAGGTGTGTAGATGGGTGTGGCAGTCAGGTGATGGGGAAAGGAGTGAAAGACTGAGGGCATCATCCGGTGGATTAGGGGGGAAACAGCACGTTTGTGGTGTTGAAGGAGAAGTGGATGGAGAGGAGAGGAGAGAGAGAGTCAGAGAGAGACAGATGGAGAGGGAGAGAGAGAGAGAGAGAGAGAGAGACAAAGACTGCATGCAGACGGTGACATAACACATCAAGGTCAAAGGTTTGATGTCAGTTTAGTGTCATTCTGCTGGGCTGCCTCGCTAAGAGGGGATAGAGCACAAAGACCCAGTAGGATGCCACTCTGCTAAATCCCTCACAGACTATGTGCCTTTGCCTGACAGAGATGGAATCAAAAGGCTGGCTGACGCTGGCGAAGAATAGCTTGACTAATAAAATACGGAGGGGTGCGGGCGGGGGACCGGGTGCAGCTATACGTAATGAAAAGAGACGGAGGCAGACGCGCGCGAGAGAGAGAAGCAGGGAAGCGTAGAGGAGGAGTGAAGGTACACTCACAGAGAGGATCGGGACTCGGGAGGTATCCAGATGGACTGTCAGTCAGACCACCATTTCACTATAGTACGGACCACGCCTTTGGATGGTTTATTGATTGAATAGTAATTAAGGTGATTAGGTGATGGTGTGGAGTAAAAAAAAAAATCACACTTGTGAGAAGTGAGGGGCGCCTCACTTATTTGAACAAACATCGTACACAATGTTTGTTTAAAGTGCTCTAAACAAACATTAGAAAGACAATAGACTTGGCTGCCACATGACATGTGTGGGGTGCTGGTTTCTTTTATGTCATTAAAAGTCCATATGTTGCATTCACACGGGCAGACGCAAAGACGAATGGGAGTATCATTTGGAGCAGCTACTGTACGCAATCATTGCGTCTTTACATCGTCATGTTGCTCACAGTCGCTGGCTTCCCTTGACAATGAATGGTAGACTGTATCTTTTACATCTGCCTGTGTGAACGCACCAATAGACTTGGCTGCCACATGATATCACGTGGGGTGCTGTTTTTTACATCATTAAAAGTCCATAGACTTGGCTGCCACATGACGAAATTTCCGAAAGCCAGAAGTTGGAGGGGCTAACGCCCCCTCAAAAAAGGAGTGAAGGGTGGAGGCAAGGTGGGGGGAGGGGATGCATGGACGAGGGGGTGAAGAGAGAGATGGAGAGACCAGGAGGGGCAGATATGATGACAGGGCAAGGCAAGAGGGGATTAAGGGGTAACACGGGGCAACGAGCATGTGGCGAGGGACACTGACGGGGAAGAGAGAGAGAGAGCGTGATATAGTAGCAGTTAGAGGCATGAAGCGATGAGGCGTGGTCTTCCCTCCTGAATGTATGTTGTTCCAACTCCATTTAAACTGTCAAGGAGAGATATGGAAACGCTAGCCCTGCCAGCGCAGCAGCCAGCGAAAGAGAGAAAGACACTGGAGAGATAGAGTGTGTGCGCGTGCACGTGGGCGAGTGCGCGTGCGAGAGAACGAGAGACCACTCGGTCACTCCGAGTTTAATCTGAGCTCAATAGGGAAGTTATGATTCAGTCAGGCGGGGCCCCAACGGCCCAACGGCCATAAGCGTATATCTCCCTCGGATGGACAGACGGTTGGGTTCGGACAGGAAGAGAAGAGGCGAGGAGGGGAAGGAGAAGAAGAAAGGCTGTAAAAGAAGGCTGGGGTTTAAAGGATTTTTCAACACAATGGACACCACCCCGCCGGGGAAACGTGCTTCAATGAATGAGGCTGCATGGGGAAAGACAAAGCCAGTAATAAGGTGGACATATGAGATATAGATAGCTCTGTGTGTGTGCGTGTGCGTGCGTGCGTGACAGAGAGATGGGGGGGTTTAAGATCACAGAACAAAAGGCTCCCAGGAGTAACCCTGAGTACTGGCCTGGCTTTTTCTGCCTCATTTCCTTCATCCGTGTCCCCTCACCTCGGAGCCACCCCTCTCCCTCTCTCCTTGGTGATTGCGCTCAAGTACACACACACACACACACTTTCTCTAAGCTGTAACGTTTCTTTTTCTCAGGAGAAACACAAAGCATTACCTACAAAAGCCTTTGGTGTCTCATAGCTACGCGCACGCACGCATGCACACACACACACACACACACACACACACACACACACACACACAGGTCCCCGTCCTGTCCTCCGTTTGTTTACGTACTCCCTCCATAAAGCAGGGATTAATTTCTCAAAGCCGATTTGAGCTCCGGCACGCTTTGGCAAAGATCGCAGAGTAGAACTTTTGTACTGGGGGAAGTTTCCCCTTCACAGCGGCTTAGAGGTGGACTGCTCTCCTCTTGTATACTTCCTTTAATCTTTACAAGGAGAGCGAGGCAGCAAGGGAGAGGAGGACAAGTAGAGGGAGGGAGGGAGGGAGAGAGAGAGACAGCAAGGGATAGGAGGACAAGTAGAGGGAGGGGGAGAGAGGGAGGGAGAGAGACAGAGAGAGAGAGAGAGAGAGAGAGAGAGAGAGGACAAGTAGAGGGAGGGAGGGAGAGAGAGAGAGGGAGGGAGAGAGAGAGAGAGAGACAGAGAGAGAGAGAGAGAGAGAGAGACAGAGAGAGAGAGAGAGAGAGAGAGAGAGAGAGAGAGAGACAGAGAGAGAGAGAGACAGAGAGAGAGAGAGAGACAGAGAGAGAGAGAGAGAGAGAGAGACAGAGAGAGAGAGAGAGAGACAGAGAGAGAGAGAGACAGAGAGAGAGAGAGAGAGAGAGAGAGAGAGAGACAGAGAGAGACAGAGAGAGAGAGAGAGACAGAGAGAGACAGAGAGAGAGAGAGACAGAGAGAGAGAGAGAGAGAGACAGAGAGACAGAGAGAGAGACAGAGAGACAGAGATAGGGAAAGGGCCCCTTTGACTTCGATACATAGCTGGGAGTCACACATGTATTTATGGATGCTGCTCGTTTTACTTCCATACCACTTCATCTCTTTCTCGCTCTTCTGACGTCTCTCTGATGTTTTCTCCCCATTTTTTATCTCATCGCTTACACCCCCACCACCCACGCTATTCATTCAGATAGATTTATTCATTCTCTATTTATTTTCACGATGAGATTGTATCTGGTATTGCCAAAGCAAGACAGATAACAGCAGCCATCACAGTAATAACAACAAGACAGAGGCAGATAGTGGCTTCTCTTCAGTCTTTCACTGTTCCACTCCTTAATCCTTTGCAAATCACTTTATTGCAGTGTTGATGGGCAGCATTTCATATCGCCAGCGTCGCCGTCAGGCAGAGACCTTGTATCTCCATTTTTGTTTTGTTTTATATAAATGAAGGTCCTCCGGGTGGAAGAGTTGATCAAATATGAATAACAAAATATTTTCTAAAACATTCTTTAGCGTTTGTTTACATGGCTGCCCCGATGAATACGGCAAATACCAAAGCACCGAGGATTGAGATATTAATTGGTTGACGCTGTGTTGTTAGCCTGCAGCGGTCCGTTAGCGATAGCAGTTCATGGTCATTATTGAAAAATAACAGGCCTCTAAATTCAGTGATTGACCAATCGCATTCAAGCAATGAACTAAGCCGTGTAATAAACATATTCAACCAATGAAAAGTCTTAATAAGAGCTTAAATAATAACTACATTGGGTCCACCGGAACACAGGTTCATTATTACTTTTCCTGGAAGGTAACGGTTTTGGACATACACGGTTTCTGCCCCGGCAGGGATGATATCTGTATCACGGGAGACATTACAGAGAATCTCTGCCTTAATAAGAAAAGCCTGTCTCGTGGTAAAATGCTTTCCATGCATCAGATCATTGCTTTGATGTTATTGCTCCACAGAGACAGTATGCGATTCTCCATTCACAGCCTGCCGTCAAATCAGTCAGTCTTAACTTAAAAATATTAAAGTTTTTGAAAAACATTATTTTTAAACACAAATCTTCTCTTGTGATCCGGGGGCCTCTGGCCAGTCACTTGGTGGCGGGCTGGGGATCACCGGAGCTTCTGTCTCCTCGGGGTGCGAGCAAGGGCTGGATGCAGGCCGGGCTTGTGACAATTAATGTTAGATATCTGCTGTATAATGAGTCATGTCTCCTGCTGTTCCCTGCCTTGCCTTGTACTGTCTGAAAAATGCTGTATTTTTGAAGTTTGTCAAGCTGTTTTTCTGTTTTTCTTTGGATTTCTTTTATTGTCTCTGTTTTTGTTATGTATTTTTGTTTTCTTGCATTCACATTCATGTTTTATTTCTTTCATTGTTCATGTTTCATTTTTTGAAATAAAAACAAAGTTAAAAAAAAAATCTTCTCTTGTGAGAAAACATTTTCAGATGGGGGTCGTCTGGCACAACGTTTGAGACCCTTTGGTTGTACGGCTGTACAGCCTGTAAATAAGATCAGAGACACCCAACAGCTGCACTGTTTATGAAACATTTAACAAGCTTCTAAATGATCTGAAACCCTTTACTTGTACTTTCTGTGGCAAAAGCGCTCAAACTTTCTTCTTTCCTGCCTTGATCTCCTTACACCCCCCCCCCCCCCCCTCTCTCTCTTCTTCCGTTTCTTGTATTTCTTGGAAAAATGGGAACTGATGGAAACCATGCACAAAAACTAATTTCACCCACTTTCACCAACTTTATCACAAACTGTGATGTGTGAATAAAGTTGATGATTCTGATTCTGAGAACTACGGATCTATTTTGTAGAATCTGGTGCTAACGGGTAAAGCAGTTGGATTCAAGAGATCATCAGACTGCTGTTCAATAGTCAGCGACCTTCTCCCATTAAGTCATCTAATTTAGGTTACGTAACAGCCACACAATGACTACATCATTCGGTACTCTGGAGATGCATGTTGGAACCGGCACTTCCAGCCTTAGACTCTTAACCTTAAACCTTGTTGGGATTGAGGTCAGTTACTAGTACGTAGTCTCGTGTAGCCAGACAACTATTCCACAATCTCCAAATGCTATATAGTCTGGAACTACACCACATCTTTGTAATTTCCGTTCACTTGCTTATTATTGTTATTTCCATTTCTGCTATGCAGCAAGCTATATATGCTTGGATGATTTCTATATTGGATAAAGTTGCGCAACTGTAAAGACGAAACGAAATTGGAGAGCAGGCTCCACTTCTGCTTTATATTTTACTCATGAGAAGAGCTTCCGTTGCTCCAGACTGTATGACGGAAGCATTTGAAAATTGTGAGAGGCAAGTGGCAACAGTCAGAGACTATAGTTAGGCCTACTACGCGACAGCTTGATCATAATCATAATGACACAGAAACCAGTGATTGTTTCTTTATATTGTGTGAAAAGACGTAACCACTTTTAAGATATATATATATATATATATTGGAGGATATTATCCAAAATACAGAATTCTGCCTGGAATTATGGAAAACAACTGTGTGGGTTTCCCCACCAGAACCAAGATTCATTAAATGGGCATTAATGGAACCAAGTCATCAGTCATTTTTCTTTAGAGCAAACCATGAAGCGCCCCGCCCCCTCCCCCCCTCCCCCGTCCCTCCCCCCCTCCCTCCCTCCCTCCAACTACTGCAAATGTACTAGTCGTATTGTAGGATTAAGATTCAATTAAGATAGTACCATATACAGACTGGTAACAATTACGTTTCATTCATTCAAATAATAACCCACTGCTACTGCAGCCCGATGTGAAGAGCCATTCAGAGCCACGCTGAGACGGTGTGTATAGGAATACCAGCTGCAAGCATGATGGTGCAGAGATGAAACTCATTAAGTCCTGCATTCCAATCCTAAACTCCAATAAAACTGTAATAAAAAGTATGGATTGGTGCTGTTGTAACACTGTTAAAGGCAAACAAGAAATCTCATTCTCAGGTGTCTATATACCTGTATGTGGAACGTGCACGCACTCGGCTCCCGTTGCGTGCACGTGTGTGCGCATACACACATACTGTAATGTGCATGCACAAACTATTATAAAAACAGGCCACACACACACAAACACACGCATAAACACACTAAATGCACGCCCGTACAATTGCCCACAGCAATCCCACGCAGTGAATTTGCATATGCAATAATTTCCCATGCGCTCACCGCTGGTCTGATGGTGGGCGTCTTGCTGTATAATAAACCAGTAAGTAATATAACCTCAGCCCCAGAGACAGCAGCTTAATAAGTTCACATGATAGATGATGGAGAAAGAGAGGGAGTTGGATGAGAGAGAGACAGACACACACGGGTGGGGGGGGGGGGAGAGAGAGAGAGAGAGAGAGAAAGAGAGAGAAAGAGAGAGATGCCCTGAACCCTAGAAGTAGGTTAGGAGATGTAATTGAAAGTGGAATGGATATAGCATAGCCTTATAATGCTGCACTGGATAGGTAATAAGTGCAAGGGGGAAAAGAGGTAGCCTTAAGGTTAGAAAAATGAGTTTATGATAAGAAGGTCAACCGGTCACCAAATCCCCCGGCTGGAAGGCAAGTTTGAGATAAACAGAAAATTGGAGGAATGGAGGGTTGCTGTTAACAGCCCCCCTGTGCTTTAAGAATTCCCACTAACCACTTAAGCCCGAATTTAGACTTTGTGGTACGATAGTGTTTCATGGCGACAACGGACGATCAACGAGAGTTTGTAGATCAGCTATTTTCGACACTAGCATCAAGGTGTATAAATTAAGAAATTACTTATTTTCTATCATTTACACAACCTGTGAAGCCTTGAATTTACGGAGATTTCTTTTGTTTTTGTCACATGCCAATAATTTTGATGACCGGCGGAGTCGACTCAATACAGACTCTTTACTATGTGTAATTTTTCTTTTGGAAAAGAGACCACTTGGTTGTACTGCTGTACAGCCTGTACATGAGATAAGAGAGACCCTACGGTTGTGCCACACACACACACACACACACACACACACACACACACACACACACACACACACACACACACACACACACACACACACACACACACACACACACACACACACACACACACACACACACACACACACACACACACACACACACACACAGGGACACCAGGTTGAAAGTGCTTAACAGAGGCATCCAACTTAGAACTTAAGGCCATTACGTTAGCAGAGTATAAAGTCATATTATTAGCTATTAGCACTAATCCTCTTTGGATGCCGAGGGAAGAGAAAACAAACCCTGCCGAGCACAAATGAAGTGCCACTGAATGGAGTAACAACGCCAAACAATCCTTTGCTTCTATTGGAGATTTTTTAATAACACATTTCAATATTGCAACAGCCAATCAGGTTCTCTTCTAACAGGTAAAAATCATCAAAAAACGAACAAAGGAAATAACGTTTTTCTTAACGTTTTATATTCCAAACACCAGAGCTTGTTGCCTATATGGCCCTAAATTCAAACAAATAAAACCCATACACAGTGAGCAGATATTATATTCAACACAGTTCTTCAAACAAATTATAAAAATAGATTTAGCATTTTCAAATACATATGTACAGTATTAAACATACATCATAATGGTCACAGTAACAGAGAGAGAGGGAGAGACGGAAATACAATTCATTGTTAGTGTGACAGGGTCCAGAACGCAGTTTGTCTACGTACAGTAAGTGCATATTGCATTCAGTGTGTGTGTGTGTGTGTGTGTGTGTGTGTGTGTGTGTGTGTGTGTGTGTGTGTGTGCGTGCGTGCGTGCGTGTGCGTGCGCGTGTATGGGGGACTTTATAAAGGGATGATCAGAATGCATCTTTAGATAGCATCTATAAAGGACATCATATGGGTTTATTACATTTTGATGCAACATAGTGTCTGTCTGTCTGACAGAGAGAGAGAGAGAGAGTGTGTGTCTGTCTGTCTGTCTGTCTGTGTCTGTGTCTGTGTGTGTGTGTGTGTCTGTGTGTGTGTGTGTGTGTGTGTGTGTGTGTGTGTGTGTTTGAGTGAGAGAGAGAGAGAAAGCGGGCACAATCACAAATCATGTCTTTTGTCCCAAACTAATCTATTCCATGTGAATGTTTTAACTGAATGCGTGTGCCATCTATTGTGAAGCTGTATGCACATGGCAATCAATTAATTAAACGATGTCCTAAAAAATAAAATGAAAAACAGCTCATTACAATTCATCATGTGAAATAATGAGATAGGACCTGCAGGTTCTGCACAAGGAGCATTCTGGGATTTGTAGGAGAAAAAACAGTATGGTGCAACCACATTTCATGGTCATGATACACAACAAACATAACAGCAAAAAATAAATAAAATAAATAATCACCATATTCCAAGAGCAACAGAAGAACAACACTGACATTCTGAAATACTGCATCAGTGGTGCAACACACAGACAGTAACTGTACTGTTTATCCAGTATAGGACCAAATATTATGTTCCACACTATTGTACAGTATAATCTATTCCAGTGTTCAAGATTCTGCAGATATTGTATGTATAATGCGTTTCAGATCGCTCTACAGACTTTATCCTCGTTTCTGTACATAAAGAAACTAATATTTCATTTTCAGGAAAGCACCATGGTATATGAAAAACCAAACAATTACAAGGGAGGATAAATACAAATTTTGGTTTTTAAATACCTTACCTTTTAAACCTTGCCAAACTGTTTCTGTGGAGAGGCTTGTGGTTAAGAGTCTGTGATCATAAATAGTGTGAATAACTACGCTATACACCTCACATCCTCGTCCTATTTTGTACAGTCAAATTACAGATATCCTGGCTGAAGGAGAAATAATCTGTTATAAACACAAGGAGAGTAGCAAGGGAGAAAACAACAACAGAGCGAGACCGGCCGAAAGAAAAACTGAAAGATGCCTTGATATGAATTAGCTAAACACACTAAGTGACGTACAGCAAATTAATGAACAGTCAACCACATCATTCTGTGACCCTTTGCTCAATTTTACAGCAGTACTCTGCAGCCTTCATTTGACCAATGTTAGCTCAAAAATCAACGTTTATTCCTGAAGGCAAAGCGTCAACCCTCACCATCGGTGTCATCACTTTCACACCGTAAGATTCAAGTGTTTTGCCAATCACATGTCCAGCGAGCGTAGAGTCCTCTCCTCAGAGCTGTGGTGAGTTCATGTTTACCAGTTGCGCTGGAGGACAGAGGAAGCCCGGCCTAATGGCCACAGATCCTGCAAGGAATTCTGAGCGACCGATCGATATCAACAAGCACACCAGACCATAGGACCGTACGAGAGATTTAGCCTTTTAGGGGGTCTCCTTTCACCCCCCCCCCCCCCGACCTGATGAAACCATGACCACGGACAGCACAGTCTTTGTAATAGTGTCATAATGACATCTCGGACACCGAGGGTTTCTTCATTCTAGTCTGAGATTCTCATCACCGGTTTCGGGAGCAAAAAAAATGAGAATGAGGTTTTCTGTTCCGAAAACCGCACTTCAGTAAGTGGCGCAATACTGTATGTCTCTGTTCCTGTGATGAGCTTCACAGAAAGCTACAGTAGTCCTGGTTTACTGCTGCTGGCTTAAAGGGACATTCTACCCACACTTGTCTTTGTGCCTTCAAGCACTAAGCCAGGGCCAGTCATCATTGGGGCTTACAGTAGTACCCTCGTACCTTTCCGACCGCTCAGCAGGTGGGCTTCAGGAAAAAAAGCCAGTCCCTCCCTCTATAGAAAAGTTATTTCATTTTTCTCTTGAAGCGCTAATCCAGGACCAGCGACGGAGCTGGCATTTATTAAAGGTCAAAGTGCACACAGAGGTCACTAAAGGTCGTATGACAATGACATCACTCTTCAGCAAATCCCCCCAGTCAGTCACGAAGAGAGAGAGAGGGGAACGCTGTCCCCATCCTGAACGGACTTCAGAGAGGAAGGAAGGAAGGAAGGAAGGAAGGAAGGAAGGAAGGAAGGGGAGGAAGGAAGGGGAGGAAGGGCTATGATGGAGGAGCGAGAGAAGGAGTGAAGTGGAGGAGTGTAGCAGTGGTGTCAACAGATCTGCTTCAGTGGGGAAGACCTCTCTCTCTGCTGTCCTTCTGTCTGTCTCTGTGTGTCCGTCCATCCATTCATCTGCACGCCGTGTGCGGTACACTGTGCGGGTATGCGTGTGTGTGTGCGTGTGTGTGTGTGTGCGTTAGACCTGTACACCACGGCCGTGCATCTGGATGACCTGGGCTCTAAGGGTCTGGATGGCAGCCAGGATCAGTTTCTGGTGCTCCAGGGAGGTGATGCCGAGACTCATCACGTCTCTGAAGAGACACACACGCACACGCACACACGCGCACACGCACACACACACGCACGCGCACACACACACGCACGCGCACACGCACACGCACACACACACACACACACACACACACAAACAAAAACGGAATTATGAAGACTGGGTAGTTACGTTTAAGCACTTGTGTGAGTGTTGCGTGAGTTCATCTGTACCCCCCCCCCCCCCCCCACCAAAACAAAAAACAAAAACAAAAAAAACAATGTGTATGTTCATTGAGATCAACATCAAGTTTTGAATATGGCACGATCATGTTCCCTGGTGACACAGAATAATTCCGAACATGATGAACGAAAACATTGTCAAGCGCCATTTTAATTTAGCCATAATTACATTTTGCCATATCCATGTATGGGTCCTCATAAGATGGTTCCGTTTCTGTGCTCCGTGTCTCAGAGGTGGGCGGTGGAGAGGGATGGGTTTCGGCAGGGATTACAAACTAACATTCCAGAAAGGGGCCTGCTGTCGTTTCTATTATAGTGAAATCCCCACTGGTGACACCTCCGTTTGGTAAAATGTTCAAGCTATCCACAGCGTCTGAGACAAAGGGCAAATGGACAGAAACGGCAGCGTCTAAACTGAAATGCCCATTAGCAAGGGCTGATACATGGAGATAAATGGTGCGGCGTGTTAAAGTGTTCTTTAAGAAGGTTGAACTCAGTGAGAAAAGGACAAAAAGGTTTCATCATGACACAATCAGAGTTCCAAGTCAGTACAATCTCGGGGGGAGATATGCAGCCATGGCACACAGACAGTGCTGATCAACTCCATAATATGGAGCTTTCATATTTAACAATATTAATATTTAATATAATTACATTATGTCTTATCTCAGACTTATTCATCCGTGTTATTAAATTGTATTCCCACAGCCCGGGCCTGTCCCTGTGAATCGAAAATACTGCATATATATATAGCCTAGTGTATTATTTTTTTTAATTTTGCAGTGTTTGCAAAATAGCGGACTTTAGTAGAGCTGAACTAATGTATGGGATTATAATTTTCCCCTTTGAGGCAGGACGGTGAGCCAGCAGAAAGCAAAGTGTCCAAGTTGAGAAACCTATTGCTCATGATTGAGCAACAACATTGCTTATTTCTCACCAAACATGTATACATCCTTTACAAGCATGCTACATTGCTTGTTTCTCATCTAAAATGTATAAATCCATTACAAACAGGCTGTTCTCCCCCTCCCCGTCTCTGAGCTCCCCGGGCCGAGCGCAGCTGCTGGCTTTGATCCGCTCGGACCACTGGGTACTCTCACCGGAGCAAGACTTGCTTATTTATGAGGGCGTCTCTCATAACCTTGGTCATGGCCAATTGATTGCATTTTGCGAATGTATGGCCTGTGAACATTGGGTCAATGCTGCTGGTGTGAATTCAGCGAAAATCCGGCTTAACTCACTGTACGGTCATCCGCGCCACAGACTCCAGGTAGCAGTATCCAGCGGCGGTGAAGTTGTCCTTGTAGCGGCCCATGTCCACCGCGTCCAGCCACTCCCCCACTGAGTTGAAGGCCGGGAAGGAGGGAAGAGCCCTCTCTGACAGGGTGATTGATGAACTCAGTGTCCTGAGAGGAAGAGCAAGGATGAGGACATGGGGTGGAGAGACGTAGAAGGATAGGGGAGAGGGAGAGAGAGAGAGAGAGAGAGAGAGAGAGAGAGAGAGAGAGAGAGAGAGAGAGAGAGAGAGAGAGAAAGAGAGAGAGAGAGAGAGAGAGAGAACAGACAAAAACATTTAGTAAATTTGATCAAGTGCAAAGTTGTCATTGTTTCCTCCCTGAAGTGTCTTTTGAAAAAGTAATACAACTCTCAATCAAAATCCAATATTTAGGACATTCTTTGACACCAGGAAGCTGCTCCCACAGACGGAAGACTATTCTGAACACCGGCATCAAGTTTAACAATAGAATATGGCCCAAAGACTGGTATCCCGATGTGAACTTCAGCTGGCTTTGATTCAACCCCAGTGGCCCCTGTTAACTTATTATCTGGCCTGTCGCTGGCCTGTTAACTTATTATCTGGCCTGTTAACTTATTATCTGGCCTGTCGCTGGCCTGTTAACTTATTATCTGGCCTGTTAACTTATTATCTGGCCTGTGGCTGGCCTGTTAACTTATTATCTGGCCTGTTAACTTATTGTCTGGCCTGTCGCTGGCCTGTTAACTTATTATCTGGCCTGTTAACTTATTGTCTGGCCTGTCGCTGGCCGCAGCCCCAACTTCTCCTTGTTATCGACCCTCTTCCCAAGCTCTACGTTACCTGCGTGCCAGAGTGGATGAACCAATGGCATCAGGTGAGCGGATGCTCTTGCTGAGAGCTGAATGGATCTGGCTAAAGGTGGGTCTCTCCGTTCTCTCTTTCTGCCAGCAGTCCAGCATCAACTGATGAAGATGGGGTGGGCAGTTCACCGGCGCTGGCAGCCGGAAACCATCTTCTATGGCCTTGATCACCTGCAGGAAAAGGAGGAGGAGGGAGGGGAGGCATATGGGATGAAGGGAGACAAGAGTGTGTTTTGGTTGGTGGTTTGAAATGCCACTCAAATCAGATTTCTAAAGATGTGGATCAGTCTGACACTGAATCCTGATCTATGCTTTGTCGCATGACAGAATATAAGTTAAGCAGTACCCGTTGCAGATAGGCCACCGATATCTGAATGCACAATTCAGATCGGATCACTTGCAAATAACAATATATTACCTATTACTTACCTATTACTTAAAGAAAAAAAAGTAATCTTATTACTTTATTTTTTTTTCTCGCCCCCAGTAATTGCATCTTTTGTCCCCAAAAGTCTCAGACTACCCAGTTTGTTCCGGACGGTGTAAGGCTCGGCCTTCGGCATCCGATAATTCACACGTACAGACAAGTGTGCATCGTTTCCAGTCTAGATCTAGACTGGATCAGCAGCCTGCAAAGCAACTACATCCTAACCCAGTCTAGCATTAATAAACACCCAAGCCCACTTTTGGAAAATAGTAACATATTAGTAATATTATTACTCAAAATGTGAAAGTAATTAGTTATACTACTAGTTACTGGAAAAGGGTAATAATGTTACTTTCCAACACCGAACATCAGTGATCTGATCTTTGAATATTTTCTCCACATATTACATTCCGCTGTAGACAATGAAGCTGAGGGCAAAGTACAAAATTCACAACTTGTCTTCGCGTCCCTGGGGGTGAACGAAGGTTCCCTAAGGAAGCCGTTTCATTTCTGTGACGTGCAGTGGAGCACAAAGTGCAAGCGGCTATGATGAGACGTGATGAAAAGATTTGCCGTGCGCCGAAGCAATTTGGTCTTGAGAGAAAAGAGCTCGAAGAATGGAAAAAGATTAATGGATGTATTCATGCAAAACATCAACACAACAAGAAGAGAGTACCTAAAAGGGAAATTGCTGAGGACAAATTGTAATCTTTAACACTATTCTTAATCTTGGCCTTGTGGCTGCAGTTTCACGAATTTGAATAAGAAGAAAAAAGTTGAAAAGTAATCATCCATTTGCAGTGAAAATTAAGTGAATTCTGTACAAACGAAAAACAACATCCCTGGAATCTGACGAAAGAGGAAAAGGAGGTCTGTACTCAAATTAAAAATAGGCTCTAATGTTATATCAGTTGAGGGAAATGCATTTGTTTTTCACTTGACGTGACCTTGCTCATCATTATACTTATATTATGCACTCTGGAAAATTTCATCTGCATTGCTGCGTCCTCATATTTTAGGGCAGGATTAGTATGAACTAAATGTAATCAAATGTCAAGGTCGCCGTTTTGTAGCTGGACCTGATGTTGGCATCAGCTACAAAACAACTGATGCTTGACTCCTTGCTCAATATAGTGTTACATTAACAAGGTTGCTTGTATGAAATTCAACTGCAATAAAACCGCAATAAAAACAAGAAAAAACAACAACACTGTTGCTCCTGAATGCAGCGATATTAGATGGAAAGTACAGGACCAAGAACTTCTAGCTATAAATCATATCAAGAAAGCAATTTCTCCACAGGACACTGGATATGGTTATTAAATAACACATGGCATGCTGTGTGAATTCAATCGCAGTCAAGGAAAATCTAAACAATACCAGAACTCCAATAGCACCCATACTTCCCTGTGAAACGCAAACGCCTTCACATTGATACCTTTTCACAAGTTTGAAAGAGAAAGGGAAAACTGACACCTTAAGATGAATTATCTCGACGTAACATTTTCTTTCCTCTGTGAAACAGCACGGCCCTCAAACAGCACACAACCTGAAGATGTCCCTGTAGAGTGTAGACTCTCAATGTTCCCCGCCTGCTCAAACCATTGTTGTCCCCATTCAAACACCATTCACAATAACACTTCACAAGAGATATACCCTCAATATGTCTAGGCACACACGGTTATGTCCTCCTGCTGAATTACTTGAGGAGTACAATCTCCTGCAAACAGAACAAATATGTCAAAAGAATAATCAGGGAGGGAACGCATCCATCACCAGACCTATTACCTAAATGTCCTCTCTCTACGTTTACTCTAGGACGGTTGTCCACCCTCCATCCCTCCCTCCCTCCCTCTGCACCTGAAGTTCTATTCTCAGAGAACAGCGCTCAAAGTGCTTTTTCAGCTTTTGACATTTTCCATTTAATCAAAGCTGGGAGGTAAAGGGTACGTTGGATCACAGGTGGGCTGGCTGTGCCTGCCAACTAAATTGCTGTTATGATATTATGTATCCATTAAAAATGGATTCATATCCCAGGTGCTCTACAAGTGGGACCTTTGGCCTCTCGTTTGAGAAGTTTGGTAAATGTGAAATGGAGGGAGTGTTGTGATGATTTGGCCAAATATGGATGCTAAAGACAAAAAGCTACTTAGACTTATGCATGTGGCCCATGACACGTTTCTACAGTTGGAGGCCATCACTATTGTCCTTTTCTTTTTGCTGAGGTTTACGTGATCTGCGCAAAAGGGCAGTTAACCCATTTTGGGCAGGAACCCCTTTTGGTGTTTTAAACATTGTTATAATTTAGCTATTGAAAAATAGCAGATCTACAAGCTCATAGCGCGCCACCGAGTGGCACGCTACGAGCTTGTAGGTCTGCTATTTTTGAAAAATCGTGAAAATATTTATTTCAGAAAACTGGAGGATTTAGAAGGATTTTTCAAAATGTTGAGGTCAGGCCTAAATGGGTCAAATGATAAGGGACAATATCGGTGGCACCCAACTGTACGTTCAGTTTAAAAATGGAGCATGCTAATCCATTTCATTTGGACTATACAACTCTCTGGATGAAGGATGGGCATTAGAATACGATTGGGTGTCATTTTAGACAGCATTACCATAATCAAGCAGGGAGGCTTTAATGAACTGTGTGAACTTTTAACATCATCACTATATGTGCTTTAATACTATTTAAATGGCCATTATCTTCCCCAACTACGCTCAAAAGAAAATAGCCCAGAAAAAAATAATCTGCTCTCTCTCTTCCTCGGCAGCCTAATATAAATGCTTTCAACCTTTTTTGTTTTGGAAGTTCCCCTTCCTTTAAAAACAAAATGTAAAAACAACGACCCTTTTCAAGGACAAGGCGTTGACGTGACCATAGGAATATAAAATGTCTGGCCACCCCATGTTGTTAATAATAGGTTTTCGCCCAGAACCTGGCAGTAACCTATATCGACTAAAGGATCTCTGCAGACCTCAAATAGCAACACTTTACATTTCCTGAAAAGAGACGGAATAATCTGTAAGGATTTGGACTCTTTTAAGAACACACTGCTGCTAGGGGAGAAGCTATAGGACCAATGGAAAAGGGGACAATCTATCTTTAAGAGAAACAGGATTGGTCACGGAGCTGATGTGGACTTAAAGAGGAGACTTCTTAGGCCCAGCCGAAGCTTTAAGAGGCACCGTGACTTGGCTTTCTTTTAATAAGATCCCAGCCGGGCCATGGACACAGAGTTCACACAGAGATGGAGAGAGGGATGCCTGCCACAGAGAACGTCGGCAAGGCACAGAGAGGGAGGCAAACAAAAAAGCCCAAAGATGAAATAAAGAGAGAGAGAAGCAAGGCATAAGAGAGAAGGTAGAGAGACAGAAATGGGCTGTACCCCTGCACAGCTCCTCTTTCACGCGAACACGCACGCACGCACAGTCACACACACTTACATCCTGGTTGCCCATATCCCAGTATGGTCTCTCTCCATAGGACATGACCTCCCACATGACGATGCCAAAACTCCAGACATCTGAGGCCGAGGAGAAGCGATGGTATTGGATGGCCTCTGGAGCTGTCCACAGCACCACACTCTTCCCTCCATGCTGGGAGAGAGAGAGAGAGCGAGAGAGAGAGAGAGAGGGAGGGAGGCGGGGGGAGGTTTATCTCTTACTTTGACTTATTAAACATTTTATTTTGCATCAAAAGAAACTTGGGAGGTATGAGCGCTGAACGTCTTCAGTAGAGACTTCAAACGAGCACGCCCAGCCACATCCCCCCCCCCCAAAAGAGACACTTCCTTTGATAAAAGCTGGCCTGCATGCATTAAGATTGGCAAATAACAAATTCCCGCTGCTGAATTACATTTTTATGTTCTTCAGCCTGGGAGCTAGTGTTCACACAATGTAATACGTTTTTCTGACCCGAGCTCACTTTTGTGATGCAGAATGATCCATTATCCATATAGTTTCAGAAAACAACGTATTAAATATTAAAAGTCCGGAACATTCCTCAGAAAGAAGTTCCGAGTTGAATCGCCAACAACACTGCAATACCCACACAACTCAGCTACCTGACAAACACATCCAGTACTGCTACTGCTGAGTATTACCATATTCTGCCCTTACCAGTGAGGTGTATATGGCCTCTATCTTGTCGTCCTGCAGGGGTCTGAAGCCTGACACCTTGCAGCCCAGATTGGAGTTCACAAGCACCTGGAGTGTGAGGAGGCAACCGGTTGGATTAGGGAGGGGGACCCCTGAGAGTCACAGTCATAGACTTACAGTAAATATACACATCTAAACATGGAGGTGGCAAACATGCATTATAGACAAGCACGAATAACACATTTCTGCACACACGCGATCACACACACACGCACACGCACACGCACACGCACACACACACACACACACACACACACACACACACACACACACACACACACACACACACACGCACACTTTACTGTATAGCACTTTATCCTCTCCTCATCTTCTTTCTCACCTTGTGTGCCGCTAGCCGTCGATGTACAAAGCCCATCTCAGTGAGGTACTTCATCCCTGAGGCCACTCCAGCCAGCATGTCCATCAGCTGCATTATGCTCAACTGACCTTCATGTTTCTGAGGGTAAAATGGGAGCAGGAGAAGAGAAGAGAAGAGAAGAGAAGAGAAGAGAAGAGAAGAGAAGAGAAGAGAAGAGAAGAGAAGAGAAGAGAAGAGAAGAGCAATAAGGCAGAGAGGGCAAACAAGATGAAAAAACTAATTAGGAAGAAAAAAAAGGTGATAAAAGCAGGTAAAGACATGGGATGTAAGAAAAGCACTGTGTGTATCTGGTAGTAAACAGCTGTATAATTTTGTGCTCACCGATCTGAATCTCTTGGAAAATAAAAACAAACAGACCATTAATTCATATCATTATAAACCCTGCTGAGACGGTTCAGTGCCGCACAATAACAATTTATAGGAGCTTACAGCATCTTAGAGGGAAAACGCTCCATTTGTGCAGTTAATTATGCACATTTCCTTTATTACTTTAATATGCAGCAAGATTTCACGGTGCTGCATGTTGATAATCTCACAGCAGAACCCACGATTATTGTAACTAATACGCCATTTGTGAAACAGCCGGAAAATATGGTTATTTGTGATGACTGTTATTAAACAATGTGAATTAAGGACTCACACACACACACACACACACACACACACACACACACACACACACACACACACACACACACACACACACACACACACACACACACACACACACACACACACACACACACACACACACACACAGCACAAATATTATTCCAAAACTCACTCTGAGGAAGGAATCCAAGGCCCCATTGGACATGCTCTCTACCACTATCATCATTGTGTTACCTGGAGAGAGAGAGAAAGAGAGAGAGAGGGGTAGGGTTATATGAGTCTAGCCCTGTCGGCGGCAGGGGACGCATTGTGCAGTGCCATCCTTCACCCAGTGAACTGTGGAGGAGCTGGGAGAACCTGTGCGCTGCTCTGGCTGTCTCAGCAAGTTTAATGACCCTCTAAACATGCGCGGATTGCGCGCACACGCACGCACGTGAGCGCACGCACGCACGCACACACACGCGCACACACACACACACACACACACACACTCTTGAACACATCGTACACCCACACACAAACATTCTTTCTGTGCCCAGGCACAGATGGCGAGGGTCCAGCAGTGCTATGAAATTCACAGAAGGGAAAATACTGCAGAAGACATACTGGAGGAGAGAGAGAGAGAGCAAGGAGAAAGGAGGGGTATTGGTGGCTGGTTGGAGGACACAGGTAGAGAGAGGTGGAAACATTTACCTTTTGGAAATGCTATAATCCCTTTTTCCTAGGAAGACACATGTTTGTCATGGTGTGTACAAGAACAAAAAAAAGCCATTTGGGAACAGTAATGTCCCCATAATCCATGGCTTGGTATAAGGTCACTGCAGGGTATTCTGTCTAATGGAAGGGTTATGCCTGATTCATACTTGATTGTGTGCCAAGTCGCCCACCAAAAATAAATGACTTTTCTTGTGACCACTGCGCTCTGACTTCTGGTGCGATATCCACTCAAAATAACATCATTAAAAACAAAGGTACTCGATTGCACACAGTGGCAAGAGTAGCTACATTTCAATTATTATTTATTTCCTTCATAATAACTGAGAGACAGACGCTAACCACACTGATGAAGGCTGGATAGCCGAAATGTTTTACTGTTTTACTTTAGCCATTATTAGTATTAGTACATGGCTTTACCAGTTACAGCATGGATTGGAATAGTGAGAAAGCCGCAGAAACATTGCTGTTACTTACAGTATATGACAGTATGGCAGCAACAAGACAGAGCCGGTTGAGTGGAGTGGAGAGGGAAGTAAGTAATAGAGAGAAACTGACGAAAGACACATGGAAAGGCAGTGGAAAGGGCAGAGGACGAGAGAGACGGGGAGACAGAGAGCCGAGGGGGGGGGGGGGGGGGGGGAGTCAGAGTTTGTGGTCAGCTAAGCAGAGAGAGAGAAGTGCTACTCCATTAGAGAGCATGGCAGTGCAGACACCTCTAACATCCAGGTGAGAGAAGGTGTGAGTGCACCGTACAATCCACACGTACACTGTGTACGTGTGGATTCATTCATGCAGAGAAACCTGTGGGAGTCAAGTAAACTGGCAAATGTGCCCTCTCCCTCTCTCTCTCTCTCTCTCTCCATCAGACATTACACACACACACACGCACACACACACTCTCCTTCTGCAAAAGTACAGATGGCAAGAGAGGTCCACTCGGTATTTCACAGAAAAACAGAATAAAAGAAAAGCTGGAGAAAACTAAATCACCGCAGAAGTCAGAGAGCGAGAAAGTAAGGCTGTGCTGTAGGTGACAGAAATATGGAGGTGGAGGGATTGTGGAAAACAGCTGCGTCTTGAAGATATACTAACCACTTTCCTTGTAATAAACATATCTGGCAAGAGAGAAAATAAAATAAATGCCAACAGGCACTGTAATACCCACATAATATGACGATGATAAGATGAAAGACATCCAAATTGTCTGTAACAGTGTATATAGCACCCGCAGCAGCAGGTTTTTGTGCCCTATACGTTTGGATGGACTCACACAACCCCAGTTCACAGTTTTAGCCTCTGCTGTGCTCAGCAGTCAATCTAGCAAAGAGGACGCTGGGGGTTGTACGGTGTACGGCCATGGTTGAGTATCTCTGACCCAGGATTTCAGGCAGCTTGGATGATCTATTACTGTTTTTCTGTGACATTTTAATGTCAAGGACAACCAAATTGACTTGTATTTGGCGGTGGACACCCATTTGGGGAGATATTGTGCCCATATTGGGGCGGCAGTGGCTCAGGGGTAGAGTGGCTGGATGGGAACCACAAGGTTCCCAGTTCGAACCCGGGCTCCCCCAGAGTTAGTGTCGAAGTGTCCTTGAGCAAGACATGAACCCCTAATTGCTCCGGATGTGCAGGTTGGTGCCTCGCAAGGTTTCCTCCGGTGTGTGAATGGGTGAATGTAATGCACAATCTCCGTGAAGCACCTTGGATAAAGGCGCTATATAAATGCACCATTTACCATTTATAAGAGATTTGTCAAGATTTTTCAAAAATAGCATCCATCTACTGCACAAGCTCACAACGCGATGTGACATGACGCGTTGTTGTAAAAATGTTTGTAGGCTAAATGGTTCAGCCATATGCGTTTTGACCTAGAGTTGTTACACTCTGATACTGTAGTTAAATTAACACGAACGCTGTGTGGGCTTTTGAATAAGCTAATGGAAATGGTACAAGTGGCAAGTGGGAAATGAGTCAGCCCAGAACCATTGTTAAAATTGCTCTTTGTTGCAATCCTATAACAGTGTCAGAGGTTATTTCTGACTCACAGTCACAAGTGGGCCTCTAGCAGATTATTATATTACTACTCACCTTGCCTGGGAGGCATACCATTTTTGGGTTTCTCATCCGGTCGGGAGCAGAAAGAACATACGTCAACATGACATATGTTCTTTCTGCTCCCGACCGGAGGGTGGTTCCACCCTGATGACTACAAACCAGTGACTACATGTAGTCACTGGTTTGTAGTCATCAGGGTGGAACCACCCTCCGGAACCAGAATTACCCAAAATAATTCCCCGCGATCAAGGGCATTCATCATCATTTTAGGGCCTACCCAATAAAAGCCTTGATGTCATGTATGAATCCGAGAAGTTTCTTCAAGTACTTCTTGGAATAGTTTGTTTGGTAATATCCATCTTTTAGTCAAACTCGTAGCAACTGGAAACAAAAAGGGCAGACCAAAACAAAGTAACGCCGAAAAACCTGAATCACCTTACCAGAACCAGTGCATTTTTGTTTATTTTTTATTATTATTATTTTTTTGGTCTAAACCACTCCTAGACTGGATCACATGGATGATTTTGGAACACAGACCAGGCTTTCCTCTGAGGTGGAAAGTGACGTGAGGTTACTACTCAACACACTGCACTGATGACACTTCAAATGGTAGCTGAACGGAGACGGCAATCCTTGTCTTGCTCAAGGACACTTAAACACCAACCCAGTGGAAGCTTAGCTGAGGATCGAACAAGGACCCTTCCGATTCCCAAGCGGTCACTCTACCTCCTGATCCACTGCCACACACACACACACACACACACACACACACACACACACACACACACACACACACACACACACACACACACACACACACACACACACACACACACACACACACACACACACACACACACACACACACACACACACACACACACACACACACACACACACACACACACACTGCTGCAGCCACACACACAGCCATACACACACAGCTGTGTTATAGGAAGAGCTAACAAGGACAAATCCTGATCAATATGGGTACCGACTGATCAATTCCAAAAGAATCGAATGGAATTGAATAGAATAGGTAGGGTAAGTGATTTAGATTTTCTTTTTTGCTTGAATCAAAAATGTTAAAAGGTTAAAGCACTATTATTCTGAGAGTAATCACTGTCTCGCCTATTTAATAAACAGAAAATACATGTTCAAGTAGATTGAAAATGCTCAAGCAATCAGGAAGGAGTACCAATTCATCAGCTTCAATTTTTATAGTGTCCCAGCTCCAATTTTGTCTGTTCATTTCTTAGTGCCATCCCTTCATATTTCACTTGTTCAATCTGTATTCTGTGCAAGTCTCTCTCCTGATTGCATGGATAAAATAGGTATCCTGAACTGAAAATGCATTTTCTGTTTACTAAAGAGGAGGAGAGATGGGGAGACTCCTGTTACTGAACAAAAACTCTATTATCGTCATCTTGGTTAATTGGAAATCTGAAAACTCACCTTCACAGAGACACTGGCTGAATGAGCTTTCATCATACTGTACTCCTGAAAGATACTGTACAATGTAAGGAGAAAGCCTGCTACTTTTGAAAAGATATGGGGTGGGTTCTTTGAGGTTCTACCTTCAATATCTCCTCTGGGTTGATTTAGTTTATTTATATTGTTATTTTTATTTATTTATCCGAGTTGATGTTGTCAAGTGGTGTTGTGTACAATACAGAGTAATGAGAGCTGTGTAGTTTACCTTTCTGGGGTTGGGGTGGGGGGGTGGGTGGGGGGGGGGTTGTTTTTGCTGTTTTTTGTCTTCTTTTTTTTTAGTTTGTCTTGTCTTGTTTTAAAAAAAAAAAAATCTTGATTCTGTAATTCATTGTTTTAAATGATGATGTCTGTATTATCATTAAATAAATCTTAAAAAAAACTTCTACTTATTTTAACAAAAAAACACACACACAAGTCTCAAAGTGGTACGCATTCTGCCACAGCAGCAGCATCCTGCGACATCAATGGCTCCTTTCCTCTTTTAGCCCCTTAGTCTTGTTCCACAGTTATCCAAGCAACCCTAACAAGGTGTTTAGCGAACAGCAGGGTTCTGTCTCTAATGACACACCCTGTGGTGAGCCTTCCCTTTGAAGGACGCATGCAGCCAATGGAGGGAAGTGGTGAGGGGTGGGTTTGGTTGTGTTGGACCGGATGAGATGGGAGGTAAGGATTCACAGGTGAGGCTGCTGAACACGCTTTGGACTGGAGAGGACAAGCTAGGTCATCTGGAGGCTCACATCATTTGTTGGCTCATTAACCGGGCAGCTTGTAGCTAAATACCAGCTTAGGATGAGACGACACGGTGGAGATACTCAGACTCGGAGTGGGAGAAGGGAGGGCAGAGAAGAGACATCGCAGAATTTAGCACTTTAGCAATACAACCATAATCTTTATCATTCACCACTGTATTCGAAATAATTAGTTGGGGTGTGGACATGCATTTTTGTTACTTTTTGCCAGGTGCTTGAAAAAGCGCCTGGACTACATTTGCACCTACCACTACTGACAACCGTAAAGACGACTTCAGAGGCGACTTTAGTGACGACCTAGTCATGATTAGCTGCCTCCCAGCGACCTTACTACTAGCGACCTAGTCATGATTGGCTGCCTCCTAAACCAATGATAGTCTGAACGGCATAAAACCCATGCATACTCTGGACACTGGAACACGGAGCGAGTGGCAACATTAGCTAACAGAAGCTAATGTTATGAGCTAACTGGAGCTACAGGACAACCATAAGAAAACACAGTGAACAAACAAAAGAGCGTCGGAAACTAACGAAAACGGGCGAGCTTGTTGCACCTGGCAATTATGACTGAGAGTCATTCTTGTTTATAATAGCTACAGCATAGTGCGTGGTGTCTGCTTTGTCCAGAACGTGCAAGCACATACACACACAAACATAGATAAAAACACACATGCGACCTAGGGGGTGGTGTTGTATCCTGTTGACGGAGGTGTTGGGTGCTGGCGGGGGCGTGGCTAGTGGGAGGAGCAGACCAGCAGCGGGAGGAGGAGAGGGAGGAGGCAGGAGGATGTGTTCGCAGGTGGGCTGATTGGAGGGCTGGTGGGGGGTAAGTGGTGTAATGCAGGTGATTTGAAGTGCGTGTGTGCGCGCGTGCGTGCGTGCGTGCGTGCGTGCGTGCGTGCGTGCGTGCGTGCGTGCGTGCGACTGAATACCTGCCAAGTGAGGAGATACAAGCAGGTGTGTGGGCACATTTCTTGCTTCAGCTTGTGTGTGTCAATAACAGGGAGAGTGTGAGCTGATGTGTGCATGTGTGTGTGCGTGTATGTGTGTGTTTGTGCGTGCGTGCGTGTAGGCGTGGGAGAGATTAGAGTGGATTTCAAGCCTCCGCTGGGTCTCTAGCATCAATTACTGTACCCTGCACATCTGCTGCCATCCTACTGAGCACAGTGTGTGTTCGGGCACAGTGCCTATCTGCTCATACGGGCGCACGCACACGCACACGCACACGCACACGCACACACACACGCACACGCACAGTCACAAAAACTGCACTGGTTGCCCAGTAGTGTAAAGACTTGAGAAACTCTTTAACGCCTCTTCCTTCACCTGCCATTCCCATTAACCTTTATCTCGTCTTCCTCTCTCTCTGCTTTCAGTCACTCCTCTCTCTTCTTTCTCTCCTCCTCACCCCTCCTTCATTTCACCGCTTTTCATCCTCTCTTCCATTCACTCAAACTAGCCCTTCTTCACTTTACAGGAGATCAATTGTAATCCGCCAGCGGAAAATGAAAGCTTGATGAAAGCTTGTATCTCTCTCTCTCTCTCTCTCTCTCTCTCTCATTCCCTAGAACCTCCTATTCTTTTCTCGTCCGTAGTACAAACTGGCATACGATTTGTCCCCTCCCCTGTCCACATCCTTTTGCCATCCATCCCTCCATCTACTGTCATTCCCTTTACACCTCTCTTCTCCTCCTCCCTGCCTCCTCCTTTACACCTCTCTTCTCCTCCTCCCTGCCTCCTCAAATAAGGTACATGCATGTACCACATACTGTAAGCAGTACACACACACACACACACACACACACACACACACACACACACACACACACACACACACACACACACACACACACACACACACACACACACACACACACACACACACACACACACACACACACTGTGCCCTCAACATCAAGATGTCGATGTGCACTCTCTCTCTCTCTCTCTCTCTCTCTCCTTACCACTGGTGATGACGCCCTCCAGTCTGATGATGTTGGTGTGGTCAAACTGTCCCAGAATGCCCGCCTCGCTGAAGAAGGAGCGCCGCTGCTTGTCCGAGCAGCCGGCCCGCAGCGTCTTTATGGCCACGGGAAGCTCCCTCTTACTGGGCAGCTTCAGGCAGCCGCGACACACTTCCCCAAAGTCACCTGTAGGGGGAGACAGTCAGACAGGAGGCAGTGAGATGATGCCCTCCCTCCACGATTTTGTAAAGGAGGCCCGAGGAAACGGTGAGAAGGAGAGGGGAGGGGGGGGGGGGGGGGGGGGGGGGTGGGGGACTGATATCGTAATGTGTCTGTGCGTCTGTGCCAAGATCAAAATGGGGGCCGCAAGGGATTAGATGGGGGTTAGTAGGAAGGAAGGAGGGGGGGTGGGGAGAGAGAGAGAGAGGGAGCGAGAGAGAGAGAGAGAGAGAGAGAGAGAGAGAGAGAGAGAGAGAGAGAGAGAGAGAGAGAGAGAGAGAGAGTGAGAGAGAGTGAGAGAGAGAGAGAGAGAGAGAGAGAGATAAGGGGGGGGGTCTACTGAAGCAGAGGTGGAGAAATGGTGCAAAGAAAGGACAGAAAGCGATGACGCAAATGAACAAACATGCGTTGTTGGGAGAGAAGAGAAGAGGAGAGGAGAGGAGAGGAGAGAGAGGCCACACCAACGTGAAATCCAAAGAGTTCAAAGGAACATCAAAGAGGGACAAAATAAATAGGCATCATCTCAACAGATGACTGTCGCTGGCAGCAGAGTGCCGACTAAAGACGACTGCGGCAGCAGACGGTCCTCATGCAGTGTTTCCTCTCTGTGGTTGAATTCTACATATTTAAAGCTGCAACCTGGAACTCATTTTAATGAATAAATCAATAGTCTAACCAATCTGCATGGGAGAGTATTTTAAATGAACACAATAGAATATCTGCAGTAGTCGGAGGTGGTCTCCCTGCTCTTCCATTGAAAACTTTAGAGCCTGGTGTGGCTTTTGTTGGGAACACCTGGTTGACAAGTTGAACTGCCTGAAGCTCAGAGTGGTAGAAACTGTCTCTCGTCGGGGAAACCTGGGGTTTGAATCCGGGGTAGAACACAAAGGTTACGGATCGCAGCTTTAAACAAGGAAGACAGGTTTGGTAGTCCAAACACTTCTACCAAAATCCTACACTTACTTAAAGAAGAGTCTCTTATGCCATGACATTGTTTTGACATATAATACAGTAGAAAATTGGCAAATTTGCATTTGGTATGCTGTGACAAAAATGGTTTGCTGCTTCGAGTGAAAAGGGACCATCCTCTCGAGCCACTTGAATTGAACCTGAATTAGTCTCTGCTATACCATTATATAAAGTATGAAATCTCAGGGCTAGATTAAGGCCCCTTTTACATGATAACGGGTTCCATAGAAAACGGCAAAATAAAGTATTGTTTGCAGGGGTCCGTTGAGACGACACTGTTTTCGGGGGTTGAAAACGCAAAAAGTGCAAATCTTTGAAAACGGTCCGCCGATGAACCTGCAAAACGTGTGACATCATGGCTCACATCAGCTCACGTAGCTTACGTTTATTACATTGGTGCAGAACTGTAGGTAATATCTGGAGTTCCTAGAATGAGCAAGCGCTCCCTCGCCCCGCTCATCCTACAAATACAAATGTAGCGATTAGCGAGCCGCCGCATTGGTGAACCATGATGTAAACAAACAGCCTTGTGATAGGAAGTAGAACGGAAGTGGTTCTAGTATGCATGCGTGCCTGGTCTATCTGGCAGTGCGTCACCGCCACCTGGCATGCGCACTACAGCGTTTCCATTCACTGTTTAAGCTTAATAAAAAGTGAGAACGCAGCGGGACTTGCCGTTTTCTCTGGAGACCGTCGCCTAACACTCTGCATTTTACTGTACACGTTTGTACCTGTGTGGACGATCCTCTCTATCTTGATGCTGGAGTTGTCCAGCTCCTTGGCAAACGCATGGACCGCCTGGAGAAGGTCCTCACAGGTCTCTGGATCAATGTACGTCCTCCGTGTCGGGATCTTAACTGGAATGGTGGAACGCGCGCACACATACACGCACACGCACGCACACGCACACACACACACACGCACGCGCACACACACACGCACACGCACACACACACACACACACACAAACAGCGTTAGTAGAGATATAGAAAATACAGACAGATCAAGCAGAAAGGTAACCTCTCCATTATAGAGAATCGATGCAGAGACCTTACCTAGAGAGGTATTAGTACATCTCACAACTGGACAGGGAAATGGATAATAAAACTACTAGTCTGCCAGCAGCATTCATTTTCACTGTGCATTTTCACTGTGGTGTTTACCTGTGAGAAACATTTTTTATATCTAAGCTGACAGCATTTGACCTGTGTGTAAAGCGGTGATGCACCCTAGAGGTAGGTGGAGAGCATCACATCTCTTGCCTCATCGATCGAGGTCTTGTATCAGCTATCAATATTAGCTTTTATTATTAAGACAGTTATTCCTGTAATGTTTGAACATTGGTGTATAATAGTTATTATTCTTATGAGTAGAAGCGATTTATTGGGAGTAGAATGGGGATGTACAGGGGCTGTTATATTTACATTTATATTAAAGAGTGGGTGTGGCTATAATAAGCATTGGGTATCGTGTGCGCACATCTGGACTTCAGTTCTCCGTTGGTCCTGGGACGGTCGGTCGGTAGGTGAAAGTGCCCGTAAATGTTATTATAAGGATCAATGTCCACATTATACCTTTCTTGTGTAAATGTGTTAGTCGGTTGTATGTTCTGCGTTTAATGATTGTATTGTGTGTTTTCTTATTTCAACAGTAAAATTACCTGCTACTGCTACTATCGACAACAAAGCCAAGCTATCATAACTGTGCTATAAGCGACGTACAGACTGGTTGATTTTATTGTATAAACAGTATAGTTAGTGAATGTGTGTACGTGTGTGAGTGTGATATAAACAACAAAATACCATTTTCGTTGTGTTTGGTTTGTTATAAGTCGATTGAGTTGAGTAGTTTGCACTGTTGTGTCCAGGCCAGCGATCCATGTCAGAGGGTGATTGTTTAGTAAACATCTATTAAGCAATATTCTGAACAGTAATTTTACGGAGAACCAGTAATTTTACGAGGCACCAGTAATGTTACGAACCAGTAATATTACGATGGTACAGTAATTTTATAAGGGAACCCTGTGATCAAGTGATCACAGTGACAATCGTTAAGATTAGTATCAACCAGTCTGCAGTCGTGCGTCCGTGTACGGTGGAAAAGCTATGCTAGCGAGCGTTAGCCTTTGATGAAGAGGAAGGTGGAGACGAACGTCAACATAAACGCCGTGCCAGCCCGAAAATAATCGGTGTGTTGGATCGGACTGTTTGAGGGACTTCAAAGCTCCACGAACCTGAACCAAGAGGCTCGTTTGTTGTGCACCGAGGACGAGACGTGTGATGAGGAAGGGTGTCAGTCAACTCACGTGAAGGGTGAGGAAGACTCCGTTACCACGAGGCTTCGATCAGACAACGCTACAAAGACGTCGAGCTCAGATTGCACCACATCTAATACATCATGTGAAATGTGTTATATGCTTGTGTGTACTGGGATAGGATCAAAGAAGCTATCATTGCATTTGACGAGGCAAGCTACTATTGCTAGCATAAGCTAAAGTGCATTTATCTTCTGTGGCATTGTTATTGTTGAAATTGACTTTGAGTGCATTAACGGTGTGTGGCCACTAGGCGTCACTGTTGCCTTTGGTAAGGACTGTACATTTTAGAAGTGACTTTTTGACCACTGAGAGGCACTATGGCGTCAATAGATGACTTAAAGAAGAGGCGCACCAATGCGCAAAGAGACTTTACAAGGAGAGTCAATAAGATAACTGACAATTTGGACCTATTAAGTGGAGAAGAGCTACTTAATGAACAGAGGGGACTTCAGATGGCATATGATGTGTTCTGGGGAATTAATGATGACTATCTAGATGCCATGGAGGAGGATGCAGACACCGACCATCAAAAGGAGATTGCAGATGTTAAAGGTAAAGGAGAGGGCTGTCGCCAAAAGTACAGAGACACTATGCTGCAACTCAAAACCACAGTATGGAGAGACAATGTGTCGGTCCAATTTGAGAAAGCCAAAATTAGACTAGATGGTGAATTTGAGAATGCCAAAGGTCTTGATCAAAGTGAGATCACATCAAATCAGTGTGAGGAGATGTGTGAGCTGTTGAACACCACTGCCACAGACCTTGAGCTCATAGTGGACAAGTGGGCCCCTTTCGTTCCCAAGGAGGAGGGTGCTACTTTACGGGAGAGCATCAAAGACTATGACCGTGAGTTAAAAGCGCGTATCCGCACATTGAAACGCCAAGTGCGTAAGTTAGGAAGTGAAGGAAGTGACATTTTTGAGGATACGTTTGACAAATACGCAGAGGTCCTGGACCACACTTCACCTGCTAATGAAGAGCAGGGTAAAGCCATGGACACCGGCCAAAGCAAAGCGCCAGCCACTGGCGGGACTTCAGGTGAGCAGGACGACCATCTTGACGGTGCCTTTGGGGGAGGTACTGCGCTGGTTAATCCCCCAGGCCTGTCACAGTTTACATCGCTGCGGGACGCGAGCGTGAAGAGAGAAGCGCAAGTTACGTCGAGCAGTGGTGGAGTGAGGCGGGTGAGTGCTGGGCCTGGTGCCGTGCCAGGCGCTTCCTTCCCAATAGGAGGGGTGGTGGCGCCACGGCTAACATTGGCTCCTCTGAGTCTGCCAAAGTTCCATGGAGATAGGAGGAACTATTTTCGCTGGAAAGAAAATTGGACTAAGCTACAGAACCTGGCTGAGCCATCAGGTTTACCAGAATTAAAATTATTTCATTTGCTGGACAGTCTCGGTGAAGCGGTTAAAACTGAACTCAGGCTTGAGTATTACCGGGATGTGGAGGACGTTTTCCGTGCATTGGATGATCGATATGGGGATGTGTCGCTGATTGCTGATGACATTGTCATGGAGCTGCAGGAGATGCCAGCAGTGCGTGGAAATCAGCCAAGAGAGACTTTGCAATTGATTCAGAAAGTGGAACGAGCTTTGGATGACCTGACATCATTGCAGTGTGCAGGGGCTATCAACAATCCGTTGGTGGTCCGTGCACTGGAGAGCAAGTTACCACACGATTTGCAAACACGGTGGCTTGTATTTCAGTCTGACCCAATGAACAGGGTCACCGTGTTGAACAGGTTTAGTGGACTGTTACATTTTCTACGCTGTCAGAAGACGGTCCTTACGCGGCAGGAGCAGTTGCAGGCTAAGCGACCGGACAGTGCCAGGGCGGGTGAGCCGCAGCCTCGCAGCAAGCCGACTGGAGATAAATCGCAAGAGCGGCGGGCATTTACCAGGGCGACAGCAAGCGAGGAGGACTCATCTCGGAGGTCCTGTGATGTGTGCGGGGAAGGAGGCCATGCAGGCCGCTTGTACCGATGCAAGGCCTTTAGGAGGGCTAGCGCTTCACAAAAGAGAGCTCAGGCAAAAGAAACCAATGCTTGTTTTATGTGTTTGGATGTACATTATGGGGAGTGCAAAAGGGACTTTTTATGCAAAAAGGAGGGATGCAAAAGAGAAGGCCCTGCTGACCACCACTACATGCTGTGCCAGAGACCACGAGCTGATAAAGGCACAGCATCTAACGCCACTGTTGGTGGGGAGACTGCAATGGAGGGCAGACTGATGGACAAAGAGCCACAGGCTCTAGCTGCGAAGGAAGAGAGTCTTGTCGCTGAGATAAGTCTCCTGAAGAGGCAGTTAGCTGAGTTAAAGCAGGCTAACACACACAAAGTGTCTACGACAGTGTGTGCAGGTGAAGGTGGACCGAAGGAGCTCCCGGCTCTTTTAATGGTGGTTCCTGTGTTATCTCGTGGGACCTGGTTGAATACACTGATTGATCCAGCCTCTGACACAAATTTCATTACTCACCAGGCAGCAAACAGTTTGAGGCTTGTGGGTGAGCCTGTCACTCTTATGATGCGTGGGGTGGGTAGTGTGGAGACTAGGGTAGAGTCAACAAAGTACTGTGTGTGCGTGAAAGCGGCATTACAGAGAGAAAATCCACAGAACCTGATGGACCATGAGATGGTCTGCTATGGACTGGACAAGATTGCCAGCCTCACTGCTGTAGACGGGAAGGAATTGGCAAAGTTCTTTCGAGGCGCTGTGAAGCCTAAGGAACTACACCGCAAAGCAGAAGTGGAGATGCTCATTAGTGCAACTGAAGGTCGGCTCATCCCCCAGCGAGTGGCGGTGAGAGGCGATCTGATATTATGGAACGGTCCTCTTGGGAAAACTGTAAGCGGCCGGCATCCGGAGCTCATCGGGAGCATGGGGTCTACAGGACACCAAGCCTCGACTCACGTTGCATGGTCCATGATGGCAGGGGCCGTGAGGGTCGAGGTCCCTCAATGCTGCCCGGAGTGGGGTGTCGACAAGCCCGCTGGATATACTGCTCCGGTGGATGTGTGTGAAGCTGCCCGTGCACCGCAGGGCGTCGGCCCTGTGAAGGTAAAGAGCGTCGCCGTGAGCAGTGAGTCCCTCAGCAGCCCCCTGGGACTAAGTGTGATGTTGGCGGGGGTTGAGGCTGTGCTAAACACCAGGGGTTTTCATCTCAGCTCTTGGATGCAGTTTGGCCACAGTGGGAGGAGCGGAGATGAGACCCGGAATGCCAACCAGATGGTGAGTTGCTGGGGCCAGACGTTTCCTGTGACTGACTGGGGGCAGAGAGGGTCTGGGATCCTAATCAGACCAGATGGAGAGAGGCTGCAGGGGAAAGCATTCTCGGCGGTTTACAGCGGAGAAAGTGGATTCTCGCCAGCTGCGGCTGCGAGGGTTTCATCAACGCCACTGGACGGCGGGACGAAGAGGCTCTGCAGAGCCGCGGAGAACGATTGTGCGCATTCCTGGTTGCCCGGTGAGACCGGCGGTCATGAACAGTGGGAGGCGCTGCTCACGGCTGAGGACCGTGAGACTCGTTACTCTGACATGCTGTTCCTTCCTTTTGACCGTGGGGGGATGGAAGGAACATTTGCAGGTGTGGAGCGCCGTGCGAGGCGTTTGCGTGAAGGCCCACCTGGGTCTACTCATCGGCTGGGACCAGTCGGTGGGGTCATCTATCAACCTCATTAAATGTGGAGGGGTTGGTACTTTAACCTGGGCCAACAAAAAGCCTCATTGAGAAATACCCAAACAGACTATTTGACTTTGTGTGTTTTTTCCCATTTTTTATAAGCGGGTGTTCCTCTCTGAGGTGGCTGTTTAGTTAGTAAATGTTTACTATATATTCAGGGTTGGAGTGAAGTTTATATTTTCTATATTACTTCAAAGTACTTTTTGAAGTTAACATTTTTTAAGAGTGCAGTCTAAGACTTTGTTTATTTCTGTGCAGCCGATTTAAGTACATGTTTATTAGATATGGGTGTGTGACCTCCTTCGTGTATTTCACTCGTAGCTCAAGTGGGAGGTGTGGTGTTTACCTGTGAGAAACATTTTTTATATCTAAGCTGACAGCATTTGACCTGTGTGTAAAGCGGTGATGCACCCTAGAGGTAGGTGGAGAGCATCACATCTCTTGCCTCATCGATCGAGGTCTTGTATCAGCTATCAATATTAGCTTTTATTATTAAGACAGTTATTCCTGTAATGTTTGAACATTGGTGTATAATAGTTATTATTCTTATGAGTAGAAGCGATTTATTGGGAGTAGAATGGGGATGTACAGGGGCTGTTATATTTACATTTATATTAAAGAGTGGGTGTGGCTATAATAAGCATTGGGTATCGTGTGCGCACATCTGGACTTCAGTTCTCCGTTGGTCCTGGGACGGTCGGTCGGTAGGTGAAAGTGCCCGTAAATGTTATTATAAGGATCAATGTCCACATTATACCTTTCTTGTGTAAATGTGTTAGTCGGTTGTATGTTCTGCGTTTAATGATTGTATTGTGTGTTTTCTTATTTCAACAGTAAAATTACCTGCTACTGCTACTATCGACAACAAAGCCAAGCTATCATAACTGTGCTATAAGCGACGTACAGACTGGTTGATTTTATTGTATAAACAGTATAGTTAGTGAATGTGTGTACGTGTGTGAGTGTGATATAAACAACAAAATACCATTTTCGTTGTGTTTGGTTTGTTATAAGTCGATTGAGTTGAGTAGTTTGCACTGTTGTGTCCAGGCCAGCGATCCATGTCAGAGGGTGATTGTTTAGTAAACATCTATTAAGCAATATTCTGAACATTCACAATGCACAGCGCATACGCACGCACGCACGCACGCACGCACGCACGCACGCACGCACGCACGCACGCACGCACGCACGCACGCACGCACGCACGCACGCACGCACAGCAGGTCTAAAGGTGGCCTTACACTAGCCGATAATCGGCCATTTGAAATCTGACAGCACCACACACTACAGGATAATCGGAGCGGGGCCGAGCAAATATCAAACATTCTTGATGTTGATCGGGCCGAACCCGATCGCGCGCGGGGGGTGCCCGATTGAGTCGGACACCCCCCGAGCGTCAAAAATGCCCGATTATCGGCTAGTGTAAGGCCACCTTTAGTCTAACAACAACGATAACCCTACATGACAGTGCTTCTGTGTTTCTGTGCGTTGTCTGGTGCTATTCAGTTTTTGTTTGGCCTTGTGGACTCCTCAGACTGTCAGACATAACTGGGAGAGGGCAGGACAGGCAGAGCGGTCTTGTTGAGCTCCAGTTTTTATATTTTATGTTGTTGATGGTATACAGATACTGATGCTCTAACAATGTGATGGCAACTTAAAGCCTCAGCAGCAAAGCTTAACTTACTCAAAATAATGCAATGCAAAAAAATGCCTACAGTATGTTATTTCTAAATCGACTTTTATGCGATAACAAGCAATTCTTTATATAGGTCAGCCAAAGCTACCAACTCCACGTGGGGACCTGCTCGGAATTCCAACATTCCGCATTAGTCTGACAACGTACATACTGTACATACTGTATGTTGTTTTGAATTGTTAGTTCAGAATTGGGAGAATTGATTGGCTTAAAGAAAGAAAGAAAGAAAGAAAGAAAGAAAGAAAGAAAGAAAGAAAGAAAGAAATACATTTGCGAATGTATGTGAATTGATCCTGAACGTTCACTGCACACAATGAAGCAGCGAGCAGTCTGACCTTCTATTGTGTTTACACGACTTCAGAACACTATTCATTGCATGACAAAGTACATATAGGGCTGAAGTGGTTAATGGAGTATGGCCCTTGCTGCTGCTCTCTACGGCTATAGAGCGTCGCAGTCCCCCCCCTTTCATGAGGACACCTGGCCCAGGAAATAATTCCCCATGCATTTTTCCCATAGACATTTCAGAAGGTATTTATTTAAAGATCTGTACAAAGCCTCGAACAAAGCCAACTCGGATCGGGACAAATCAACACAATATTGATGGGGAATTATTTCCTGGGCCAGTCGTCGTCATGATAGGGGGCGGGATCGACTGCGACGCTCTATACTCTTTCAGAAAGAGGCCTAGTGCTTCCAGAAAAGCCTGGCTGAGGTTTGAGCTGAAATGTGATTACAGCCCGGGAATCGACCCTCAACAGTCGTATACACTGCCTGCCTCATAACAGATTATTGATTGATGCGCACACCCAAACACAACACACACTCATTCTGCTCTACTGTATGTCTTGTGTGGGTGATTGGTTTCAGGGTTAATTGTGTCACGGCCACAAGCGATTGAGGGGAAACTGAAGGATATTCACGCACGGTTGCATGAGGCACAGTATGCACTGGAGTGTACGTTATCCCACAGATTTTTATATAATGCCTCAAATCGTACACAGTAAAAATACCCCTCTGTCCCTCTCACATGCACACACATATAATGGGACATCTACTGTTACAAACTAATCTGTTCATGGAAATTACAGCACAAGTCTTGATCCTCCCTCTCCCAATGCATGATTCTAGGTCACTTACTTACTGGGATATAAAACTAGTGGTCTGAGCGACAGCTGAATGTGGAATGATGGTGTGATAAGAAGAGTCTGTCTGCCTGTCTCTCCCCTCGCCTACAATAAGAAGAGTCTGTCTGCCTGTCTATCCCCTCGCCTACAATAAGAAGAGTCTGTCTGCCTGTCTATCCCCTCGCCTACAATAAGAAGAGTCTGTCTGCCTGTCTATCCCCTCGCCTACAATAAGAAGAGTCTGTCTGCCTGTCTATCCCCTCGCCTACAATAAGAAGAGTCTGTCTGCCTGTCTATCCCGTCCTATCCTATAGAGTCTGTCTGCCTGTCTATCCCGTCCTATCCTATAGAGTCTGTCTGCCTGTCTATCCCCTCGCCTACATGTCTCTGTCCCTCCGTCTCTCTAATCATGCTCTCAGTCTCAACCAGCTGTGCATTCTTTCTCCCTCTCTTGCATTCAACCGAATCAGTTAAGACACTCGGTCATTAATCACTTAAACTCTTGTCATTTGTTTGTCAAATAGCGAGAGGAGCCAACCAAGCGCACTCTGAGCTTGTCAATCTGCCATTTTTGCTGAACGTTAGCCTATTATGTTACGAGAATAGGGATGCTAGCATAGGGATGCTAGGGTTCATATGGTTTAAGTCCCTTGCTGCTCTATCCAGACAGACACATTGGCTACCAAATACCAATTGAAAATCAGAAGTCAAATGGGTGAGTCGAGACATCAGGTGCTAAGCAGACATGCATGGATATTCCAAAAGACATTTTTGATTCAGCCCTTTCTGAACTCTGCAAAATTCAGAAAGAGGAAACTGTCACCTTCTGGTGGAGGATGAGAGCTTCCTCTTGGCGACTTTTACCCGGTGGGATTGCAGAATGTCTCTGGAGCATTATTGGAACATTGTGGAAGTGACAGACTGGCTTGAGAGACGACTACCTTACAGAACTACAGTACGTTCACAGAGGCAGCCAGAGAATAAGGAGTCCATGTGGCTCACTGACTCCCGCGTTCCACTAATGGCATGTGTGTGTATTTGCATTTAAGTCTGTGGTACTCAAACTTTTTGATTTCAAGGACCCCCATAACTCTCAGAGCTACAGACCTGTAAGGGTCAATTTGGGTCCTCAAGGAACCCTGAGGGACCCCACTCTGAGAACCACTGGTGCAAGTGGTGGGCGGATGTGGCTCAGGAGGTAGAGCAGGTCGTCCAATGATCCATGGGTCGGCGGTTCGAATCCCGGCTCCTCCTGTCTACATGTCGAAGTGTCCTTGGGCAAGACACTGAACCCCAAATTGCTCCCGATGGCTGGTTGTTACCTTGCATGGCTTCCGGCGCCATCGGTGTATGAATGTGTGTGTGAATGGGTGAATGTAATGCACAATCTATGTAAAGCGCCTTGGATAAAGGCGCTATATAAATGCACCATTTACCATTTACCATTTACCAAGTGAACAACAGCAGAATGTGTCTGTCTTCTGAGTATGCATGTGCAAGCGCCTTTGTAAATGTGTGCACTTATGTGTCTGTGTTGCAAGCGCATGTCTTTGTTTGGGCAGGTTTCTAGTCCCGGCAGCATGCCTGCAGGTCGTTACTCGTCAGGTAAACATCTTCAGAGACCTTAGAAAACTGTAGATATTAACAGCTTGAATGCCTACAATTTACGGCCGTCTAGACTGCCGTAGTTACCTACCTGACTGTTTAAAGTTACCTTTGAAAAGCCAGTGCACCGATCGCTGAGTTGCTTTACTTTCACTTCACTTTAAAATGGTGTAATTGCATGTTGTAGTGTTCAAAAATATTCCAAAGTGCCGACCACAACAACAGACTGGACGGGGCAGCCGCGCGCTGCTAGACAGCTCTCCCATTGTAAACAATGGGGACTCAATTTCCCATAACCCTTTGCACATCGGAGCGACGGACCTTTTTACGATGACGCCATCAAAACGCGTCTCATATCCCATTCTGTCCGGTGGATTGCCCGTATGAAAAATGTGGATTAAACAATGAAAACATAACTCGGGCAACTTGTGAATAGAAGTCAAAGTGTTAAACAACCCACACACGCGCACATGTATACACAGTTACACACACACCTACATGCATACTGAATTTCCCCAAAATGTGTGTATAATGAGAAAAGTAGCACACACATACAAATGCATGCACACATGTGTATGCATGCACACACCTACGGCATGCATACTGAAAACACACACACACACACACACACACACACACACACGCACACGCACACGCACAAAGTGATATGTCAAAGCAGCTCCACTCTGTCATTGTCGAACACAATCCTCCACAGGGAGCTTTTATGGGCCAACTTAAACAGAAAGGCTCGCAGAGCCGTCGACAAGCCCTGTACTACAACTTAAACATTTAATACAGAGTATCCGCTGTTCCGAGAACAGAAGCACAATGTCTGCTGCCAGCTTATTCGTGTTTTTAGAGCTCTGTCGCTTTCAGTAACAAACCCCCACTCTCTCTACCTTCCGTCTCTCCCTCTCCCTCCCCTGCCTTTTTATTTCTGCCTCATCCCACCATTTAAATCTCTCTCCATCACATTCTGTCCTCCACCTCATCTAATGGAGAGCATCCGTGCAGTTTTACTTGGCTGAAAAGCCTGATTTAGACTTTGTCGTACGATGGTGTTCTGAAACTGTGCTGAAAATAGCACAGTATTCTTTTGGCACACCACGCATATGATGGAGCAAAAAACTAGGCATAAATATACACACATTAAACCAGCTCAGTGGCCTTGTGGTTAGAGTGTCCACCCTGAGATTGGGAGGTCGGAGTTCAATCCCCCGGCTGTCCAAAGACTATGAAAATGGGACCCAATGCCTCCCTGCTTGTCAGTTGCCACTCAGCACCAAGGGTTGGATTGGGGGTACGTCACGTCGACACACTAACATCATGTCCAGGGGGTGTACTTCATGGACAACATGGTTCGCTGAACATACTGAGAATTAAGAATTAACGCTGTGGTGGTAGTCAAAGCCTCACAAAGTCTAATTGGTTGCATGTGCTTATGGGTACACGCACGCACGCACGCACGCACGCACAACTATACATACTTTTATATGTACAATAAACACTTGCATCCATGAAGACTGGATTATACTGCATAATATTGTACAGTCTTCACAGTGTATTCCAGAACATGCATAAATACTGTGTAATAAACAGATATACATACACTAAGAGTACTGAATCACAAACATTGGTACACAGAACGGTTCCACCAAAAACACACACACACACACACACACACACACACACACACACACACACACACATACACACACACACACACACACACACACACACACACACACACACACACACACTTGTTTCTGCGTGACTTACATTGAAAGTAGAGTTCCTCATCTCCCTCTTGCGAGGCCTTGCTGTATCCGCATTGTCTAGGAGGACAAACAAACAAAACACAGGCATCAGACAGTGATTTTAGCCTTAGCCGCACAAACATCAGACACAGCTGTATCTCCCACCCATAACAGATCCTGAATGGTAAGCCATGGCTCCGCGAGATGTGTGGGGGGGCAGTAGGGGAGAGAGACAGCAGGGCTGAGATTGGAAATGGAAAAAGATAAAGACAGGCATTCAGACAGACCCCCGATGCGACGGAGCTGATGAGCAGCGGTGAGATCAGAGGTGCAGACGAGCTGAATATCCACCCTGATATTGACTGAGCTCCGGAAACGCACGGCAGACCGACTCGCCGTGAAACTGATACGTTAATGTTATTCTCTATGTTGTTTCAACCTGGGGAGCTGTCTGTGGGAAGCGGAAACAAACTGAGGTGCGCGCACGGGCAACTGGGTTGCCGTATGCACGCAGAGAGGCACGCGTGTATTGCGGCACACAAACAGATATACAGGTATCTACAGATGCACATGCACGTCCATTCCCTATAACCATGAGGTTCTAAAGAGGTCACGGAGGTAGAGAGAGGGAGGGAGAGAGAGTGTGCATGTGCGCACGCGTGCCTGTGTGTGTGTGTGTGTGTGTGTGTGTGTGTGTGTGTGTGTGTGTGTGTGTGAGATAGAGAGAAAGAGAAAGAAACATTGAGAGAGAGGTTGGAACCGCTGCAGTATCCTATTAACAAGTAAAGTGGACAGGCAAACTGGTTGATCAGCGTGTGTGTGTGTGTGTGTGTGTGTGTGTGTGTGTGTGTGTGTGTGTGTGTGTGTGTGTGTGTGTGTGTGTGTGTGTGTGTGTGTGTGTACACGCGCATGCACACAGTACATGTGCGTGAGACCCCAATCCCATATTAGTTCAGGGAGCGTGTGTGTTAATGCGTGTGTCACAAGGCATCACTGGTTTACACAGACCCGCTGAGAAGTGGTTCACACAGAGCCCGAAAGATTCACAGATTCTGTGTGTGTGTGTGTGTGTGTGTGTGTGTGTGTGTGTGTGTGTGTGTGTGTGTGTGTGTGTGTGTGTGTGTGTGTGTGTGTGTGTGTGTGTGTGTGTGTGTGTGTGTACGTGTGTGCGTATTGTACATGTGATGGAGAGCGAGGGTGACATCCCCAACCTGCATGGCAGCAAGGCTGGAGACACGCTCAGTCAGAACCCCGTCTGTCACAAAGCCACCAGCAGGTAACACACTGCACAGATCCTCAGGCCAGGGGGTCAGAGATAGGGGCAGGGGACGCACAGACAAGACAATTTAAGGGGAAGGGTCTTGCCAGTAAAAGGGAAGATGAGGGAGAAAGAGCAAAGAGGGGTGAGTTGGCTTTGCAGAAGTGTATAGTATAGAGCAGGGTAAAACAATGAATGGATTTGGGGGGAAGGTCTAAGGCAGAAAAGCGAGAGAGAATAAAGGGGTTTACATGGGATGGAAAGCAGAGAAGGGACCATGCAGGGCTGAGGAAGCAGAGAAGGGACCATGCAGGGCTGAGGAAGCCAAGAGGCAGGGAAATAGTGGAAAAAGGTAGAACTTGTTTTTTTGTATTATTTTTATGAAAATCCAGCTTTGTCGCGGACATCGTGACACGTTATGATGACGTAACCGGAAATCGACCTATCCACTGGCTTGCAAGGGCTTCTGGGAAAATTAGTTCAATGCAAGTGAACAGGGTTTCCGTTCACCGTTTGTTGTTCTTCCGCGACGGCGGATTACTTTTTGGCTCGGCAACAAACCATGGGACTACTGTCAGGGGGATTTTCATGGATCAAAGGTGCAAATACTTCGGCATATGCTCCAAATTAAACAATATCGAACGAATGTATACGGCCGATGATGAGTCTCTCACACCACACCACCAACCAGTGCAACCACATATTATGTGCTGTTGTTGTTTAACAGAGTTGGCAATAAGTGCTGTGAAGCTGAGAGAAGTTGTGGAGCCGTCAATCTGCTGGGAGTGAGCCAAAGGATAGGGGTTACATCTGGTGCGGAGCGGTTGGCACCGCTCAAAAATGTCAATCAGTCCTATTTATATCAGGTGGAAATCATACATCCTGACACGTGCATGGTGTTGTTGGCAGAAGTATACACTCTATTGAGTGATCATGCTGGTTTCAACTTCTTCGTCGCCATGCCTTTTGATGTCTGCAGAGTGAAACCGCTTTGTGGATGCAAATGGAAGAGCTTGCTTTTATTAATTCTTTGTTAATGAGCTTATAGATTGAGAAGTGGCAGAGAGGTCATGGTAGTTGGACGGAATACAGGAAACGATAAATGAGATGGGGAGAAAATAATGCTTTATAAAGTTTATACTGATGCTGACTGCTGATGCTGACTGCTGATCTACGAGCTCACAGTGTGAGCTTGTAATCTTTCAGCATGAGACACAGGCGTGCAACAAAGTATAAATCAGTCTTATTCACTCAGTGCCGATCACATGTTTGGACGCGTTTAGTTTGTTGTTGTTTTTTCACACTAGATGGCGCTCTTGGCTAACCTATGATCCACTGCTCAACTACCTACTTTGTGAGTGAAAACCATCAGTACGCATAGAACGTAAACCCTGGCAAAGTGGCAAAAAGCTGGTGGCAAGAAGCCCCTCCCACACGCCTCAGTGTTATAGATTTTAGTTTCTCTTCCTCAAATGTCTCTTCCTGGATCATTCCACTTTTGATGTCCCAGCCATTGAATTTTCAATTGGCTCCAACTATGGATTACATAATCGGATTTACAAGCGGGTTCATTTCGCGATCGCGCAGAAAATGGCCCTCTCATTATAAACGGTCCGGGGTGCAATCGCAGTGAAGACGAAAAGAGAAAAAAAACTCCTAGCTGGACTATTTGGGTTAAATATCCATGGCACTGAATGAGTTGAGTATAGTGAAAGAAGGAAAAGCGAGGGAGGTGCAGGCATGCCAGTGTACCTGGGCATCAGCTGTGTGAAGGGAGGAGGAGGAGAGAGAAGAGGAGGAGGAGGAAGAGTGGAGAAGGAGGTGGAGAGCAGCACCACGCTAGCAGGAGTTACGTTGGAGGAGCTCACGCAGAGGCTGCTGGGGAAAAACAAGGAGGGGAAGGGAGGGGTCCTTTGTCAAATACTGGCTCCTAATTCGCTCAAAGGATCGTGTGCCAATTCAACATCAATTCATATAAAGAAATACAGTACATATACACACTATATACACTATATTTATAGCGTGTATGTATGTACTGTATTTGGTTATGTTGAACCTAATCAGAGGAATAAGGGCCACGGCAAGAAAAAAAACTATAAAGATAATGATGACTATCCATACTGATGAACAACAACATTCTGTAAGGTGATAGGTTGAGCCCTGTACATTTGGAAGGATTTTGATTGGCTGTCAGTGTATCTGGTCGAATCGTTCATCAAATCCACTCTAGAAGTGATCGCAACATATCGTTCGCCACCGTCATCATTACAGTTGTGGCTTGGACTCTTATATCCACTGCAGTTACAGCAAACATAATAATTATATATGATAAAAAGAGAAGATGATAAAAAGAGAAGGATCCGGGCACACAAGGTTAAAAAATGAGGAACACCTTTACTAATTTAAAAGGCAACTGCCAACATGTTTCGACTTAACAGGTCTTCATCAGGGCAAGAATGATTCATTCTTTAAATTAATAAAGGCGTTCCTCATTTTTTTACCTCGTGTGCCCGGATCCTTCTTTTTTTATCATGTATTGATCCCGTTTTTTGATCCGTGTGAGCACCTTTTTATCCTGCTACCTCCATTGAGCACCTGGTTAGTTCCTCTTGTTTCTATAATAATTATATAGTTATAATTATAGTTATTTGCCCTGAAGTTTTAAGAAACACGATGTATAAATGTATGTGCAGAGCAATTGAGTCAGAAAATGACATCATTCCTGCTGTGACTAACCCTGTATACAGTTCGTATAGATTCTCTTCCAAATTGTGGAAGCACTGGCATGTTAGACATTGAGAACCTTTTTTTCTACTGTGATTTATACTGTTTTGTATTTATTGTATTCCTCTGTAATATGGATCTCCCTGGGTCTGAAATAAAACATTGATGGAGTTATCATTCTAGGCGTGGACGGCCCTTTAGTGATAATGTGGTATTGACCAACGATCACCTAGAATGTTTTTCAAAGATTATTTTATGCATTCTTGTATGTATTTCACTCCCACTAGAACATCCAAAAACATGTCTTGATGATTTATTTGTATTTTCTGAATTGGAAGAGACAACGTGAATTTTTCGCAGAAAGACAGATGTCACTCTAAATCCAAAATGAACCTGTTGGCAATGGTCAACACTGACATAAGTTTAACATGTAACCACTCTCTGAAGTTGTGCTTTATAGAATTTGGCAACATTGTCTAGGTTTGGAATTCAAACACTCGGAGAGTCTTGTTAGACTACAAACGAGACAAGGATACCAACTTTGACAACTTATTATCTACCCAGTACCACCCACACTCCAGTTGGAAGTGTCTCTCCAAAAACTTCCAATTAATGTCATATTCCATTCCCATATACAGTAAGCAGCCCACTCGTTTGTTACTGCAAGTGAAATGAACAACACCAAACCACTCTCTCTCTCTCTCTCTCTCTCTCTCTCTCTCTCTCTCTCTCTCTCATATCTGTTCTCCAACTCTTGATATGCAGCATATTAAAATAAAATCTTGAGCGTTACGACTAATAGGCCAAAAGAGCAGGAATAGCATCCAAAATGACAGCAGAGTGCTGTAGGGGGGACAGTGAAACCAAGAGTAAGTATTAAGCCTGTGGGGGGCCTACACTCTAAAATCTTGAGTGTAATCTAACCCTGAGAAGTGTGCGAATGGAATCAAATGGACCCGACACTCAAGAGTTACAAGTTACACACTCTCAGAGTTACAAATGGATCCATTTATTTGTTCTGTAAAGAACACGACCGACACAACACTCTTATGAGGAAACTTCATAAACACCCAAATCTACTTTCTTGAACGTGCTCAGAAAAGTGCTGGATGAGAGTGGGTGAAAAAATATAAATTACACCCGTGTGAAGTGAGGGGCGCCCGTATCATCATACGTTGCGTTTGTGTTTACACAGACCCTCAAAGCTGGACATAGGAGGGGCTAGCGTGTGGCCCTCCAAAATAATACATGCACGCCCCCCTAGTGAGGCTCATAACTGTCAGGTGAAAAGAAGCTGGTGGCTTGAGGCTCGGGTATCGGAGGAGACCGTGACTATCTTCACCCTCCCAATGACCTACTGTGGGGATTAGCAGGGATGGACCACTCACAGAGAAGCAGGGGAACTGGGAATTTGGCTTATTATTAAATTGGGATATGAAGGGGAGAAAATATATATTTCTTTTACTTTCTGGCTGGGGCTTGGGGTGTTCAGTAGCATAGTCACTTTATTATTTATCTCTGTACCTATTACACACATAGAAAAGACATCAGGTCTTCTGTTGAATTAGCTTTAAATGTGTCATGTTACCCAAGGAATGTGATCTGTGATCATGACTATTACTGTGTCTACCCGATGCTGAGATGTCTTTCAGTTAAAATTTCAATGAAAAGATTTATAAAAAAAATAAAAGTACATGCACTTGCAGGTTGGAAGGCATATGGGCAACCCTGCTGGTGAGCGCAGGGGGCACACCTACAATGGATAACGCCCCCTGCTGGTGACCGCAGGGGGCACACCTACAATGGATAACGCCCGCGTCTACCGACTCTAATAGGAAAGCCGTTGATCTGTACCAGAAACACAGCGAACCACACTATTTTTGCTCAGACCATTTCTGCTCCATGCACTCTCGTTTTTTTGTTCTTTTTTTAATTCTCTCCAATCCCTCGCTCCCATGACCGTGTCCTGGAGAGCCAATGGCCCTCTGCAATGACCCTTCCACCTGCTGGCTTTACTCTGGCACTGCCCTCCATCTCCCGCTCTGAGGGCTTGTCACTCACTCACTCCACCACGCGCTGAGTGATGCAAGCAGAGGTATACGCACACACGCACGCACGCGCGCGCACACACACAGGTGTGACCAGCAGAGGAGAAACAATCCATGCTCTGTCCAGTCAAGCCCACAGGCATCTTCGAGAATGTTTGGGGCAATGCCCCGGAACTGTGGTTTTATCAAGCTCTGTCTGGCACCAATGGACTCAAAAGACTGAAATCATTTTGTGTGTGTGTGTGTGTGTGTGTGTGTGTGTGTGTGTGTGTGTGTGTGTGTGTGTGAATCAGAGAGAGGGTGAGAGATAGAAAGGAAAGATATGATAGGAAAGAAATGAAAGAAAGTAGCAGCCCTTTCTGCACAGGCCATGTTTGTGAGATGCCGTTTGTTGTAGACGTGTGTATTGATCGGCATGAATGACAGAGGGCATCATGAGAGTGTGTGTTTATGCACGACACGTGCATGTGTGTGTTGTAGTTACTGCGCCTATGACTCGTAATGAGGACGTAAAGAGATGGTAGGGGGATGGAGAGCAAGTGAGCCAGTAAGAGAGAGAGAGAGAGAGAGAGAGAGAGAGAGAGAGAGAGAGAGAGAGAGAGAGAGAGAGAGTTCCATGAAGCCTAATTTATGCCTCAACGCCCAATAATGTCACTTGCCGGAAATAGCCGTTTTACACGTGCTTGTGAATCAGTTATTTTGGGGCGAGTGAAACTATGCTATGCGACAAAGTATAAATTGGGCTCAACCCTGACGCAGAACCAATCCGGCAGTCAGCAAGACACAGACACAATTTAGAACTACATCTGACGTGTGCACGCTCCTCCACATGCTTCTGTGTGAGCAAGGGGATCGTGGTAATTGAGGCCCTTTGGCTGTGGCTGGGGGCTGATTGTCTATTTGCAAACATGAGAGCATGGTAATTGAGGCATGGAGCCATCCCCTCTTTGTCTGCGTGTGGAACATGAAACGCATATGCGAACGGTTCAGCAGAGACGAATAATGGCGGCTACACATGAATGTGATCATGAAGGCACACGGGACGTACAGATGCAGGCAGATAAGCGAGATCACCCAGGGCTGCGTATTAGAACCATCCGTTTATTGGACAAGTACCTATGTTCACATGCAAGGAATCTTAACTAACAGGCCCACAGGGGGAATTGTGTGTGTGTGTGTGTGTGTGTGTGTGTGTGTGTGTGTGTGTGTGTGTGTGTGTGTGTGTGTGTGTGTGTCTAACCATGTGCGTTCACTCTCTTTGTGAGTGTATGACTGACAGATCCTGTTTGTAGTGCGTGGGATACGGGTGAATAGAGGCCACATCCTCATTGTGCTCTTTCATCTGATCCTTTCTCTTTATCTAGCAGATCTCCATCTCTCTATACTTTAGATTAACGCTGATGCTCTCTGCAGCACCAGTGCTGTCTCAATACAGATAGTGTACTGTACTGTCAACTCAACAGAATAGACCTGCTCCATCGTATCTGATTCACAGGTGAGTTGTGGTAGCCATGCAATTTTGTTGAGTGATATGAACAGTGTGGAAGTGAATAGTGTATTATGAGAGTGATATGAGCAATGTGGATTGTGGAAGTGAATAGTGTATTATGAGAGAGAGAGAGAGAGAGAGAGAGAGAGAGAGAGAGAGATACAAACCAAGCACAAGGAACAGATGCAATGTACAGAATTTGAAAATACTGGAATAGGTCACTTATAACGCAAAAATAAACAAATACAAAATAAACGTGCGCTCCCTTCCCCCATGTCAGTCAACCACAGGGCTTCTGAGCCCATGTGTTCACGAGCTATTCTAGGAAAAAACAATATTGAGACCGGTAGGGGTCCATTTGCAATCATGAGTATGTCACTGTGTACATTGTGTGATTGTGGCTGTGCATGCATGCGATGTGTTTAATTGTGTGTGTGTGTGTGTGTGTGTGTGACTGCATCGTTGACTGAGTCCGCTTGATCCAGATGATGTGGTGTATGTTGGCAGAGACGCGCTCAGCTGAATAAAAACTACCATATAGTATATGACCTACATGTGAAATGCACAATGTGATACAAGTCCCCAGAGTGAAGCCAAAATTAAGCTGGCATGTGAAACATATCTCAGTGGTTGGTAGTGTCGGGTAATCCAGGACTGAAGGGCTCTGTGCCATGCTAAAAACATATCTCAGTGGTTGGTAGCTTGAAGGGCTCTGTGCCATGCTAAAAAAAAAAAGTCACGTGTGAAGTGAGGGGCGCTCTCATCATCATAACATCACATTCCGTGCTCAGCCAATCAAATCATCACATTTGTGGTACACACAGACACAAAGCTGGGCATAGGAGGGGCTAGCGCCCCTCAAACATATAATAAGCAGAAGACCTTCTTCCAATAGCAAGTAGTGATTAGGATATCTGTATGGAAAATGTCAATGTTGTCCATGTAGTCGATGTTCATCAATCATCATGTTGGTAATGGGAAGTCAAACTACTCCTTTTCTGCTGGCAATTATTTCAAAAGTGTGACTGGTGCACTTCATTGCTTTGTAGTGTTAATTTAGACAACAAATGTAAGTGTGACGATTCACACTATAAACCAAACACGATTAGTAATAGATGAACAACAATACATATTGATGATTATTTCCCAGCCTTAGATGGTTGATTTTCTGATAGGATTTTAGTTATAATTTCATCATATCAGTCAGTCTGTCAGCTAAGGTACAGTACCATGGTCATATTACGTCCATGACGTAACTGACAGACTTTTAGTTATTATTCTTGTATATTGTAATTGCTATGTATTGCTATGGTCCCCTATAACGGATGGAAATGCCATTTAAACATTGTGCAGAATGTTCAGTATGTGTGACTTTTGCCTAAAAATAAAAGTAGAAAGTGATTTTTTTGTGTGTGTGTGTGTATGGGGGCACGTACTGCATGACTCATGCAGTTTTTCAGTGCTTTATTCCCCACTGGTTCAGGCCACCTTCACAGTTCACATGCTGTAATCTCACCTTAGTCTCACCTCAAAAAAAGAAATGTTTGGGGCCCTTTGTTTCCTCCCCAGACCCTTAAACCCCACGGGATATAACGGCCTCTAACAATAATGGCTGCAGTCGCACCATTCTCTGCCAACTCAAAAGCCTCAAATCCCATTACCTTCCACGTGTAAAAAACCCCCCAAGAACAGAGCTTTTGGACAGTGTACAGAGCAATATGAGGCCAGCCAGCGGTGGTGAGCAGGCTAATAAGGCTGCTATACACCTTGTGACTGTACTGTATGTTTTCAACGGTGGCCACTCTCACACCACACAACTATAAAAAGAAAGAGGTTGAAAGAGACAGCCTTGAGGGCCCTTATGTGGGGCCCCATGCAACGGAGAAAACTAATGAGCGTTACCTGACTTTGGACTGGATTAAGTACGACGACTACACGGCTGACTGGTTCGCTGCCAACTCTCTCAACCTCTCCTCACATCTCACCATCTAGCCCGGCCGCTCTTAGGTGAGAAACTAATTAAACTCTAAAAGGCCAGTGAACTGACTAAAAAAAGAAAATGGACAGGAGGGGAAGATTTTGACCCTGAACTCAAGACAACTTGTTTTTACTTAATTTTTACTTAATGCTACGTGGAGAAATGTGCTGGATTTAAAAAGAAATCACACCCGTGATCCTATCATCGTACATCATCATGACATAAAATAGACACTATGGGACACTATCTTGCGCCACCCCTTACCCATTATCCCTAAACGTATTTGCCATTTTTAATACATTTTAAAATTGTTCAACCAGCCAATCTACATCGACACGTTGTGAGCTTGTAGAGCAGCAATTTGAACAATTAAAAAAAGGAAAAAATGGCAAATAAGTTTATGGATAAGGGGTAAGGGGTGGCACAAGATATAGCCGTTTGTCTGTTTGCTCAGACACTATGACGTAAAATTCTCCATTCATTGTCAATGTTTGTGTAGGACAAAGTTTGTGGACACACATCAAAAGCTGGATATAGGAGGGGCTAGCGCCCCTCAAAAAAAGAAAATGGAGAGGGGGGTAAGATTTTGACCCTGAACTCAGACAACTTGTTTTTAGGTAATGCTAACTTGGGGAAAACGTGCTGCATTTTCTTCCATTGTCACTTCACTGGTCTCGTCTCCCACTGTGCAATAAGTGCTTCCGCTCATTGGATTACTGTAATCTGGATTATAATGGAGTGGCAGTGTGTGTGCCTGAGCTGGTGAGCGTGTCTGTGTGTGCGAGCATGTGTACACTACAGGCATGTGTGTGTGTGTGTGTGTGTGTGTGTGTGTGTGTGTGTGTGTGTGTGTGTGTGTGTGTGTGTGTGTGTGTGTGTGTGTGTGTGTGTGTACACGTGCTTGTGTATACCTCCTCCAGATGAGTAGGCCCAATCCCATGGACAGCAACATGATGAGTGCGGCTACAGACACCACCACGATAATCACCACAGGACCCTGTTCACTGGACGCCATGGCCACTGAGGAAGACACACAAAATTCAAGTGTCATTACACGCACACATGCACACGCACACATGCACACGCACGCGCGCGCGCACACACACACACACACACACACACACACACACACACACACACACACACACACACACACACACACACACACACACACACACACACACACACACACACACACACACACACACACACACACACACACACACACACACACACACACACACTCTATAGTATAGAAAACCATAACACATAACATATCCCCAGTGACACCTATTTAATTATTTGTTTATGCTTATTCATAATATATTTTTAATATTTTTAACCCGTACCCCCATCTTTTACGATGGCTTTATCAAATCTGAATATTGGGCTGATTCTGACACATACCAGGTGGTCATCAACCGTCAATTCCAACCCAAAATTAGGGCGGAGTCCAAGATTTTCTCCACTAACAAACTGACGTGAGCGACACCACTTGACGTTGCCCTATATATGCCAGCACTTTGACACGCTGTTTCAGTATACCAGTATACCACGTTGTTTCAGTATTTCTTTGTCTGCTCTGTTATCAATAAATTACTTTGGGAGCTTTTATAACGGTGTGCGGATCTCCTCTCTCCTTTCTCAGTCTTTGTTTTGGATCCTGCACCCGTTGAAATGTTTGGATGTGCGTGCACCTCTTGACCATTTTAAATGCCCAGCCCCCTCAACAATAACAGTGGCCTCCATCCCCCCAAGATGAGTTATTCAGCGTTAAGCACATGAACCGTATAGTGCTGGGCATGCCATAATAAACAATTCAGTGAATATTCTGTGAAAATAAATAAAGTAAAGTACTTTAAAGTAATAAAGTCTGTGGAGTGGGTGGATGGGTGAACGGGAGAGAGAGAATGATTGGAGTGTGTGGGAGGGAAGGAGTCTATCTTTGTTTGACACACCACCTGTGTATAAACACTGCTGTTCTAACACTGCAGAGGCTGTGAATAATTTGAGTTAAGTTAACAAGTTGTGAAGTTTCCCCTCCAGGGTAAACTGTGACTGAAGCCGAGTTCTTACTCGGTCGTGGCAAATTAACAGATTTTCGACCTGACAAAGCGGCATGATGCGTTGTAAATTAAACACATAAACCCTAGTGTCCCCATAGGGTTTATGTATCTACAAGCTTTGCGATGCATTGTGAGCTTGCAGATATGCTATTTGTGGTGCAGACATTTGGAGTAGAGGGGAGGGAAAAGGAGAGGATCAAGTATAGATGCCTGGGAGACACCGGTCAACAAAGTATATAGGTTTATGAATGTGATGTAGGTGTGTCACAGACCACACATAACCGAGTGTGTACACTCTTTCTTTCGCTTAAGTGACACAAGAGAGACACTACAAAACTGTGGAGGAGGCGGTTTTACAACACCCTCCATCTTCACACAGATTCTCAGAAATGCTCAGACTTGCTCTCTTGCCTTCTCTCTCTCTCCCTTGCTCTCTTATCTTCTCTCTGTCTCTGTCTCTCTGGCTCTCTCTCTCAAACTAACAGGCTTTGTGTGTGGGCTGGCTGGGCGCCCACTCAAACCCCGAGCCCAAACTGCCTGTCGGCACTGGAACAAGGCAGCAGAGGGAAAGAGAGGCGAGAAAGAGGAGAGAGAAAGCGAGGTAGGTAGAGAGGGAGGGAGGAGGGGAGAAGATGAAGAAGAGGCGTAAAATGGCTACTCACGCTCGCCAAGTGTCTGCAGCTCGAGGGGAGCGCTGTACGCCCCGTAGTCAATGGGCAAGGTAGAGGATGCAGAGGAAGACGATGATGACGAAGAGGAGGAGGAAGAAGTGGAGGAGGAGGAGGAGGAGAAAGGGGAGGAGGAGAGGGAGGATGGGGGCGCCGGCATGGAGAAAGGGCGGATGATGAAGACGTATGCAGTTCCAGGTTTGAGGTTGTTGACACTTATGCGGGTGGCCGCTGTCTTCACAGTGGAATAGCTCTGGTCTTTTTCTTCCTGGAGGGAGAAGGAAGAGAGAGAGAGAGTTGAGACTTGCAGGTGGAACACATTCAGTTTTCTGTGAATGTTTTACACACAGGGAGGCAGTCAGTTGGAAGGGGCGTGAAAAGTAGTAGAAAGTTGGAGATCTTCATGAAAAAGCCTGAGGAGAGACGATGCCGGGTTCACTGGAAACAAACATAATGAAATGCGTAGGTGTTGTGTGTAACTTGCCCTTTGGGTGAATACTGAAAGTTTTGCCTGTCTGTGGTCTTGCCAAGAAAAGACAGAGAAGCCTCTATGGTAATAACTATATGTGAATGTATTCACAGGATATAATATATACAGTACTACTACTGTATTTTGAATAGCTTTCATTGTGAGTAAAGCTAAGTAATAAGCACATGTGTGATGGGGCAGTGGATAGGTCACATGCATTTTCATAACCTACCGGTACTTGCTTTTGCGTTTCGGGATGTGATTCTTTTTGTTGCGACCAAAGGTCGCAGAGTGACGTGGCAAAAACGCAAGGTTTCATAGTTATCTACGGAGCCCCTGAGTGGCCATGGTAAGAAAAATAAATTATCTCGTCCGGACGAGATATTATCTTGTCCGGACGAATTAATATCTTGTCTGGACGAGATATTAATTATCTTGTCCGGACGAGATAATAATTATCTTGTCCGGACGAGATAATATCTTGTCCGGACTAGGGTTGGGATTCGGAAACCGGGTCCATTTCAGACCCGGTTCCGACATTGCGGATCCGGAGCCGGTTCCATCGTTTTTTTATTAACGGTTCCCCAAACGGATCTCATCAGTCGTCATTTAGCTCCGCTGTGTCTGTGCATGCATGCAAGCAGAGCCAAGTTACTGGGGTGACGTCACCCAACCTACATGAGTGAGTGAGTGAGTGAGTGAGTGAGTGAGTGAGTGAGTGAGTGAGTGAGTGAGTGAGTGAGTGGGGTCGGGGAGGATACCACTGTTCTGTGCATTCAGCGACCGGTGGGCGGTCACCGCCGCGGAGCGAGTGTGGTTAACAGAGAGGGAAATGACTCTGAGGCTGAGCACGCAAAGTACAATAAATGCGACGAGTTCCCTGCAAAGGTTGTTGCAACTTGCACCACCAGTTGCCCGTTCACATTGAGGAAACATCTCAAAATCAATATGCCTGCCTAAACGAGTCCACGACGCACAAGATTAATCTAGGCACATCGTGTTTGAGAGCCTGCGGAAAGCCGTGGCTGCACTCCCCGCAATTTCACCACAGCTAGCCGGCGGGGGACGAGGATGATGCAGGACTGGTTCACTTTCCCCAGGCTAGTAAACGTTAGAAAATACAAACTACTAACTTCTACAGAGCTTTTTATTAGGCTTTGTAGCCTACAACTGTTGTTAATGGTGTTAATTTAGAACACCAATGACTCGTCTTTCTGTCTGAATCACGTTAACTATAGAGCCATGAATTAAATAAAAATCAATTTGTCTGCACTAATTTTTACAACTTATAGCAACTCAACTGCTTTTGATTTGTCTCTAAATTAATCACGCAACTGTTGAGAGCTCAGCCAGGTGCATATATACCCCCATAGATTGATTACTTTATAAACAGAAAAAAGCACAGGAACGTAGCCTACAGTTCAATACAAGGTCTGCTAAGAGGATTGTATAAAAGCACCATGGCTTGTTTCCATTAGGGTAAGGGGTCCTTCATATTAAATTAATCTTAACATTAAAGACACAACATTTGTCACCACAACAATATCATTATTGCAATGTGTACTGTATATTTAATATACAGTACAAATTGCAATATAGGCCTACAGTACAAATTGCAACAATGATATTGTTGTGGTGGCTAGCTGGTGGTGGTGGTGAAGTTTAAATAATAAGCATTTATATTTTGTTGAATGACAAGCTGTGAATGACAAGCTGTGTCGCATGTGCAGCCTACTGCAAATAGACGCCTAGTTGCTTTTAAACGCCCGGGGTCCAAATCAATTTTGCATACTAAACGCCCGGGCTACTATTTGGAAAAATACGGGTACACTAGTATAGAGCCCTGAGGGCCTCCACTCAACCATATAGCGTTTCAGTGGAAGGGCTCGGTCTGTGCTTAACAGGGAGATCTACTGCATGTGTGCATGTGCGTGCATGTAGGCATACATGCGCTTGCATACTCCCACTTGCGTGCGGTAATGAGCATTAGGAGGTTGCATGCGCGCGTGACCTTTAAGGCTCTCTCATACATGTGCATCAGTAATCATGGCATGGAGAGCAGAACAAAGGAAATCTAGAGGCAGTGAGGGAGAGATTGTCAGGGAGGCGAGAGTGGGAGGGAGGGAGGGAGGGAGGGAGATATCGACATTCAGGGAGAGTGAGAGCTGTAATTGAGAGAAGTGATATGGAACATAAGAGGACTTGAGGATTGCTGGAGATTGAACTCTCATAAACAGGGGAATGGGTTTTGGCTGAAGTTAGGGTTCGATATGCTGGAGAAGATGGAGGTTCTGTTGATATCCCCTCTCCGGGCATTCATTTTAATGGCCGGTGAAGATTAACCTGGTAGTCTGGTCAGACTAAATTAAATAGTGTCTGATATGTTTTTGTTTGCTAAAACAATTGAATTAAAACGTATGTTAATCACATTAACCTTTGTTTAATTATTATGAGCGTGAGTGCGTGCGTGCATGCGTCAGTTTTACCTTCTCGTAGTATTTGACCTCGTACTCGGTGCGGCTGCTGTTGGGGTAGGAGGGCTGTCTCCACACCAAGGTCACACTCTTGTGCTCTATCTTCTCTGCTCGCAGCGCACTGATCAGAGAGGGTACTGAACAGAGAGAGAGAGAGAGAGAGAGAGAGAGAGAGAGAGAGAGAGAGAGAGAGAGAGAGAGTTTAGAAACACCATTCACTGTCAATGACACAATAGCTCTGTCGCCTTATTTTGACCTTTGACTAAAATGCTCAGAAAATCTAGACTTGACATTCCCATGACCCCAGCGTTTCAAACACCACCAGACATTGATAATGTATGCACTGTGCAGAGTGGAGTCAGTCCATGGAGAGCCAGCAAGAGAATAGAAACCAGCGCTTCAGTTGGAATCCTACAAGGAACACGGAGACAGGGCCGCACAGCAAGGAGAGAACATAGCCAGTAAGAGAAAGAGAGAACGAAAAGGCGTAGAATATGGACGTGGAGAACGAATGAATTATTGAGAGGCATCTCAATAGAGATGCCTCTCAATAAGAGGCATCACGGACAACTTCATTGATCTCCACAAACTTCCATGGACAAAGGGGCTTCAATGTGTGTGTGTGTGTGTGTGTGTGTGTGTGTATGTGTGTATGTGTGTGTGTGTGTGTGTGTGTGTGACTGTGTGTGACTGTGTGTGTGTGTGTGTGTGTGTGTGTGTGACTGTGTGTGTGTGTGTGACTGTGTGTGTGTGTGTGTGTGTGTGTGTGTGTGTGTTCGTGCATACGAGAGAGAGAGAGAGAGAGAGAGAGAGAGAGAGAGAGAGAGAGAGAGAGAGAGAGCATTAGAGATGTAGAATTAAACAATGCCTGGGTCAGCATTGGTGACCTGACAGTCGATCCATACCATTATGGATTGACTGACAACTATGTATTGACAGGAGACTAAAGGCTGGAGACATTGTCCGTCTCTTGTCGTGTGCTCTTCCAACTTAATCCAGGAGAGCGCTGGTGAAACTCAGCCAAGCTGCATTTCATCCTCTGAAGGAGCCAAATCCTGTCGATCGGACCGCTCGTGAATAAAGACCCAGATCAGACCTCTGGGCTGCAGCCCTCCTCTGCTCTTTAAAAACTAAATTAAAATTAAAATGTCCCCAATGAATCACAGGCAGCCTATTGGACGGCAACCAGGAAGAAACCTCCCACCTTCTCCAAAGCACTAATTATGCCTTGCTTAACGAGGTGGCTAAGTGACCTGCCAATCACGAGTGCCAAGAAAACGAACAAGGAAGTGGTGCTGTCGAGTTCATTGGGTCTGTCACAAGGCCATTATGGTGGCAAAGTGTGGTGTCATTAAGGCAATTAAGACACTGGTCCTTTTCTCACTGCATGTTGGCTGTCGACTTTTTCCCTTTGTGTCGTTATTATTAGGTACTTCATCGTGTGTCGTTCTGGACTTAATACACTGTCTTCCTTCCTTTGTGGAGGACGCAGGGCTTTTCAGGACAGGCCGTAATCAGAAGCCTTCGTCTGATCTGGCCTCATTGTTTTCCTGCTTTTGTGGTATTGTGATCACGCTGCAGCTCGTCAGTCCCTTTATCTCATTCTCACCCTTCGTTGACCTGCTCTCTCCTCCTTGTCCCACTATCAGCTCAGACCACCATTTGACTGTGTGCGTGCGTGCGTGCGCGCGTGCGTGCGTGCGTGCGTGCGTGCGTGCGTGCGTGCGTGCGTGCGTGCGTGCGTGCGTGCACTTTGCTCTTCAGGCTGATTAACATTCACATTTCATTTGAAAAAGAGACGCAGTCTCAATGTGTTTTTACTGGTTAAATAAACCTATATAACACTATACAAATACTTAAAATGCCAGAGTTACAAGCTCACAACGCGTGTGGTGAGCTTGTCGCCGAATGTTCACCTATTTTCACAGAATGTTCGCCTATTTTTGCTAAAGGTTGTAGCTAGTATGACAAGGACAGTTAAAATACGGTTAAAAGGCATACGCACACACACAAACACACCTGCCAGCACATCTGTGTGAGATGCTGGCGTCCCTTCCCTGAGAGCAGGATAATGAAGTCATTTTAGGCAGTGGATCAAAGACACGGCAGATCTGTCCATCTGTCCATCTAGATGCTTTTGATCGCCACGCTTTTAAAAAAAAAACATGGATGCTATCCATTATTCACGCCGACCTCTGTGACTTTGTGTTTGAGGCTATGGCGAGGCGAGTGTGCGTTTCCGCGAGCCAGCGACCGGTGAATCTATCACAGCATGCGTTCGCTCAGACCCCATCTCCAACGGCACGATGGAACACGGTAGCAACAAGACGTTTGATCTCACATGAGCGTCGTTGAGTGTGTTTTTGTGCGCGGGTCTAGAGAGTGTCATGCTGGAGAGGAATTTGTGACAAAGAACAAAATATGCTTCATGCATCACTCCTTAATTCACAAGTGCTTAAAGTGGTGCTGTACTACTGTACTGTACTGTACAGTACAAGCCCTCCTCACTGGTCTCTATCTCTCTCTGTGTGTGTGTGTGTGTGTGTGTGTGTGTGTGTGGGGTAATGGCTGCTAAAAAAATAAATCAGCTTCCCATCATGCACCTGTGCACAGTGTGATGCTCAACAGCGCAACTTTGTCACCTGTTGGTACCCTAAACAGACAGACTGACAGACATAGGGAGCCTAAACAGACACGTACGTATAGGGACACACATTGCTGTGCATTGGAGTGGCTGCACCACTCAAAAACAAACTGAGTAGAGAAGAACAATTTGAGACAAAGAAATGGGTTTAAGATAGGGAGAGAGAGAGGGAGATGAATATTGAGGAAGGGATGAATATATTAATGACAAGGGAAAAAAGGTTGCACGCACACACACACCACACACACACCCCCTTGGAGCAGAGTGAAGCTTTGTATACTAAAGTTAGCAGTGTCAACCTGTTCTTCAACCCATTCACAACTGCAGGCTATCGTTTGCTAGTCTTTCTCCCCTCTGTGTGCTGAATTATGCATAGGACTCCTTCCGGCCCCCAAACCCCCACTCTGGATCACATCATGGCTCACTCCGACAAATGGAAAAGTGTGCACAGAGTCCCGTACACTCTCCACTGTCTCTCAGACTCACAAACACTCACTGTATGGTAGCATATTGACTCAGTTCATCAGTTTGTGCACCACGCACGCACGCACGCACGCACGCACGCACGCACGCACGCACGCACGCACGCACGCACGCACGCACGCGCGCACACACGCACACACGCACACACACACACACAAAGGAATGAACTGAGCAGTTCTAAAGAAGACGTCATCGTGGAGCATAAATCACTCGCACTCAGATACAGTCACTTGATGTAAAGACATACAGTACAATCTCTGACAGGATCTAGCATGGAAGCTTCACAGCGCACACACCAGTCAATCATATGGATGACACTCTCCATAGACTTCAAAGTCTTTGTGAAGTGAGGGGGTCAGTGGAATGTAATAACCCGGCGTCGTGGCACAAAATGGCTACTACTTCTGCATTTTCTCGATTTGGGCACCAACATTTTGTGACCAAAACATAGAAATGTGAACTAGATCTGAATCGATTCATGAACGAGCGCTCTATGTAAAACCCCAACTCTTTTGCTCGTGCTATACATGCACGAGCAAAACTTGAGTTGTAGCCGCGGTCCGGTCGTTATGTGGTAGCTCTATTGGGGTCCACCATGCAGGCAGGTATGTATACTTGGCTCTGGCACAAAATGGCCGACTGTACGCCACTGTAGGCAGTTGCACCGCGACGTACTGCACGGAGCCAGCAGAGGTGCAACTGGCAGCTGTGCTGCTTTATCAAAGGAGCCAGGCAGAGAGGAAGACTGCACTCCCCAGAGGGGTAGTGAACATCTCGCTGCTTTTCTTTCTCTCCTTTATTCTCCGTCTCTATAGTTTTTCTTGTTTCACTTTCTGCATCTATCACAGTGCTTCTCTCTCTCTCCTCTCTCCCTCTCTCTCTCCCTCTCTCTTTAGCTCTCATCTATCTGTCCATCCATCCCCCCTTTATCTTCCCATTTCCCACACAGCTTCACTCCCTCATTCCTTCCATCTTTCTACTCTCGGGGGACTCCGTTGTTCCCCGCAGGCACAGTTTGTAGCTCGGCTAAGACGACATCCATCTCATCAGGAGTGGTGGGTTTCATTATTCACGCGTGTGCGTGCGTGCGTGCATGTGTGCATGCGTGCGTGCGTGCGTGCGTGCGTGCGTGCGTGCGTGTGTGTGTCAAAAGAAAAGACCAAAAAAAGACAACGATGGAAGTGAAAAGAGAGGTGAAGTAGAGTACTCCTGTTGTTAAGATGGAGATGCTGTGTGTGGCGGTAAAGAATTGTGTGTATGCATGCGTGCAAAGCTGTGCATGTGTGTGTGTGTGTGTGTGTGTGTGTGTGTGTGTGTGTGTGTGTGTGTGTGTGTGTGTGTGCGTGTGTGTGCATATTGAAAGGAGTACTGCTGCAGCCAGGCAGCGCAGGTGAGAGTGTACCTACACCATTATATAGCATCTGCAGACATGACTGATTGAGATCCTGCCCCTGTCAGTGTGTGTGTGTGTGTGTGTGTGTGTGTGTGTGTGTGTGTGACTGATTGAGATCCTGCCCCTGTCAGTGTGTGTTGACGTCCAAACAGGCTGTAAGCACACTGAGCAGCGATCCTTCATGGAGCCACAGCAGCACAGCCAGTGTTGCATGGCCACTTATTAGAAGCGACTTGGGCTTGTTTTTCTGAAAGGCGCTTGTAAATATTGATAGTTGCGGGTTGCAGTTTTTTTTAGGGGGGTGGGGGGTGGCTGGGGGCTTGTTTCTAAAAGTCTACAGTAGAAATATTTGGGGCTTGCTTCCTAATATTGTTTATAAACCAGTGGTTCTCAAACCTTTTCATGGTACGCTTTTCACGGACCCACCCCCCATCTGAAAATATTTTTTTGCCAGGTACCACCACCCCCAGCCTATATATAGTTACTTATTTTTCTTTGCTTGTTTCATACACCTGGATGCTTATTTCTCTCGCAAAATATGGCAACACCGTGTGGTAAATAATTTGGGACACTCTAGTCCTATACCATGCAAAATACTGGAGAGCACTGAGAGGCCAAAATGTCCTCTCAGTACAGGGCTGTGTAAAATGGAATGGACTTCCTCTGAATATAAGGGAATGTGCTACATTTTCCTCCTTTAAATACAATCTGAAAAAATGGTTGCTTGAAAATCAAAGCTGCAACCATTCATGATTATTTTAGGTGTATTTCTTTTTTTATGCTTGTGTTAGAGAGCTTATTAGAGTAAACCTACCCTAATAATAGTTTAATCTTTTCTTATTTTTGAGTGGTGTAAACCACTCCTACAACTGGCTTTTTTGTGCAGAAAAAATGAGCATGGTTGCTATGTTCAAAATGATTTCTGACGTAATTAAATCACACCCGGGTGAACTGGATGACCGTAGCAACCATGCTAATTTTTTCTGCACAAAAAAAGCCAGTTGTGAAATCACATCCGGGTGTGATTTCATTACGTCAGATCAGAGATGATCAGGCTATATAATACCTTACCTTATATAATACCTCACATCGGACAAAAACTCCAGCTGAATCAACTTCATTTTTTTTATATACATTTATCAAAAATGATAGCTTTTTTTTACTTAACATGTTTTTTTTTCAACTAACCACCAGAGAAACAGAGATGCTGAATGCTGAACTCAATAGCCTAGATCTAGGAAAGTGGTCACTCAGTTCACCCGGGTGTGATTTCATTACGTCAGACATTACGTCAGACCACAGCTGATCATGCTATATAAAACCTTACACCACTCAGTTCACACGGGTGTGATTTTTTATTCTTACTAGTCTTATTACGTTTGAAATGTACTAGGTATTTGTATGCTATGTCCTGTATGTCAGTCCTGTTTGTATTGTTTGATGTTTGATGTCTGGGGACTGCAGATGGAAATTAGCATGTTTTGCTAAATCTGGTATATTTACACTGCATTTTTAATGTAATGTTCATTAATATACACTGTCCCGACTAACTAAACGAATAAAGAAAGAAAGGAAGTTGTGACACAGCAGACAGCAACCTGATGGTTTCCTCGGTTGTTTATTTCAGACTCAGAGACAAAGTACAACAGCGAAGGCTCACGCCAGCCCGCAGAGTGGCCGACGTGCTCCCACACAGGGCTAATCGAAGGCTCACGCCGGCCCGCAAGGTGGCCGACGACCGACGTGCTCCCACACAGGGCTAATCGCCCCAACTGACCACTTCTCTTAGAGGTGAGAATATAGGCGTGTTCAATGCTTCGATAGAGTGTCCCAAAATAATTTACCACACCGCTCCACCTGCGGTTCCAATGTTTTCAGTTGACTGATGGATGAGAGCGATGAAGAGTTCAGCCGTTTCATTTTGTTCTGTGTTACCCTGCAGGGCTCTTTTTCTAGAGCTTGGTCAACGAGCGTGTTTTGTCTGCAGTGTATTTATGTGTGTGTGGCCTCAATGGACTCAACTCGCGATGTGTTTCTAATAAAGTCAGCTGGCCTAAGGCCCAATGTGATGATACATATATGTGCTTGCACAAGTTCTGTTGCTGTTTCGCTCATATGTTACCGTGTTTGTTTTCTTGAGGCAGACTGACTTCACTGCTCTTCAATGCTAAAAGTTTGTAAGAAGATATACAACGTAATTTAGCGAAACACACTGCCTTCCTTCAAGGATCCCATTCAGATTGAAACGCAAAATAACATCCTGCAGACAAGACACCCTTGTCAATCCGAGGCCATGATTCACACTTTAAAGTCAGGTATTTCTGAGGGGAAATGGCTCCCTTCCTCGTTTCAGATAATACCTTTTGATAGCTGCCGGTGAGTTCCCAGACATGCAGCGAATTCATCAAAGCGCAGACGGCACACAGTGAGAACAACAGCGGGATTCATTTGATACAAGTCAACATTCATTTCACACATTACACTAAATACAACATGGCAGATTTTACTAACACTACATGCCTTATTTTTCCTACTGGCTGGTGAACTGCCATATTAAGACACACCAGCAAGCAGTAAATCAATTTGAATACTTGGTAACCAAATAAAAAAGCCTTGGGATAATCCTTTGCACAGCAAGAATCTGAGCGTTGATTTAAGTAGACAAAATGAACACGCAGGAGTTCACAGTTTAAGTGTGAAATGTTTCATACAGTATGTTCATACAGTATGGAGGCAATATGTCTAACATGTAAAACGCTGATGAAAGATAAACCTGTTTTAAAGGACCACTTCACCACTTTTCAACCTATCTTCATATAATAGGTCCTCACTAATAATCATGAAAAAATGGCGCAATTTTTTTCTACTCGGTCTGTGTCTCATAGGAGGGCTGTGGGCAGTTCAGAAACCGTCTTCCAGTGACATCATCGATGGGGAATACAAGCTAATAAAAACTGCAGGCTTTCTAGTCCTGAAAAGTTGCAATGCAAAAATGGAAGCCATCGTTCTCACGATAATGAAAATCTAAACATTTTTGTAAAAAAATCTTGTTTCAAAAATAATCTGCCTAATGATGATGTCACTGGAAGACGGTTTCTAAACTGCCCACAGCCCTCCTATGAGACACAGACTGAGTAGAAAAAAAATCGTGCCATTTTATCATGATTATTAGTGAGGACCTATTATATGAAGATACGTTGAAGTGGTGAAGTGGTCCTTTAACACTTTTTTCTTGGATCATATCTAATCCGCTCTACTCGTAAACATGGCTCTGCCACCAAAACAAAGACTGATTGTTCTTTTCATATCAGACTGCATGGGTCACAAACACCTGCACCACAAGCCTGCGTGTTTGTATGTATGTATGTGCAGCATGTGTGCGTGCATGTGTGCTTGTGTTTGTGTGTGTACTATACGCTGAGCATCTCAGAATCCTAATCTAGTGATGCTACAGGAGCGGCGCCCCAATGCAGGGCTCACTACTGTATCTGGCAGAAGTCATTGCTGTTTTAATCTGCCAGGCTATCAGCATAGACAAGAAATGGAACGCAATCTGGCAACCTGTCGGCTCTCAGCGCTCACCGTCTAATCTGTCCCATCAGCATCCCACCGCTTGCTTGGCATGGCTCGCGCACCCACCCACTGTCCCCACACACACACACATATAAAAGCTCCACTACTTTTCTCTGTGGCTTTAGCCAAAACGGGAGTGGAATGAAGAAAGCAGGGAGACAAAGATAGATGGATGGAGGGAGAGAACACACACACACACACACACACACACACACACACACACACACACGCACACGCACACGCACACGCACACGCACACGCACACGCACACACACACACACACACACACACAGATAGATGGATGGAGAGAGAGAACAGGAGGACAGAGGGGATGATATTACCCATGCATCCTGTTCCAGGGGCGAGATGGGCTGATGTAGCTGCAGTCAGGCAATATCATTGGATATTATCATTTATCACAGATAGCACTGTATGTATGGTAGGAGGAACGGAGGGAAGGGGAGACAGGCATAGGTGGTGTTGAGAGATGGGGACATAAGAAGTCCTGTCAATCTAACACACACACACACACACACACACACACACACACACACACACACACACACACACACACACACACACACACACACACACACACACACACACACACACGTTTGGATATTTCTATCAGTGAGGAGGAGTGTTGGTTAGGTGGAGACACGTGCCTAAGACACATTCCCATCTAAACTGCAAGATTATACGTTGCATGACTTCAATCTGTGTGAGCGTGTCTGTGTGTGTGTGTTTGCTCACGCACGTGTTGGTGCACATAATAGAGAAGGGCCTCTGCCTGAGTGACAGGCTGATTAAATGTGTCAGTCAGTGGGAGGGTGAGCGGGAGACAGAGAGAATGATGGGAGTGTGTGTGTGTGTGGGAGGGAAGGAGTCCATCTTGGTTTGACACGTTAAAAGGGCCTCTCTGATCAACACATGCCACCTGTGTATAATAAACACTGTTGTTCCAATCCTGCAGAGACTGTGAATATGATTCACGTTAACAAGTTGTGAAGTTCACCTCAGCACCCAACTCCAGAGTAAACCGTGACTGAAGCCGAATTTATGCTCGCTTGTCGCAAGTAACAGATTTTCGACAAAGCGACATGATGAATTAAGCTTTTCCTCTTCACCTTCTTGGGGTTTCTTGGTCGTCAATCGCATTTTCCCTATGTGTTTCTGTGAAGTTTAAAAAAACCTTTATTGTAATTGCATCAGCTAGGCGTGTTATTAAAAAAAACGACCAACGCGTTTCGGCTGTTCATCAGGGTCCAATAGTTATGACAAGCAAATCATGACGTCATTTTATAGCGACCACAAACTGTCAATCATCATTAAAAACAATTCAGAACAATCGATGTCTCCGAACCCATTATGCCCACACTAAATCACTTCAAGACAATATAGAAGAATCGAATGGAAACAGCATAAAAATACAAATATAGAAAAATATGGAAACGGAAGATCCCCTGAAATGGAGCACCACAGCAGTGAAAAGGTGTGAGGAAGAGGAACACATTAAAGACCTGGGAGGTTTGTGGCTTTAAGTGTTACAATCCAGAAAGTTTCGCCCTATTTTGTTGTTTCTGGGACATTACTCGAGTCGAGGTGTGACCCTAACTGGATCACAGAGACACAGACACTGCATCTTTGAGCTCGGGCAAACATATTTGTAGTGTTCTTTGAAGCAGTGATTCTGAACCTTTTCGATTTGAAGCACTCACAGTTTGATACACATTCGTTCACAGACCCCGATTTGATAAAATGTGTATCTCTGCGACCACAATCTACACCTGAACAATCCTCAGTGATCATTTAAGTCCGACAGTGTACACGTATAAACAACTCTCAGAGTTACACACATGTAAGGGACAACTGGGTTTCCAACTATCTATTCCCAGCTATCAGTCATATCTGGGGACCAACTGGAACCCCCTCAAGGACCCCACTGGGGGTCTTCGGAATCCCAAAAAGTAAAGAATTGCTGGACTAGAGGCTTGATAGGCGGATTCATTCTGTGATCACACAAAGACGCAGATCAAGCATCCCGTCTACAACCACAGAGACCACAGTTCAGTTAGCGACTCACCAACCACGACTTATTCATCCCAATCCGCCGTCAACCTCTCTGACTGCGACCAAAAAGCTGCGTTAGCTCAAACTGCTCTCAACAGCTGTACACTGACTGTGGATAGATGGTTTTAGCCTTAACCAATTAAGACCTCAGGCCGATTTAACAAATGTCTTCCTAACAGTCCCCCCCCCCCCCCCCCCCCCTCCCAATCGTTTGTTCCAGTGACCCCTAGAAGCAAAGATTTTTTGTTAAAAATGCATGCATATAACCTGATCACAGCACCACCATTATTAAGCCAGACACAGACTTCGCCTGAGGAGCCTCCACCCCCATACAGACACAAACAACACACAGCCACTAGATAAGACACCACACACACACTAGCCGAATCAAATCTGTTGCAAGAGATTGGCAGCAGAGATGGAACAAGCTCTATCCAGTTTGATAGGGTATAACGGCTAGACAGCTAAAACAAAGCAACAACACATCTCTCTCTCTCATTCTCTCTCTCTCTCTCTCTCTCTCTCTCTCTCTCTCTCTCTCTCACGAACACACACACATACTTCCCCACCCCCTGACAACCACACAAAAAGCACACAGCATAGGCTCAATCAAAGTGGTTGGAGAATAATTTCACATAGAAATATGAGGATAGTACACTTTGAAAGAGAAGCACTGATTTAATAATACAAATGGAGAAGATCTGAATCTATGCACTCTGGCACGCATGCACACTGGCACGCATGCACGCGCACACACATTTGGGTTTGTGAGAGCGAGAGCTAGTGTGTGTGTGTGTGTGTGTGTGTGTGTGTGTGTGTGTGTGTGTGTGTGTGTGTGTGTGTGTGTGTGTGTGTGTGTGTATGTGTGTGTGTGTGTGTGTGTGTGTGCGTCCGTGGGTGCGATTAGCTGAAATGTCACCCTCATACTGTGATCTGCAAAAGATGAGAACATGTCATTCAGACAAGAGACAACCATCCTTTCAACAAATCCAACTCCTTCACTCAAACGCACGTTCATGAACACAGAGTTCATCGATCGTCCTGACTACCTAAACAAGCCAACCTATTCACCCACACAGACACACATACACACTTGACTGTGGTAAGACCTCCACAGAAAATATATTATTGTTGTATTTTTTTAAAGGAAGGGCAAGGGGGACTTTGAAGAAAAACAAACGTTTTCTGGTCTTCTCATCCAGATGAACTGATTCCGTTTTCACCCGTCTCCCTGGCATATAGAATGGATGCTCATCAAAGAGCGCCCTCGGGCCATCCCCGCATTGCACTCTGATTACTGGGATAAACTCCTGTTGTGTGAGACTGAGAGTGTGTGTGTGTGCGTGCACGTCTTTGTGAGTGTATCTGTAATGTGTGAGCGCTCAGGCATTTTTCTCCATTTACCTCCCAGCTTTGTTTTCCTGTTGCTGAACGATTGCCACAATTCCTGCTGCAACAATACACACCCACCCCCCCACACCTCCCCCCCCCCCACGCCCCTCCCCCCAAAATAAAAGTATAAAAGATAAAAAGAAAAACAAAGTAGCTTGTACACCATTCTAACAGTGCCCCCACACTATATAAAAGAGCTCCGAAAAGAGCCTCTTCATAGTCTCCAATTATAAGCTGAGAGGTAGGCAATTAAAATTCCCATCACAGGGTGACAATGCATCTTAAGTGGCTGGGCTATAGTCCTGAAAAGTAGCTTGATGACTCTATTCATTTTGTGCCTGCTGAAGCTTCACCTACCCATCACTTCTAATTAAGAAGGCAAAAGGATCCAAACGCCCCCGCATGCACCAAGCAGTGGAGAGGAGAGCTGGAAGGAGGGGTGTTAATAACAGAAAGGAAAGGCAGGGTTCTCTTACAAACTCAATGAAATAGACTTTTCCTCAGCGCCGATAGTTAAGCTGCCAATTCATTAAGAGCAAAAACAGAATGTTATTTTCCGCCCTCCTTTGTTGCTTTCTTAAGGAGACACGCTCGCAAATTAATTCACACTCAAAAACACGGCTCGTCTCTGCTCCGTTCAATTCAAGAAGACGACTCGAAGGCTCACAGTTTATTATAGTGTGACATTCGACACCTCCCACGTTCTCCTCCCTCTCCCTCTCTGGCTTCTCGGTGCCATTCACTAATTGAATGTCTCAATCTCTTCCATGTACCTTCTAGAACTGCAGCTCATTTAGCACATTGGAGTCCACTGGTTCTCCATGTGGGGTCTTAAGTCAATGGTATCGTTAGGAACCAAATGTTCCAAATCTGATTAAATGGGGGGTCCGTGCCGTAATGCAGGGGTAGGCAACCTCAGGCACGGGTGCCAACATTGGCACAGGTGAGGGTGGTCACTGGCACACTGGCATAAGTGTGTGAGAGAGATCTTTTATTTTAATGTTAAGAAGTATTCAAAAAAGTTTAGTCTGTGAAATGAAGTCCCCTCAAATTACACCCTGCACATAATTCTACATTCACTCAAACTCTGGGCTCTGAGTCTGTGTGATAGAAAATAGGCCACATAAAAAGTGTGTACAGCTTATGGACAATCAAAATCAGATGGAAATATTACATTTTTATGTGGTGACATAATTAAACTTTATGTTGATACGGCACACAGTATATCAAACGGCATGGGGGTCCTTTGAAATGTAAAAGATTGAGAATGTCAAAGTATGTATGTATCGCTTTTTAGCACCGGTCCACATCCTGGCAAACAAGCTCCGTTTCCATGGGCTAAAAAAAAAGCAAGCCTCTTGTTTCCCCTCTGCCACTTGGTCAGTCCATCTATCCTTTCCCTCATCGCCTCCCCACCTCTCGCCCCGACCTCCCTGAACCCCCACCCGCTCCCCCGCCCGCCCTATATGCAGCTCTACAGGGACCCGTCAACTAAAGCCAGACCAATAATCCTCTCAGGATATTGAAATGCCAATCCCTGCTCCTCCCTGACCCACCCCTCCTCCTCCTCCAGCTCCATCCCTCCACCCACCCCTGCCCCACCTTTCATCCACTCCTCTCCCCCCACCCTCCTTTTCTTCCCTGCCTCCACTAAAAGGGCCGTCCATATGCCACTGGCGACCGGGGCATTTGATGGGATCCTGTACAGCAGATGGATGAGGTTCTAAGGATGGTTTGGACATGAAAACGACCCCTCCCCCCCCCCACACACAGGCATACATACAGTAGAACACAAAGGCATGCCATCATTCAATTATTCCCTTTACATATTCATCCACCAATCAAGCGTGACTTAATACATACAGCAGACGACACGCAGGCATGAAAAGGCACATGCTAAGCGACACACATGGCATGATGCATGCACGCACGCACACACACACACACACACACACACACACACACACACACACACACACACACACACACACACACACACACACACACACACACACACACACACACACACACACACACACACACACACACACACACACACACACACACACACACACACACACAGGGATAAAAGGCCCTATGAGCCTTTGGGCAAAACAGATCCCCTATATTTACCCAACCCCATAGCCTGTCTTCACACGCAACAACTCCAAGGCCATCTCTCTATCCCCCTCTCCCCTTTATCCGTCAGTCCCTGCACGCCATACCACCCCCACCCCCTACCCCAGTATGTAGGGTTCTGATAAACCCCCATCCCTTTAGCCCTCTAGCGCTCCTGGAAAAAGCCTTTCTGCTCCCAAAACAATTAATAGAAGAGAATTCAAAATATGTGCTTGGTTCAAATATGTTTTGAAGTCTGGGTCAAGATTGTATTGCCTTGATGAAGGCCTTTCAACCCTATACCAATTAAATGAGTGATGTACACAATTGGATATACCACATTGCGTGCGTGCGTGCGTGCGTGCGTGCGTGCGTGCGTGCGTGCGTGCGTGCGTGCGTGCGTACGTGTGTGCAGCTTTACGAGACCATTAAAACATCCTTTCTTCCAGTCATCATCATAGCTAGGGTTGAGGTTCAGTCAATCAGTTCTTATTGGCTAGATAGCTTCATTGTTAAATTGTTTGACATCACTGTCGTCACTGATGTGTACATTTAAAAAAAATGCTCATTTTGTTTACACATTATTGTTTAATGTTGGATTCATGTTCATGTGTATTTCCAGGCATTTAACCTTTTAAATCCAAAACGTTGGCTCTGTAATTGGTCAGCTATTTTGGATAACAGCTTTGAGTGGAAACACTGGTCCCTGCACCAATACTCCCTGAATGGTTTAGACAATTGTTAAGGACACACTGCCCTATACCTCGCCCACTGCTAATAGCCCCCGGACACACTGCCCTATACCTCTCCCACTGCTAGGAGCCCCCGGACACACTGCCCTATACCTCTCCCACTGCTAGGAGCCCCCGGACACACTGCCCTATACCTCGCACACTGCTAGGAGCCCCCGGACACACTGCCCTATACCTCGCCCACTGCTAGGAGCCCCCGGACACACTGCCCTATACCTCGCCCACTGCTAGGAGCCCCTGGACACACTGCCCTATAACTCGCCCACTGCTAATAGCCCCTGGACACACTGCCCTATACCTCACCCACTGCTAATAGCCCCTGGACACACTGCCCTATACCTCACCCACTGCTAATAGCCCCTGGACACACTGCCCTATACCTCGCCCACTGCTAATAGCCCCTGGACACACTGCCCTATACCTCGCCCACTGCTAATAGCCCCTGGACACACTGCCCTATACCTCGCCCACTGCTAATAGCCCCTGGACACACTGCCCTATACCTCGCCCACTGAGAGGAGTCCCCGGACACACTGCCCTATACCTCGCCCACTGCTAATAGCCCCTGGACACACTGCCCTATACCTCGCCCACTGAGAGGAGTCCCCGGACACACTGCCCTATACCTCGCCCACTGCTAATAGCCCCTGGACACACTGCCCTATACCTCGCCCACTGAGAGGAGTCCCCGGACACACTGCCCTATACCTCGCCCACTGAGAGGAGCCCCTGGACACACTGCCCTATACCTCGCCCACTGAGAGGAGCCCCTGGACACACTGCCCTATACCTCGCCCACTGAGAGGAGCCCCTGGACACACTGCCCTATACCTCGCCCACTGAGAGGAGCCCCTGGACACACTGCCCTATATCTCGCCCACTGCTAATAGCCCCCGGACACACTGCCCTATACCTCGCCCACTGCTAGGAGCCCCCAGACACACTGCCCTATACCTCGCCCACTGAGAGGAGCCCCTGGACACACTGCCCTATACCTCGCCCACTGAGAGGAGCCCCTGGACACACTGCCCTATACCTCGCCCACTGCTAATAGCCCCCGGACACACTGCCCTATACCTCGCCCACTGCTAGGAGCCCCCGGACACACTGCCCTATACCTCGCCCACTGAGAGGAGCCCCTGGACACACTGCCCTATACCTCGCCCAATGCTAACAACCTACAGGGGACACGGAAAACAAATATGGAACAACACAGCGGATGCAGAGAGAAGGAGGAGGTGAATAGAGTGAGAGGAAGAGATAGAGGGGGGGGGGGGATTAGGGAGAGGAGATGGGGTGTATAGAGTGGGGAAAAGTGGAGGTAGAGGGCAACATAGAATCTAAATATAGAAGAGAAAAGGACAGAGCAGGGGATGATGATGAGAGAGGGAAATGGTAGAGGAAATAGAGTGAAAGAAGAGAGTGAGACAGAGGGAGAGAGGAGGATAAAAAAAGACCCAAGTAATATGGAGATGATGAGATACAGGGAGTGCCTAGTGTGTGTGTGTGTGTGTGTGTGTGTGTGTGTGTGTGCGCGCGCGTGCGTGCGTACGTGCGTGCGTGTGAGAGAGAGAGAGAGATGGGGCCTGCATGTGTTTGCTTTGGTCCAAATCCCTGCTGCAATATTTATAAAGGTCAGTGAGTTTTGATGGTGTATTGTATATACTCAAGGCAGAAACGCACACGCGCACACACACACACACACACACACACACACACACACACACACACACACACACACACACACACACACACACACACACACACACACACACACACACACACACACACACACACACACACACACACACACACACACACACACAAGGCTTGGGGTTAGGGTTAGCTGGTCTGTTTCTGGTCTGAGCAGAATAGAAGTGAAAATTGTTTAACTGTCCATTTCAAAACATAATGCAAAAATATATGTTATATATACGTGAGTATATATGTTATACTCACAAATAGATTTAACCAATATTTATTATAGAATGAGAATACAAGTGTGCATATAATATTTGATCTTGGCGTTCGGCTCTGCTACATTTTTCTCCCTGCTCTGCACAATTAAACACCATCATTAAACATTAAGAGCAGGGAGATAGATATACAATAACAACCCCCCATGGGGAACGGAAATAACAGAGCCTACCGGTGGTGCTGGGGTGGTGGTGGGAGCAAACATCACATAACAACCAGGAACCATAAGCAGAATGAAAGCAGGAAGAAGCATGCAGTCTAGTGAGCTTAGATACCCCGCCCAATTGGTTAGCTGACTGCCACATCAGCGAATGACATGTGGGTCTTGCACACACTGAATACACCCACATAGTAATGCAGCATATTAACCCCTTTGAGTATATGTATGCACCCTTGAGCACAGCATGAAATCCCTCGAGTATATCTGACTGAACTAACTCTGCAACCTACGTATCATTTATTTTTTCCTATCAACTCACAAGGAGTATGGGGTCAGTGCACTAACCAGCTACAGTATATGCCACTAGACACCCCTTGAAGGAGAAACTGTATTTCTGAACCAATGGTACCAGGGCAGCAGTGGTTCAGGAGGTACCGTGGGCCGTTCAATCGGGGACTGCACATTAGTCCGACATCCCGTTAGTCCACGACATACGTGGCCGGTTAAGACTCACCCTGTTCAATCCCAGTCCCTACCCAACGGTGAAACATACACGCCTAGAAAACCCCAAAATCCATACATACGACACTGAAATCGTCTTAATTTAGACAAAGATGTATATGGACAGAATAGTAAATAATGTCAAACCTGACCTCACCCAGCCACGGTGAAACAGCACTTCTGTACTAGTGAAAGCCACGCCTCCATCGCAGTCAAAACAGTAGTCATGTAATATGTACGGATTTTGTGGAATTGCAATTCTGTGTTATTTTGCCGTATTTCTGTGTTGCCCGTCCCAGCTCCACTGATGCCCTAACCACATGGTTGCCTCCGCCCAAGGTGGTTCAGAGCTGTGATTGGTCCACTTTTAAGACATCCTACCGTACGGTAGGTAAACCCTGCTCTTAGACAGGTTGATCTTCAACCGCGCCATAAACAGACAATCCCAGTCCAAATGTCAGCCTAAACCCTCTCTGACACATTAAGTCTAGTCAAGCCCCTTTGAAAACACTCTGCTAGCCTTTATGTCCAATCCCTCTGGAGGAGGGACAGCACGCACGCACGCACGCACGCACGCACGCACGCACGCACGCACGCACGAACGAAAGAAAGATCACTAAAAGGACCTCTTCACCCATTTTTTTCATATAATTGGTCCTCACTAATGCTAATGATTATAATGGTACCATTTTTGTACTTCTGTATCTGTGTCTCAGAGGAGAGCTGTAAGTGGCATCATCGGTAGGCGGGTTTGGTAATTTTAAACGTTTCAAACGTTACATTTTATTTTTGTATCAATGCATTTTTGTAACTATTGCTATAAAAGCTAGAAATAACTATATTCATACAAATGCTTGGAATAGCTGTTCTGTAATTAACTCCAGAAGTGCATGTGTAATCACATTTTGCAGGAGCAGGTAAGAAACAATGTGTATTTCATTGTTTTGCACAACCTATATTTAATTAATTTAAAGGCCATGTAGCTCATTAAAAAGTGAGAAAGAACAGAATGTGTCTTGAGACAGAGGCAAGGGTTTTTAGTTTATTAATTAGTGGAAAAGCACATCTTATAGTATAAGTAGACAGTTATACTCCTTACAGGAATACAAAAGTAATTGCTGCTTTTCTTAGATTACAGTTACTTGCCATGATGTTGTTGTTGTTTGATTGTTTTTATCGTCTTCCCAATATTTGGAGTAACATCACAGCATGGTAACAACACAACCCAAATGTTAATGTTATGTTTATATGTGGACTCTGGGCAGATTAGCCGATGGGCTAAAAGAGACCCAAATCAAATCAACGCTTGAACACACCATGTAGTCCAGATGTTATGCTTACATAACCTTATATTTGAACATTTGGTCAGTAAGAGAATCTGGGGCACCAACATATGCATGCACGCACGCACGCACACGCACACGCACACGCACACGCACACACACACACCAGAATATACTCAACCTCCATCTCCTTTAATCCACTCTCTCAATCCGTGTGCGTGCACACACACACACACCATCAGTTCAAGGTATAGTTGCATTCTTCATGGATACAAAATAAATCACATTCTCCAGTTTGTGTTTGTCCGAACTCACCTGTCCAATCACTCACAAACCAGGCCTGTCACTCTGTCATATACCCTGTACTAAAACTCTGCACGCGCACACGCACACACACACACCCCCGCTCTGAAGTGCATCTCTCTCTGCTGTCACAATAGAGTCATGGTGACGACTGAACTTAAATGACTTCAAGCTAGCAGAGTGCAGCTGTCGTCTCAACACTGGGCTCTGATTTATGCTGCTCTTCATTCATAATGCAGAACATTTCTCCATGCTAATTACCAATTATGGTACAAAACACACTCTCTCATTCTTATTTTCGACCTCTCTCTCTCTCTCTCTCTCTTTTTGGTTCATTTCACATGTGCTTGGCAAACAAACTGAGTAAACGAGCTCTTCAAAAATATGCATACTATACATTAATAGAGGAATGAAGGCACGTTAAGTGTCTTTGTGTGTGTGTGTGTGTGTGTGTGTGTGTGTGTGTGTGTGTGTGTGTGTGTGTGTGTGTGTGTGTGTGTGTGTGTGTGTGTGTGTGTGTGTGTGTGTGTGTGTGTCTATCTCTGTGGGTGAGTGTATGGGCACTCAGTGTATTCACAGTTGATCTCCCCCAGATATAGTGTTGCTACAGAGTTGGTCTGCAGGGCTAGTTGGCTAAGTGCTTTTTCAGGCCCCTAGCTAATGGCGTGCTGAAGATTGCAACCTCTATATTATGAAGATCACCTCTGGTGGCCGAGATTCTTAAGATGCTTCAGTGGAAAACAGTCATCTGTATAAGTATACAGTATGCCTGAGTGCACATTGCACAAGTGCATGTGTTAGTGCACACCAGGTGCATGAAAGTGTCAGAGGTAGTTGGTGCTGCACAATTTATCGGATTCAGACACCTATGGGATCTCATTTCTTAATTTGAGCGAGAATCGTGCAGCACTATAGTTGACTGTCCAATTAATTTGAGTTACTACTTGTGTTTTTGCTACAAAAAAGTGACTTTAAGCCATACTGGTCGGTTCTAGGTACTGCGACATTGTGAATGTAGTAATGTTCAACTACAAACTAAAGACAGTACATATTTTCATGGAAAAAATGAGAATCGTGATCTCAGGAGGAAAATCGAGGTTCACAATTGAGCAAGAATCGTGCAGCAGTAGAGGCAGTGTGCGTGAATCAAAGTACCGGCGTCCTACTCACCAGGCAGGCTGGTGGACACGTTGACCTGTGTGTAGAACCTCTTGCTGGGCAGCAGCTCCGACACTCCGTTCAGGGCCTCCACGCTGAACGTGTAGTTGGCGTTCGGGGGGAGGTTGACCACGGTCACCGTCCTCTCCGTCAGGCCCACCTGCTGGGGCACGAAGCCCACGCTGGCCCCGCACGGCTCACACTGCAGCCCCACGCACCGCCTGCACCCCACGCTGAACGTCAGGTCGGCCCTGCCTCCCGCGTCGGACGGCGCGGCCCACTCCAGGATAAGCGTGGACTGCTTCAAGGTGTAGACCAGGTCTCTGGGTGGAGACGGGGGACCTGAGGTGAGGAACAAGGAGGGAAAAGGTTGGTGGGGTATACAGACATGTGCTATGTGACATTGTTACAGCTGATCTGTACTGTACATTGTTTTTTAATTAAATTCTTGAGCACATTCAGACCCAGACCAACTGAACTAGCCAGCATCCCTCCCTCTGTACACCACCTAGATCTCAATACAAATAAGCCCAACAAACAAGAAATAAGAAATGCCATTAAAACCGATAGAATACCCCCAGAAGCCATCAAAGCAGACCCAGAAACAGCGACAACACTACTTCACCAACTCTTCAGACAGATCTGGGAAGAAGAAAAGGTGCCAAGCGATTGGACAGAAGACACCTTGTGAAACTCCCCAAAAAAGGCAACCTGAAAGACTGTAACAACTACAGGGGTATCATGCTTACAGTATATCTGTGCCAGGGAAGATATTAAGCTATATCTACAATCATCCTACAAAGTAATACACAACGGACACCTCACAGAGAGCTTCACAGTATAGACAGGACTCAGACAGGGCTGTTTACTGTCTCCCTTTCTCTTCCTCCTGGCAGTTGACAATATGGTCCAAACTAGAAGATCTGAACATTGCTGATGACATAGTCCTCCTGTCACACACAGACAAATTATAAAACCAAACTCACAAAACCTGCCATAACAGCAGCTACCACAGGACTTCATATCAATACAACTAAAACCAAGGTGATGACTATAGACCACAAAACAAACAACACCATAAACCTGGATGGAGAGAGGCACTGGAAGAGGTGGACACATACTGTACACATACCTGGGAAGCATCGTTGGGAAGGACCGATGCAGTAACAAAGTCATACAAACAAGAATAGGGAAGGCTAGAACAGTTTTAATACTAAGGCAAGTATGGAACTCAAAACACATCTCCACAAAAATCTAACTCTGCAACTTCAACTCCAATGTCAAGTCAGTTTTACTCTACTGTGCAGAAACATATGCAGAACCACAAAAGCAACATCAAACAAACTGCAAACATTCAATAACAGATGCTTACTTGGAATTTACTGGCCTAATACCACCACAAATGAAGAGCTCTGTCAAACCACACAACCAAGTACCAATTGAAACCCAAATTAAACACCGGAAATTGGGCTGGATTGGGCACACCTTGAGGAAACCACCCTCCAACATAACCAGGCAGGCTGCATTCTGGAACCGTCAGGGGAAAAGAAAACCAGGAAGACCCAGAAACAGCTGGTAGGACTCAAGGAAAACAAGAACATCTTGGAAGGAAGCAGAGAAGGTCGCCCAACAACGAACCAGCTGGAAGACGTTCATGAAGGACCTATGCTCCCCAAAGAGCAAGTCAAGTAAGTCTACCTCCTGAACCACTGCCGATTGTGTGTACCGGTGTACAATTCACCACCATGGCTTTCCATTAACCCATTTTGACCTGAGATCAGATTCTAAAAATGTCTTCTAAATCCTGACAGTTTTCTGAAAAAGCTATGTTTCTATGTTCTTCGATTTTTCAAAAATAGCAGACCTACAAGCTCTATGAGCTTGTAGATCTGCTATTTTTCAATATCTAAAGCATAACATAATGCTAACACCAAAAGGGGTTCTCGCCCAGAATGGGTTAAACTGGTTTTTTTCACAATGACATGCGTACAATCGCAGGGATGAAAAAGTGCACATAATGCAGAGCAACCCTACCGTACCCATAATTAAAGGACGCAAATAACTAGTCATTTCCACATACCGTCCATCCAGACTATGGGAGTGCAACCACGACTACAGATCCCATAGTCTGCGAGGACTATTCACAAAAAACGTAACATGTACTTTGTCACTCTCTTGTGACAATGGTCAATGCCTGTGTGCAGATCAATTGGTCAACCGACTGAGGAGGAAACGCGGTTCCAGGCCATGTGATATATTATATGGATACTACAACATCTGTATAACTTCAAAATCGGACTAATCACTTAGTGCTATCAGTGCATTGGGTATTAGGGTGCGATTGAATGGGCTCACATTGCACGTCAGACTAAGCTAATCTGTTATCCTTACGATTCCATTTGACAGAACAATCAATCTGATGAGAAACCCTTGACCCCCGAGCTGACCGAACAAGAAGAGGCCTACCAGGATAATAGTGCAGTGTGTGCCATTGTTGTGGTGTTCAAGCATCTGGCAGGAAGGCTGGATAAGACTTTTATTGGATTGATGTGGGATAGCGATTACAGATGATGAAAAACATTGGAGTTAAAGCCACGGCTAAAGCCAGTTTGTGTCTTGTACAGATTGTGTGTCTGTATGTCAGTGGTTCTCAACCATTTTTGATCTCTGGACCACAAGCATATTCCTTTAAGTTTAATCTAAAAAAAAATGTTACTCGACAACCAAACCTGTGATAGCGTATCCTGAATTACTAGTGCAATACTGCACTTTCTGCACAAGTTAATTTGGTTACAAATTGCCCTATAAAAATGCTGCTTAACCATATAGATGCACTTTATACCTTTGTAAATTATTCCTGTAATATGTATTTCGTAATACGTATATCCATCACATTAACATGTCCATTAATATGCACTGTCCAAACAAACTAATAAAGCATATTTTGAAACAATCCACAAGGACCACCGCTATAACCCCACCTCCCCACTACAATATATTATATTGTATGTTGGACAGTTCATGGGATATGTGAACTACAGACTTACAGTACGTACGTACATACATACATACATACATACATACATACATACATACATACATACATACATACATACATACATACATACATACATACATACATACATACATACATACATACATACATACATACATACATACATACATACATACATACACATACATACATACATACATACATACATACAGAGATTGTGTGCATTTATTGCATGATTATTTGAACATACTTTTGAATAAATCACTAGTGGTCCACGAACCACTGTGTATGCAAGTGCATTTCTGTGTTTGCGTTTCAAAGAAGTGAGTAGAAAAGTAATGGTCTGCTCTCCACAAATCCTTTTTCAATGTGCACATTCTTTAACCACACAATCTTACTCTGATTGGAAAACAAACAATCAAGAAAGAGAGAGAGAGAGAGAGAGAGAGAGAGAGAGAGAGAGCGAGAGAGAGAGATGATGGGATGAAAAGTAATTTCTATCAACAAAGGTAGTTGCTACCAATGTCATTATGCTTGTGTACGAAACACTGCTCCAGTTTGCCCATTAGGGTCAATCGTGTTGTGTGGAACAAATCCTTCACTTACAAACAGCAAATGCAGGTGAGCTGTTGTGGAAAATCATTTTGAACTCAGCTGGAACAATGAACCTGATCTGATATCACAAAGATGACATGACATGATGCATGCAACCACTGGACCAAAGCTATTATTATGGACCTGCATGACTGACACATGTGGCTCATATCAAATTAGAAACGTCTATTGTTCAGGCATATTTTTCGTTCAAATATTTGACTAGCCTCTTGGGGGAAAACGAAAAAATAGAGAGAAATGGAATTCTGTTGCTGGAATGGATCATTAAAATCGGCACTGCAGAACAAATGACAATTATACCCTCATAGCCTATAATAACAATGCTGTCATAACCGTGGGTGCCATCCATGCTTCTGTGGTTAAAGGCAGCTTTGGAACAGTTGATGTGATCATTTAAAGATTCTAACTAATAACAATAACAATAATAATAAATATTATCCATCTATAAATGCCATGTACGTACATCTGTACATGTGTACGTCTGTAATGCACGTAACTGGAGAATCGCTCGCCCCACCGACTTCGAATTCGACACACGCGTTCCACACCCCCGCAGGGAGTGCAGTGCCCGGTGTCGAGTTGGTCGAACCCACGGTTGTCCAGAACCCGCCACAAAAGGCCTCTGCCCGGTCTCTGGACAGGGCCCTGCCCCCTGCCCAGGCTCCATATATGGAGCTGGCCTGTTCTAACATCACAAATATGTTCTGACATCTGCATAGACTCCATCTTTGGACATGCCTGGAGCTGGCCTGTTCTGACATCACAATACTTCATATTTGGGCATGCCTGACACAGAACTCCATATATAGGAATAAAGGGACACAGAGATACAGAAATCTCCATATATGGCCATAAAAGGGACACAGACAGATGGGTGGGACGGGTACTCTGACACGGGTACAACGGGTATTACATAGCTGGGTGGGGCATGGATCTCCAACTTCCATCGTTACCGACTCGGTGCTCTAAAAGTCAAAAGTCAAAGTCGTACGATTTGTCACATACGTTACCACAGTGAAATTTGTTCTCCTCATTTGACCCATCTCTTGGAGCGGTGAGCCGCAGCCAAGGAGCGGTGAGCTGCAGCTGTGCCGCGCTCGGGAATCATTTGATTAGTAGATTTGACCCCCCAATCCAACCCATTGATGCTGAGTGTCACAGCCGGGCACGGGTCTAGTTATTATAATTATAGTAATATTTAAAATATGTCTGGAATAATACTGGCAGCTATGACGTTGTCTAAACCTTCCCTGGCCCTTTGTGTATAACCCATTCTTGGCGGGAACCCTTTTGGTGTTTTAAGCATTAGGTTATGCTTTAGCTGTTGAAAAATAGCAGATCTACAAGGTCATAGCTCATAGCACCGAGTGCCGCAAAATCGTGAAAATGTGGCGCAAATCTTTGAATATATATTTTTTCAGAGCAAACGTTTTTAACTCAAATCTTTGCTTCTGGGGGGTCCCTGGAACTACATATTTTCAGATGGGGGTCGGCGGCCAAATACATATAATTCTAGGGGTCCTTGACATGAAATAGTTTGAGAACCACTGAACTAGAAACATAGGGTTTTCAGAAAACTGTAAGGATTTAGAAGGCATTTGTAGAATCTAAATGGGATAAGTAAACTATTTGCAAATAAGACATGGATTTATGAAAGGACAGCACAATATTACATGGTACAGTGCTACACACCATTTCAAGAAATTGGCCATCGATAACCTTGATGTGTACGCCACAAAACAACAAAACCCAATAACAATGAAAGACTGTTTGTCCACACTGTAACCGCAGCTGAAAGTCATGTAAAGTAGGCCGTCTTCCATGAGGTGGAATATAAATTCTGCATGTTTGCAGTGTTCTGACAGGTTTCATAGCCGTTCCAAGGCAAAATGCATCATTAGTCATTGTAATGCCGTCTGGAATACATTTGCATTGCACCCTTCAGCGTTCCAAACTCGCTGCAACCTTGAGAATGAAAGGTACAATGAACCAGTCAGTCAGACGGCTTGTTTTATATCAGACACAGTCAATCTCTTTAACTGACATGTGTCCACATGTTTGAAGATACAGATGATGAGTCAAGCCTTGGGCCATAAAAGACCATCAATTGTCTGCGTGCGTGCGTGTGTGTGTGTGTGTGTGTGTCTGTGTGCGTGCGTGCGTGTGTGTGTGTGTGTGTGTGTCTGCCTGCGTGCGTGTGTGCGTGCGTATTTGTGCAATTCTGGTGAATAAATGAAGGTGCACTGCGCTGCCTGTACTGTCAAAGACATCAAAGTACCACAGCTGTGCCTTTGCTTCGAGGGTCACACAGTTACATAAGTCCAGAAATCAGGGACTCGGAGGATAAACAAACACACAAACACACAAATATACACACACGCCACAAGCTACACATCCATGCACACACAGCTGGGCCTTTATTCACAACCCGGCCCCCTTTCATGCACGCTACCTCGCTCTCCCTCAAGTTTCCCTTTTCATCTCTCCTCATCCCTTCCTCTTTCAGCTCTCTCGCTCGTATTTTCCCTCCATTCCACTTGACCACCACTCTCTCTCTCTCTCATGTCTCTCTGTCTCTTTCAACATCCATCTGTCTACAGTTTCTACCTCCTCCTTCTCCTTCATCCATCCCTCTGAAATATAGGCTGTGCATGTGTTATATCGTCGCTGTAGGCTAGAAAGCTTGTATCTCCATTATGTCTTTTTTAATATACTTATTTTATTCCTTTATTGATAGATAGTAGTGTGACAGGAAATGGGGAGAGAGATGGGGTGGGTGACAAGCAGCAAAGGTTGTTGGGATCGGGACTCGAACCAGCGACACGCCGTCAGGCTAGATTACCAGCCCAGGTGCCTCGACTGCTAGGCCGCCCGGGCATATCTCCATATTTCAAACTTGTTTACGTTGGTTTTATTTGTAAATTAATGTCCTACTTCATCGTACTAGGGTGTCACACAAAAGTTGCAAAATGCGTGTGAGTGTAGATCTATTTTTTGCTGTGGGTTTTATAAATCCTGAACGAATGTAAAGTATGAATAGCTTGTAACTAAATAAATACATTGGATCCAGTGGAACACGGGTTCTTTTGTTCCCATTTCCTGAAAAGTAACCGTTTTGGACATACAGGGTTTCAGCAAGAATATCATCCTACATTTATTTCAGTTTCCTCCTCCCACCCTCTCAGATTCTCCTCCGCCTCCCCCTCTCTATTTCTCTGCCTCACTCCATCCATCAGGCGCAAATTTCCAAGGCTCCCTCGCTCTGGCCCTCTCCCCGCGGTAATAATAATAATAATAGGTAGAACCCGGGGATGATCATAATTACTGGATCAATAGTGTAATTAATGTGGTCATTAGGCTGCTATAAATGTTATCACACTGGGATCTGAGAGCTCAGTGATCAATAGTGTAATTAAACCCACTGATCACACTAAACTATAAAAGACAGGATATGACCACACGCGCGCATGCATGACGTGCTCGTGAACGTGCAAATGTGTGCACACGTGCACATCCACTCGCAAAACAAAGATGGCATTACACGCATACCTAGTGACCCTTGATGTTATTGCCCTGTGCACTCCTACGGCATGAAGGCCATTATTCCTTCTAATTACTATGCTATATCAATAGGCTTTTCTGCATGCAGAGATCAATAGGGCTGCCCCTGTCTGGGCTTTGTCTTATTGGCTTTGTATTGCATCTCTATTAGAGGGGAATGTTGTTCCGTATGCATGGACGGGGGAGGCGAGACCTGATGAGGTCGGGCCAGACAGGAAGAGACGGGCGGTGAAAGACTCATTTCGGAGGAGCTGAAGGGAGACAATTACATTTGCACATTTTGTGCAAATGCCACAGGTGTACGTGTGCATGTGTGTGTGTGCGTGTGCGTCCATACTTGTCATCATCATCATTTCATAATTTTTCGACCGCGAAAAAGAGCCAATCTACAAGCCTATAAAGCGTTTCAGTGTGATGCATTGTGGGCTTTGTAGATCTGCTACTTTTGGTGCGGGACAACTGAATGAAACTACTGAAATACAACTCAGGCTTTAGGAATGCATTCATAAAATTGCCATACTAAAATGTGGATGTCATCAGAAATAGCTAACGCAGTGTGTGTGTGTGTGTGTGTGTGTGTGTGTGTGTGTGTGTGTGTGTGTGTGTGTGTGTGTGTGTGTGTGTGTGTGTGTGTGTGTGTGTGTGTGTGTGTGTGTGTGTGTGTGTGTGTGCGTGCATCCGTGTATTCAGGAGAATGGTGAGATATTTGTCTGATAGGTGGATCAGAGATGGGGTCCTAATATTAATGAGAAGGATAATGTAATGGAGGGGGGTATGTAGAGGACAGACACTTAATGGGTAAGAGCATGAAGAAAGGCTGAATGGGTTTAGTACGGGCCAAATGCAATGCAGGTATTATCATAAAACAGAAGACTGAGGGAGGAAAAGTGACTGACTGACTGCTTGGCTTGACTTCATTCCAGTTGATGTATTGATAGATGGTGTGATCATGTGGTGGGATAGATACTAAAAGGGAAGTCAGAATGAAGGCATACAAGAGAGGATACTTGTGTTGGTACAGGAGTGGATAATGAATGTAGAATGTTAAGAGTAAGACTGAGACCCCCTTTCCACCGGTTGGTTCCCAATGGGAACCGGTTCAGTTCTTTTTGGTTCTTAGTCCTAGAGTTCTCAATCTCTGCCCGAACCCGGCCCGGCCCGACATTTTCGGGTAGGGCCGGGCCCAAAATGCACGATAATTAGTCGGGCCGGGCCGAGCCTCGGGCTCTGTGATTTCACGTGATTTATTTTTTTATTTTTTTATAATTTAATATAACAAAAATAACAATTCTGTTGTTTGTGTAATGTAGCATATTTATTTAATATGAAGAGGGCTGAGCTGGTGAATGTTGGCGATCAACTTTTACAGTTTAGGCGATATACTATATGTGACTGAAGGAGGAGGAGGCGATGATCAGCAGCAGCGCAGCGCACCAAAGTGACAGAATAGAACGGTGGTTGTTGAACTTGCTACCGCTGGCTGGCCTCTGGTTTGCAAACCAAATGAGCTGCTTACTGCTCAGCATCAACTATATAACTTAAGTTAACTTGTCATATGCTTAAATGTTTTATAAGACCATCGATTAATCCGCAATAGCTCGTTTTGGAAACGTCGGGGTTTAACAAGACACTGCTGTCTCGTTGAACCCAGCTGGGTGAATAAGCTAAATTAGGCTACCTAATCAACGTCACCACGGTAAATGCATTATAACTATGAAAGCGCCTGCATACACGTAATATAGTACAGCTATTTGGTTAGTCCATGAGCCAGAGCTCCAAAATTGGTGGGAAAAACTAGACCTATATTAAATTGTTTATAGGATCAATACAAGTAAAATAATACATGATAACCCTTCCACAGTAGTAGCCTTTTCATATTTTCTATTATTTTGCATATTTTCCTACAAAATGCCTCATTTGCATATTTAAAAATCACACCCGTGTGAACTGAGTGGTGTAAGGTCTTAGCCTGTCTGACGTAATGAAATCATGTCTGACGTAATGAAATCACACCCGGATGAACAGGGTGAACATAGCAACCATGCTAATTTTTTCTGCACAAACAAAGCCAGTTGTATGAAATCACACCCGGGTGAACAGGGTGAACATAGCAACCATGCTCATTTTTTCTGCACAACAAAGCCAGTTGTAGGAGTGGTTTACACCAGTCAACAACAAAGCCAGTTGTAGGAGTGGTTTACACCACTCAAAAATGTAAAATGTGTAATACAATAAATCATACAGTAATCAATTGGGGAATTGTCATGGTGTTAACAATCTAATATAGGTATGGTTTTGCCCACTCAATTCATAATTAACGTTCCAATTTTGGAGCTCTGGCTCATGGACTAAGAACCAAAAAGAAGTGAACCGGTTCCAATTGGGAACCAACCGGTGGAAAGGGGGCCAGAGGAAGGTTAAATGTACAAGGTGAAGTGATAAGTAGGGAGAATGGGGAGAGGGGTCATTTTGAGCAGACATAGATAAGTGTCATCGACATAATGTTAGGTGATTGAAAGAGGGTACCGGGGTTATACAAAGGTAAAAGGCAAATATATCAAAGGGGAGATGGGTGTGGTGGAATTATGGATGATCAATGCATATTATGGCAAATGAAGATGGGTTCTGCGCCGGAGACTTCAGTGATAAAAGGAAAATACACATGAAAAAGGAATCCACATACATATCGGATCCCTTGGATAGTTCTGGAAAAACTCTCTCCTGTAACCAAAGATCCACGGCTCTCCTCTGTGAATGCACAATGAAACGGGGCTGTTTGCTTGAGCTTCAACATCTAAAGAAGAACGTAACACTACAAGGAATAAACCCGAAAAAGCCTTTTAAGTCTCCCGCTCACTTCACGTCATAGTATCTCCAGCTTAATAGTACTATAACTGGCCCAGACAGTTAGCTCAACCGTCTGGGCAACTAGGCTAAGCCAGCCTGACGGCGTGCCGCGGGTTCGACTCCCGATCCCGACGGCCTTTGCCGCGTGTCTTCCCCCATCTCTCTCCCCATTTCCTGTCAGTCTACTTTCAACCTGTCAATAAAGGCAGAAAAAGCAAAACAAAATATCAAAAAAAAAAAATAGTACTATAACTAAATACTATGAAAGGTGGCTGCAGGTGTTGTGCCTCTTGATGACATCACTGAGAATGTGCTCTCTTAACGCCAATACCCGGCAGCAACAATCACAGGAACAAAACCATGGTAATACAGCACAGGTACCGTTGGATTCAGAGAATCAGAGAATACAGAGCTGTATTTTCATACACAGTTGCTGAGAGTAGACTGCTGCCAGCGTTTTATTCCACATGAAGCACTGCCCATGAAACCATTTTTCAGGAGTCCTGTCCTTCATGCTGCATGAGCAACTAGTTAGTCAACAATTGTGCTGATCCATCACTGTACCTTTTAATCTTGATTATTAGGCTTGTTCTTAAACGTGCTTTACGAATAAAACTGACTCTCTCTCTCTCTCTCCCTCTCTCTCTCTAAATATCAATGATTTATCACATGACTCCAAAGATACAGTAATGTATACCTGCTTTCACCTGTCATGTTTTTGTCAAGATTAGCCTTCCAGCCTGCTGAATACAACAATTAATCAGAAGTGGAATTTTCAGGTCTTGGTTTTTGTTCAACCCTCTTCCTCAAACTGCAAGCTTGGTTAACAGTGCTATGCCCTGGAAAAAAACGCTTGCATTCAATAGGAAGTGAATGTCGGCCAAATTGTGTTGTAAAACCAGTGGGCTGGATCATCAGACGCACAGCTCATGTGGTTAGTGGACCTAAACAATTTGAATAACATGGCCAGCTGTTTGTTGACTCATCTGACCATTTTCAGTTGACATTGGCCTTTACTCAGAGTTTTTTAGTTTGTTTGGCTTTTGCCTTTATTGATATGGTACAGTAATTTGGACAGGAAAGGGGGAGAGAGACGGGGGGGAAGACATGCGGCAAAGGCCGACGGGCTCGGGGCTCGAACCCACGGCACGCTGTATTACCGGCGGTGCCTGGACCACTCAGCCGCTGTTTGTTCATTTAAAAGGAGCCACATTAGCTGATGCCATAGCAATCACACTAGTATGAAAAAAACATAAATGTTGACATTTAATTCACAACAGTTGTCAACCTACAGTTCAACATTAGCATTCCCATATATTTCTTAAAGGATCGTTTCTTTTTTTATTAAATGAATATTAAGTTGGAAATCATTCCAACCATAGTTCTGACAGACTTAATTCCAATACATAATACTACTACCCTAACTACTACTACTACTACTACTACTACTACTACTCCTTCCAACGTCAAAACCTCTTTTATTTATTTATTTTAGGAAAGGGAGGAGAAAGAACTACATTTTGACATAATTCAAAAGTACAGCAAGGAGCATGTACAGTATTGATCGATAGGCCTAGTTGTGCACACACATGCACAGTCGTCTGTCTGAGGTGATCAGGAAAACAAACAAAAAATAACGTTGCAAATTTTGTTTCAAGATGGATTTTCATTTCAAGGGAATACTAGAGAAACAGGGCAGAGGTTAATGAAGAATAATGGGAATAGCACTGAAAGAGACCGAAATTGGGGGTAGGAACAAAGATGGAGAAAGAAATGTAGGGGACGTGTCAGAGGGAGGGTAAGGATAGCATATGCACAGGATGGTGATATGGAGGGTGAAGGACGTGTACATGACTGATATCAGACGGAAGGCTGAGAAGGTGAATGGAGCTGATGAATAGTCAATCTATGAAGGACGGAATGGAAGACCTGGGTGACTGAAGGACAGGGTGACATATTCATATAAATATATATTGATAAATCATTACTGTGATGTCGAGATGATGAATGATGCAGGTGTGATGGTAATGAGAGACTGCTGTGTGTGTGTGTGTGTGTGTGTGTGTGTGTGTGTGTGTGTGTGTGTGTGTGTGTGTGTGTGTGTGTGTGTGTGTGTGTGTGTGCGCGCGTGCGTGCATGCGTTCGTGCGCGCCTCAATTAATAAGAAATAATAAAGGGGAACTCGTGGCATATCTGTGCCAGGCTGGGTTGTCTAGCCGGGGTTGTGTAACTTGTGGGTTGCAGGCATCAGGATGCAAGGGAGGCTACGGGGGAATTAGCATTTATACGACGTACAGTGGCAACTTTGCACATTTGTGGCACCTCATGTGGGCAGAAGTGAAAGGGCTTTTGGAGGTACGCAACATGATTCAAGTATTGATTGGACAAGGCTGAAAACAATTTATTTTGTAGCATTGTGATGGCCAGGTGACCAGCCTCAGTGGGGGCCTAGTGACATCTAGTTATGCTGCTGGTGATGCCTGCTATGGGTTTAAGTGAGTCATTTAGAGGCACCACAATGTGCGATTGAAATCAAGGGTGATCAGACTATGCGTTCATGATGCGGGGCATTTCAAAATAAAATAAAACCAGAGGTTAAGGCTGCTACGTGCTATGGTTCTGCCTATATATGGGCATATCGGGTTTGTTTATGGTTATGTCTGACTTAGAGTGACGTGGCCATGGTCCGGCTGGCCTGCCCGCTAGCCTGCCTGCCCTCCCATTAGCTAATTTTAATATAGGACAGGCTCTGCTCACAAATGTTGGAAAGCAATTATATTACATGATGAACACGCATTATTCAAGGAATCTTCTTTTTTCTTTTTTTTTTACGACCTAGGAATCTAGAGTTTATAGGCCAAAACATGAAATGGGTTATAGTGCTACCTACATGGACATTTTGGGGAGGACTGTCTTCCTTGTCTTACTGGGAGTATGCATGCAAAGTACGCGCACACACGTGGGCACACACACACACACACACACACACACACACACACACACACACACACACACACACACACACACACACACACACACACACACACACACACACACACACACACACACACACACACACACACACACACACACACACACACACACACACACACACACGGCAAAAAAGCTCTTCTCCTCTTACGTGTGCAGGGTGCAGAGGGCGTGTCCAGTGGCGTTCTGAAGTGGTCCTCTTTGCACGTGCATGCCACAGAGCCCTCATCCTCTGCCACGCTGTTGGCCGGACAGGGGAAGCACTCCTGTTGTCTGGAGGACATCTTGTAGGAGCCACGGGGACATGCTATTGGACAAGAGGACAGATAGAGAGACACATGACAACACATTAGACCACATTTTGGGTGTACATGTAATGTGCTTGGGCGAACGACAAATGTGCTCCGTGGGACTGAATACATAAAGATGTGCATACAGTAGGATACATCTGAAAAAACGGAAACGGAAATACGGTACATATGAGAGTGGCCCACAGCCAAATGAATGCAGCATAATTATGGATGGTCCACTGTTAAGATTTAGAAGACATTTGTAGAATCGGCCTCAGGTCTTAATGGTTAAAGGAGTGGCAAGGCAGTGAACGACACATGCACACCTTGTGTTGTGTCTACGCCCAGGCCAATGCAGGCTGCCATGACTAACGACCATTCAAACCCAACCAGGCAGCACACTAATCTTCATCTAAGGTCCAAGATCCTTTTTACAACTTCCTTACTCTGTATTTGATATACTCGCAATAACCAACACTCCCCTTTTGTTCATGTGACAGCGGAAAAGAATATGGAAGACTCAGAGAGCAGAACAGTCGAAGGGGAAAGAGGGGAGGCTGGGCAACATCCGTGTACGAGGGTGATAAGCGCACATGACCCTGCATGTGCGGAACACATAAGTATCCACACCGCTTAACAGTAACATCACTGCATGCATGACAACACGTAGCGCACGCACGCTCGCACGCGCGTGCGCGCACACGCACACGCACACACACACACACACACACACACACACACACACACACACACACACACACACACACACACACACGCCATTTTCCGCTCGCCATGGCTTTGTAGTGGGTGATAATGGGTGTGAAATCAGGCAGCCAGCTAGCAAGCTCTGCTCCCGCGCCACTCTTCTCCGAGTCTGAATTCTAAACAGCAGGTCCACATTAACAGCTCTGGTATGTGTATGCTCTATTGAATAGAGCATACTTACTCCACCATCTTCCCTACATGCATCTCTCCATTCCTTCTGTCCATCTCTACATCTCTCCATCACCGATCATGGGTCTCTCTCTCTCTATTCTTATTTCTTCTTCTCTCCCCATCTGATCCTGGTTAGAACCCCCCTCCCCTCCCCCACACACACACAGCCGTCTAAACACACAAACAATGCTGGTCAAGTCTGTTCTTGGCTCGATTCAATTCCCCTGGTGTGAGTATCTGACAGGGAGTCTGTGGAGACGAGACAATGGACAAAATCTCATCTAGCCCTGGCACAGTGTCACACTGGAAAGTACTCAATTATGCAAAACTAATGCAATGGCAGAACCCCCCATATGTGTGTATGTGAGTAACCCAAACACTCAATGGCAGAACCCCCCATATGTGTGTGTGAGTAACCCAAACACTCAATGGCAGAACCCCCCATATGTGTGTGTGAGTAACCCAAACACTCAATGGCAGAACCCCCCATATGTGTGCATGTGAGTAACCCAAACACTCAATGGCAGAACCCCCCATATGTGTGTATGTGAGTAACCCAAACACTCAATGGCAGAACCCCCCATATGTGTGTATGTGAGTAACCCAAACACTCAAGGCAGAACCCCCCATATGTGTGTATGTGAGTAACCCAAACACTCAATGGCAGAACCCCCCATATGTGTGTATGTGAGTAACCCAAACACTCAATTGCAGAACCCCCCATATGTGTGTATGTGAGAAACCCAAACACTCAATGGCAGAACCCCCCATATGTGTGTGTGAGTAACCCAAACACTCAATGGCAGAACCCCCCATATGTGTGCATGTGAGTAACCCAAACACTCAATGGCAGAACCCAAACACTCAATGGCAGAACCCAAACACTCAATGGCAGAACCCAAACACTCAATGGCAGAACCCCCCATATGTGTGTATGTGAGTAACCCAAACACTCAAAACATGTGTATAAATTATATAAGTATTATGAACATTATATGGTGTTTGTATATGTGCAAAAATGCCAGAGGTTTATGTCCACAGTCCATGCACAATTTATATCCCTTTCTTTCCACCTCTATCTATCTATCTATCTATCTATCACGTGCGCACACACACACACACACACACACACACACCTCTAGCTGATTGAAGTGTGTGTGTGTGTGTGTGTGTGTGTGTGTGTGTGTGTATATATATATGTGTGTGTGTGTGTGTGTGTGTGTGTGTGTGTGTGTGTGTGTGTGTGTGTGTGTGTGAGTATGCCTAAATGTGTGTGCGTGGGTGTACCGTGTACGTGAGTAGCGTATCAGTGGCCGTAAGAACCTTGTAATGGACTTTCTAATGTCTGTCATTACACAGAAAAAACCTCTCTCTCTCTTTCAGCTCACGGCACAGCGCAAGCAGGAAGGCAGAACAGAAACACACACACACACACACACACACACACACACACACACACACACACACACACACACACACACACACACACACACACACACACACACACACACACACACACACACACACACACACACACACACACACCCTGACAAATGATGCTGGAGTGCAATCGCTTTGTTACCGCATGCGCTGCCATTCCATTTCCCACATGACACCGGGAACCTCAGGCGTGAACGGTGCCCAAATCAAGGCAGAATTAAGCTTAGATCTACAAGAGGAGAAATGGACCGGGCCTGCACATTTTCTACCCACATGCGACGCTTGAAAGCAGTGCGGGCTGGCATGAAGCTCGGCTGAGAGTGCGAGTTATCTTTACAATTCAGCGTGGATACACATTCCTGCCAGCACACCTTGAAAATGTGTGTTTAATGATAGGAGGCGTATGAAGACAATATGCACCGTCCAGAAAAATGGAGCTGGCTTCACATCACACAGTTTTCACACTGTCGGGTGAAAACCTTGTATGTTTAGCATGTCCAAAACCGTTACTATTCAGGAAACGGAAAAAAATAACATGTGTTCCAATGGATCCAATCTAGTTAATTATAAAACACACCGCAGTCTTAAGCACATTCACTTTTAGATATTTTTTTCCAGAAAAAATAATTGTATTTTACACGTTTATTTATATGCATCTGTATATTATCTGTGTACTGTAACTGTATGTTTCTATGTATCTTGTTCATGTTTTCATGGGTCCCCCTTGAAAAAGAGATTCTGCATCTCAAGCGGCTATATCCCTTCAATAAAAATCGAAAATCTGAAATCTAATGCACTTTAAATTTGAAATCATGATTCATGTGAGGCCATAAAGTCTAGGAGATAAACAAGTGCAGCTGAACAAAACAACACAGTCTTTTGTCCTCTTTGAAAAGCATCAACAGATGCTCATAGCGCGAAGAGCAGGTCTGCAAGCTCAAGCTGTGAGCTGCAGAGTGGCTATTCTCTCTACGTCTGCATGCAGGACACTCTGGTATGACAAAGTAGGGCATTCATTTACGCAAAAAAGAAACACACACACAAAAAAAACTAAGAATAGTTGAAATATGGAGATACAAGGTTTCTGTCTGCATGCTATGTACTGCCGAGACAACAAAGGATCTGGCTTCCCTTGCTGCCTATCATTCTCCACAGTAAGTGATCGTTCCATGGGCCGCCAGCGTCCAGCGCCAGGCAAGGTCACCTCGCTAACACTGGGCAGACGACCATCTGCCGATGGCCGAAGGCGGAGTCTCTGAAAGACATCAAGTGTCTGCAAATGAAAGATGGAATGTCTGGAGACAAGACAATGCCGCAAATATCTTTAACCATATGAACCCCAGCATCACTATTCTGGGGTGAAAATTTGGTGAAAATAGCAGATCTCCGACAAAGCGACAAGAAGTGTTGACGGAAAAAAGGAGGGGCATAGTATAGACCCCCAGGGACTGCAAAGAATGACGTAATTTATGCATACCTACCTACCAGAGTCACGTTATTATTATTATTATTATTATTAATTTTCATTCTGAATTCCCATAGACATGTTTAATATCGCGTCATATAAGAACTGTTCCAAAAATAAACCAATGAGCCGAGCGGTTTGAGAAAGCGCCAACGTTACGGCCGCCGAATTAATACAAATTTCACCAGAAACAGACTGTATGAAATATGAGTGACTGACTATCATAAACAATACAGAGCCACCTCCATGACAATAACGCTGGGACGTTTTGTTTATTTTTGCACCAAAATTCTACGATGAGCCAATGTTATTCTCCATAGAGAAATGACTTCTGTGACCCAGGGGACCTCCGTACTCTGTACCGTATACGGTTTGAGTGATTATGGTACCTTCTGTTTTTAATGATCTCTGTGTGTGTGTGTGTGTGTGTGTGTGTGTGTGTGTGTCAAGCGAGAGAGAGACAAAGAGAGAGAGAGAGCGAGAGAGAGAGAGAGAGAGAGAGAGAGAGAGAGAGAGAGAGAGAGAGAGAGAGAGAGAGAGAGAGAGAAATCTGCCAGGACAGCTGGCAATGCAACTAGTCAATTTGTCCTGCGTGTCGACTGGGAGCCTTGATTAAATGGAACATGGCGGTGCGCGTGCATGCGCTCACACACATAATGCCAAACTCCTCTAGGGATAATAATATAGATATGCAATCATACATCACGGCAAGTCTCTTAGGGGGAGAGACAGAGACACCGGCAGGAGAGAAAGAGAGAAACAGGGGTGCTGGGGGGGGGGGGGGGGGGGGGGGGTCTGTGTCCCTTCATTGCACATATTGCGACGGAGGGACACAGCATACAACATAGGCGTGTGCTATACTGTGAGGAATGCTGATCATCGTACACATTTACAGCTGTGCCAGGAAGTACAGCTCTGTCAGAATGTGTGTCTCTGAGAATATAGTCATGTAATGCTGTCCTGTAATGCTGTGATTTGGCCCAATATACTGTAAACTGAGAGTTTGTCAAGAGCTTGCTTATTCACTCTCATTCACGCTTAGCACTGTGCAACGTACTTGAATGATCAGTGCAATCCAGTAAATCCACTTTCCCTCACAGAGAGAGACTCAGTGGTCAGAACTTATGCATTAACTGCCAGATCCACTCACAGGCAACCAGAGCCCTAAGGGGACAGCACGCGCGCACGCACACACACACACACACACACACACACACACACACACCACACACCACACACACACACACACACACACACACACACACACACACACACACACACACACGGAGCCAGGGCCGACACTCAGACATAGCTGCACAGAGGTACAAGTGCATTCACAACATTTAATAGCTGCATAGACTATAGAGACAGAGTACATTCACAACATTTCATACACAGTGTACTTAAATACAACACATGGAGCAGGGCCAGACGCGACAGACGGCTGTCATAAAACGTACGATGGAGATGACAGCTCGTACATTGTATAGAAACAACAGACATTATTATGCTTTGTCGAGAGCATGTGTGGAAATAAAGTACCTCATTTTCAATGTGCCTTTAGACAAAATATGACGGCAGTTAAAACGTCATCTTTTCACAAGGACAACAAAAATGAAAGGAAAACAATCACCGAGATTGACTGAACGCAGGGAAATGGCTTTAATCCATTGAGACCTGGAACGCATCCATGTCACGTTAGCGTTAGCGTTTTAAACATTATGTTATAATTTAGCTATTGAAAAATAGCAGATCTACAAGCTCATAGCGCGCCACCGAGTGGCGCGCTATGAACTTGTAGGTCTGCTATTTTTGAAAAATCGTTAAAATGTGCTCAAATCTTTCCGAAAATTGTCATGATTTAGAAAACTTTTTTTTTTTAAATTTCGACGTCAGGCCTGAATGGGTTAATAGGCTCCATTCTGTTGCGTGTGGATCACTTTTCATCATGCATGCACGTCCCTCTCCTTACCCTCTCACATGCTTTCCTCTAACCTCAAACATGGCCATTAATAAATCATGAAGCACTTAGCGATAAATATGTGCAATGAATTGTGTCTATGCCTCTATGACAGTACCTATTAATGAATATATTAATGAGATTCAAAGAGGTCCGCTTTAGCCACTTACCTACTGAACCCCCTGCCCTCTTACCTATACACACACACACATGAAAAAAAACATTACTGCAGCCAACTTGAGTGTGCACGCACGCGCGCACACGCACACACACGCGCACACGCACAGCAAAGAGAGGGCAAATGGCTGTCATCATTTCTGTCCGTAATTTCGGCCTGTCTCCGATTGAAATGTCAGTGCTACATTTTCGGGGGAGCAGCATGGGGTGCTGTGAAAGATGGATTGAAAGACACAAAGCGGGAGAGAGTGGGGTACCTCTGGCCTGGCGGGTTAAGGCGCATAACATAAGAAGGCTCTAATGCACAGGTTCGATTCCCGAGCCAGACGACCTTTGCTGCGTGTCACTCCCTGTCTCTCTTTCTCCCCGTTTCCATGACTCTCTCTACTGTGTACCATCAATAAAAGGCAGAAAAGCCCCCCCCCTCACCTCAGACGAAAGAGGGAGAGAGCGCAACAGAGCGAAGAAGCCAACAGACAAGCACAGAGAAGCAGTTCCCATTTCTGGATCAGAGCCTGCTCGAAATTCTTGAAAAAGCGTTTGCAGAACTGCCGTGTTATAAGCGTTAGATGGGTGGGCCACGTGCATTTTCAGATACAAAAAGCATATATATATTATTCAATCTTTTGTGTTTGCTTGGATCAATGCATTCAATAGGGTTCCTATTGGATCAATGCATTCAATAGGGTTCCTATTGGATCAATGCATTCAATAGGGTTCCTATTTATCTGCATCACAATGAAAACTCTTTCTAGGCTTTAACACATTTAGACCCGAGGCCGATTCTAAAACGAAAAAAGTCTTTCAAATCCTAAAGGTTTTCTGAAAAACCTATATGTTTCTATAGCAATGGTGCTCAACCTTTTTCATGTCAAGGACCCCCCCCTCCCCCCGCCATCCCGCCGACCCCATCTGAAAATATCTTGTTTCAGGGACCCCCCCCAGAAGCAAAGATTTGAGTTAAAAACGTTCGCTCTGAAAGAATATATATTTTCACGATTAAAAAAAAAATAGCAGATGTTGAAAACAAATCTGCTTTTTCAAATTTGTTTTCAAATATTAATGTTATCATTCAAATCTGCGTTTTGCCAACTATTTGGGGGCCCACTGGCATTATGGCCCACAGGTTGGGAATCACTGCCATAGAGCAGGGGTTCTCAACCCGTGGGTCGCGACCCCTCGGGGGGTCGCCAAAATATTTTAGGGGGTCCCCAAATTATTAAAAAAGAAAAAAGAAAAAAAAGATTTATTTTTAAATTTTATTTTCACGATTTTTCAAAAATAGCAGATCTACAAGCTCATAGCGCGCCACCGCTATGAGCTTGTAGATCTGATATTTTTCAATAGCTAAATTATAACAATGCTTAAAACACCAAAAGGGGTTCCCGCCCAAAATGGTTTAAGGTTATTGTAGCAGTCAATTTATATTGGGGGTCGGGAGGGGGCGGGGCGGGGGTCCCGAGACATTGCCAAAGCATTTCCGGGGGTCCCCGGCCAAAAACGTTGAGAACCCCTGCCCTAGAGAAATGAGGTACTAGTGATAGAGAGACAGAGAGACAGAGAGAGAGAGAGACGGGATGAGGGGAGGAGAAGCTATTATAGCAGGTGGAGATCAATAATTCAGAGAGCTCTAATTCGGATCACTGCCCTGTGTGGTTGATGCTGATTCTGATGCTAATTCACTGGGCTGCCAGGCAGCTTTAACATTCATGAAATGAATAGCCATTAGCATCAGAGGCAGGCAGAGAGGTTCTCTCTCTGTCTCTCTCTCTGTCTCTCTCTCTTGTGTATAGAGTACACCCCCACACACACACACACACACACACACACATCCTTACTTGCAGGTGTTTGAGGTCAAATAGGTAGGTGGTGTGTGAAGGAGAAAGACTAATGGTTGAACAGAAGACCAGCACTCAGAGCCACAATCTTCTATTTATTGAGGGCAAAAGCGAACGTGTTTAAGTTATAAGCTATAACAGCGTGGTGAGCTGTTGGAATTGGAATTCAGTTTATCACTACGTGTACAGTAGGTAAGTTGACAAATTGGAGGCCTTCAAATGTACCTAAATTGAATCGGCTATCAATCAATGTACCCTTCAATTTAGTTGGCTATTTTTCAGGGTATAGAAGTTGAGTTGTGATAGTAGGGAGATATTTCTGGACAGATTACCGATTTTCCATGGTAATAATGCAAGTAGGCTATGTGGAAAATCTGTTCTTTTAAGCAAGCAACACTGTCACACTACAATTTATAAAATAGGCTTGACAGAGCTCTACCTACATACCAGAGCTCTATCTAGTTAATAAAGTACAACCTAAAAGGCTTTGCAGATCCAACCAACTTGGATTCTTAATTCCTTCACTGCAATGCTCTAACCTTTCTGGGCATGTCAGGGAACCGACTACTCACTGCAAAAATAGAAAGTAATGTGAGGCCTGGGCCATGGCTCAGTGGTCCAGGCACCTTGGCTGGTAATCCAGTCTGGCAGTGTGCCGCGGGTTCGACTCCTGATCCCGACAGCCTTTACTGCATGTCTTCCCCCCCATCTCTCTCCCCATTTCCTGTCAGCCTACTGTCTGTCCCTCCATAAAAATAAATAAAGGCGAAAGCCACAAAAAAAATCTTTAAAAAAAAGAAAGTAATGTGACGGAGAAGTCCTGATTCATCCATTCTTACAGATGAAGTAAGCAAGCCAGTTCTCTTATGAAACTGGGTCAAGAAGAGCAGACCCAGAGATAAGGAATCCTTAGGAGACCTGCTTGCCTCGGTCTAGACAGGGTAATGATGCCCGGGTAAAGGGAAGGTGGTTAATCAGAGAGAACGTTGCAGAGAACCCTCACGGCTTATTGTGCTGATAATAAGTGGATAAAACGCTCTTGAAAAAAGAAAGGAAACTGTAAAGGTCATCACGTCTGAGATGAGGGTCCTTAACCCATTTTAGGCAGGAACCCTTTTAGAATTATGCTATGCTTTAGCTATTGAAAAATATCAGATCTACAAGCTCATAGCGCGCCACCGAGTGGCGCGCTACAGCTTGTAGGTCTGATATTTTTGAAAAATCGAAGAACGACTGACATAGAAACATAGCTTTTTCAGAAAACTGTCAGGATGTAGAAGACATTTTTAGAATCTGATCTCAGGTCAAAATGGGTTAATCAAATGGAACGAATAGCTGTTTGACGTCAATCCCCCCCCTCCCCCCATGACAAGCATGCTCACACTTGTTGACCCGCTGTTTTAACCCGCCGTTCCAGCCATGGATCCAGGTGATTTGACGAAGCGGTCAGACAGAAATCCCTATTATCACCCAAGCTGTGTGTGTGTGCCCACAGACTAACGACTGGGTTTTACAGTGTAATCATTATTGTTCTCTGCCATGCTATTTAGGTCAGTGCTTTAATAGAGCTCATCGTTCCAGACGTCCTGCTTACCTCGGCCCGTCATTGCACTGCAGGGAAGAGTGGCTTGCTAACACCGCTATACCATGGGGCACTGTGTGTGAGCAGTCAGTGCACCGCTACCATGGGGCACTGTGTGTGAGCAGTCAGTGCACCGCTATACCATGGGGCACTGTGTGTGAGCAGTCAGTGCACCGCTATACCATGGGGCACTGTGTGTGAGCAGTCAGTGCACCGCTACCATGGGGCACTGTGGGTGAGCAGTCAGTGCACCGCTACCATGGGGCACTGTGTGTGAGCAGTCAGTGCACCGCTATACCATGGGGCACTGTGTGTGAGCAGTCAGTGCATTTCAATTTGGTAAAAATCTGTCAAGTGTATGTTGTGCACCCTCACATACAGACGCACACGTTCACTTATATATTATGCACTCACAAATATACTGTAGATGCCCAGTAACACATGCAGACACGCTCATGCACTTGGCTACATAGTTGCAGACAGACGTGTACACTGAGGCATAAGCGCGCGCGCGCGCGCGCGCACGCACGCACGCACGCACGCACGCACGCACGCACGCACGCACGCACGCACACACACACACACACACACACACACACACACACACACACACACACACACACACACACACACACACACACACACACACACACACACACACACACACACACACACACACACACACACACACACACACACACACACACACACACACACACACACACAGAGAGTATGCAGCAAAGGGACTTCTGTTATGGTTGAGACAACAGCAGAGTCACTTCATGTTACATCACACCCAGGGCTCTGCTGAAGCATCAGGTCTATGCTGTCAAAATCATAGACATCAGTCCTTCCCCACTGCACGCACGCACGCACACGATTGAATGAACTACTCAAAGTGCAGGCACACAAACACAAAGGTTCGCCAATGTGAGACTGGTATACAAAACGAACAGCACATACTGGTGTGTCCCCTCACACAAGATATCAGAGTGAAATATGGACATGAGGGTATTGATTTGAGCTCACTCTTTGTGGGCACTAACAGAGAGACTTTGCGTATGCTACATGCCTGCCTGTCACTTGTGGAGCAATAGAAAGCTCCTGTTGTAAAGGGATTCTGTATTGTATATTTTAATGTATTGTACCTTTTAAAGTTTTTGATTCATGGGTTTTTTATTATTGTTTGGACCCAATGTTTTATACATTTGTGTCAATAAAGCAACTAACTAACTAACTGCGCACACTAAATATTTCCAGACACATTCTAATTCACTGCTATATCCTACCGCTCAACCCGATGGATAGACTTATTATTCCGTCAGTACAAAAAAACAAAGAAGTAAACGTTTTTTCCACTCTCCTACCTTCATCCATGTAAAAGCTGCAATCCTGTCCTATAGCCTAGCTGGGATTCGAACCCGGGTCTCTCATGAGACCAAAATATCCATGAGGATAGTCAATATCCACGACCGAATGCCCACTTGCACTCATGAGCTTCAGCAGTGGTGTAAAGTAACTAAGTACATTTATAAGTACTGTACTTAAGTACAATTTTGTACTTCACTTGAGTATTTCCAATTTCAAATACTTTCACTTCAATTTCACTACATTTTGGATCCAAATATTGGACTTTTACTCCACTACATTTATTTGAAATCTTTAGTTACTACTAGGCTAGTTACTTTGTAGATTTTTATTATTATTCCAAAACATACAATAACCACTTCAGCCCTTTATACATTTTGGCCATTTGAAAATAGCCAATCTATAAGCTCAGAATGCGTCACGATCCGACACATTGTGAGCTTGTAGATCTGCTATTTTCAAAAGATTGTTATGCAGAATGTCTCATTTCAAAATTTCAAATGTATAATGTGTACTTTTACTTGTGGTACTCAAGTACATTTTGAATTCCTGACGTTTACTTGTAATAGAGTAGTTATAAAGTGATACTTTTACTTGAGTACTATTTACACCACTGCTTGTCAACCAGTATAGGTGTCCTACCTACCCAACACCAGCCAGGGAGTATGAGACCACCTCCAACCACTGGATGTAGTATTTATATTGTTATAAAACATATCTCTGCCATATACAGATTGGTTAAGATAACGTTACAATATAGGTTCCAGACTGCAGCTAACTCAGCACACTCCATTTCGCTCTCATTTTCACTTCGTACCTCCTCAAAATTGCTCGAAAATGCCATCAGTCGTCCATGTCCAAAACGACCCCCCACCCCCCATGTCCCGTGTTGTCTCTCCTCCGTCAACCCTTCATATCATCATTTCTGTCCCCATCCCCCCACCTCTCCCTCCCCTAGGCTCTATCTATCATTTCCCTGTGGTTTATCAGTGCAGTCATGGAACAAAAGACTCGGAAGTGAACGAGAGCTTCAATTTCAGGATATTACACCCTACTCATCTCGCGCACGCACGCACGCGCACACGCACGCACGCACACACGCACACGCACACGCACACACACACACACACACACACACACCTTAGTTGGAAGGTTCAATTCGTCGTTGTGTACACAGTCAAATCCACATTTAACTCAGATAATGTACAAATTCAAAATTGTCTGAGTTACAAATGGAATTAACACCGAGGATTTTACTGTGTGCCTTTTCTATGGACTCCCTCACCAATGGGGTGTGACAGCAGGCCACAAATTGGATTTGAAACATTTGGCATTGGCATTTCCTCTCTTTTTAAATGAAAAACTCCTATACTGTCCTGTATATTGTGTACTGTATACTGTGACAAAAAAAGCCCCAAATGTGTCAAAGTAAAGTAACCCAAATGTAACCCGACATCCATTGAACTGAGCTGTTCCATTTCAGAACACCTTTTGACAATACTGCCTTACTTCCTTTGTTCCCTTCACCACAACGTAACTTCTCCACCTGCGACATCATCACACTCAAAAGAGTTTTCAGAACACAGAGTGAGAAGATAAATACATAAATCGCAGACCTTTAAAAAGTCACACACCCTTTAAACTTTAAAAACAAAAGTGACATGCCGGTGACATCACTGCCTTGGCCCCCCCAGGCGTCACAACAGCAGGACTGTGACATCATCAACCCTGACCAACTCGGCGTGCACGGAACGTCCCCCTGTTTTCGTTTGCCGTCTGCGTGATGGATGGTCTCCATTTATTTAAGCCACACAGCCATTTGTTTGTGTCCAGAACCGGCTGAGTAGCTGCTGCATACACATGCGTAGGCTATAGGCTGCACATACCGGCGTGCAGCGTGTGTGCGCGCACGCGCATACGCACACACACACACACACACACACACACACACACACACACACACAATTGCACAGAGGCATAGAAAAGAAAATAATAGCATAGCCTACCATATTTCAACATACCTGCATACAGTAGGTATAAACACATGCACAGTGCAAAAGCAGTAAAATGGACTGAAATGCATTCGTCTACACCAGGAGTCTGCAACCTGTTTGAAATGAAGTGCCATGTTTGTATTTTCTAGATAGTCAGCGTGCCATGTTGTTTTAATGACACCACATTAAAAACTCCTGCATATTTTGCTATAACCTTTTTAAATATTTTCATTCACGTTGTTAAAATGATCATTAGACGTAGCAATTATCCACCTATCTCTCTCCCAGACTCCCTCCCCAGTCAAGAGTTCAGAGTTTTAATGAATGTAAAATTATGTGCAGGATGTAATTTACATACAAATGTGATGGACTTAATTTATTTGACTACATTTGTTTAGTTCATTTTAAAAGAAAAATACTCTCTCACACATGCCAGTGTGCCAGTGATCACTCTCCTTTGTGCCAGTGTTGCCTACCCCTGGTGTACACACCGTCTATTTAACCGCCCAGATAAATGATTCATGTCTATGTCCGTCACAGGCTCCAGCGTGGCCTCCAGACTGGCCTCTAGTTAACTTGTTGGTGTAATATATTCAACAATGGAGTTCCTCCTTGGCCTCCTGGTAGTGTGCACAAGATGAATGATGATGCTCGGTGAAGTGGTTTATTAGATTAGCTGCAGACAATGATAGACAGACAGACAGACCGACCGACCGACAGACAGACCAATTTATGCTTGGACGTAACGTTCTGAGCTTTGAGCAGGAGGAAGCATGCAGTCCTGTGTTTAAAGGCGACCTTGCCGTCACATGCTGCAGACTTCCATCATTAACCGCATAATACATAATCAAAGGCAATCCCTCCCAACACCGATCCTGCACCGTAACTAAGCAAAAGCCCTCTGATTTTGAGTGTAAACGTAACCAAATATTAATGTTTGGACAATGTTCGCATGTGTGTTGCTTTTGAGGAAATAGTGCTGTGGAGGACCCCCCTCCCCCTCGTCATTTGCATAGTAACCACATCAATCGTGAGACAGTGAATACGTTTGCATGTGAATGTCAAGGCAATTTCGGGTCGAGCGCTCACAAAATGAGATTCAATATGTTTCGCTCCCTTTCAACAGACATGCCCTTTTGTCGAGTGTGTGTGTGTGTGTGTGTGTGTGCGCGTGCGTGCGTGCGTGCGTGCGTGCGTGCGTGCGTGTGCGTGCGGCTTGTGCGTGTGCCATGTGTTAGCCAAAATATTATTCCTGCTTTATATAGAAAGATGGCTTGGTTGAGAGATGCAATATTGATTCCTAACAGCAAACCTAACAGGCTATATACATGCTGCTGTTTAGAGTGACAGCCTCCATCCCAGTGCCATTTGCAATGCTAATGCCTGTGTCATTCTTCATCCGTCTCGTCTATTTTATGTCTCATATCTTTGCCTACGGTTATGCATAACAAGCACTGAGTCATGGTAGGTTGCGAAGGCATCAGCATGGGATACTTGTGTGCCACTGTTTGTGGTTGTGTGTGTGTGTAGGGTTTGAAGTAAAAACGGGAACCCTCAGAGGAAAGAGAAATATGACAAATTGCGACAAATCGCTTTCCTCAGATGATCCACGCTATAAGACCGGGAAATGCTGTCCCAGAACTTACATTTGCCAAACATTCCATAATGTATGTAAATGAAATGTAATCCCCACACAGACTGTGGCAGGGTGGAAGTGGAGAAAGAAAATAACAAGTGTTGTTTCCTTCTGAAGTAAAGCCTTTCATGCAGACTGACTTAACCCTGTGAAGTTTACACATGCACTAATGTCTGTGCACGCTCACTGAAGTATCGCTCACGGTAGAAACATGTCTACATCTCTATACGTGTATAAAAGTGAGCGCAAATATATGTCGGTCTTCCTGACATACAGTAAGCCACCCACATTTTGGAACAAGTCTTGGACATCAACGCCCTGCGTGCACGAGCAAACTGTTCTCTTGGTCTACATGCATTTTCGGAACCTCATTGCGAAAGAAAGTGTATTGTTTTGGATAGCAACATGGAGCAATGACAATTTGTATTTGTTCATTATCATGCCGTCATTGTTTGGGCCATCTTCCAAGAAAACACTTGAAAGAACACTTGAAAGAACTCGTCCAGAAAACATTGTGTTACGTCACAATATATGAACGGCTGATGGCTGAACAGATGTTGTTGCATGGTGTTCTGTATACTGTACATGATGTGATCTGTGGACATGCAAACATGCAAACCTTCAACCTGTTAAACCGAAAAAGTGCCAGGCAAATCCCAATAGATCAGTCTGATACCGCCTTCTCAAAAACACCTCCTTGCGGTTGTTTTGGTCCACATTCGTTTATTTTGCACACCAGCCAGTCCAAACAAACCGCACCAGGTAGACCAGGGTACACAAAGTACAGTATGATTCGACGGTACTTACAGTAACAAGGCAGGTGTGAAATTGCCATGAAACATGGGGCTCGGATTTGAGTGAGTGAAGGAGTCTATAATGCTACTGCTATTCCATTTCCATTTCGCCTCGTTCACCCATTTTCATTAAGAGAGTGGACAGATAGAGAGCAGATACGCCAATAAGATTGATTGCTAAATGAGTAGCTACTGTAGATTAGCACAAGCTTGGCTGGCTTAAGCTAAGAGGGGAGAGAAGAGGAGAGGGTAGGATATAGGATAGCAGAGCACAGGAGAGCAGTGCCTGTACACCTGTTTAGCAAGTATTGACCAGAATTCGCCTGCTGACACAGAGCCCAGTTTGGGGAAGACCACCATCTGGTTAGACCGTTATCATGCTGCAGAATGCCAGCCTTCTAGACTCACTTCAACATTCATTCCTGTCTACCCCTCACCATTCCTTGTCTGTCTCTCTCTTTCTCAAAATAAACAGAGACACACATGCACATACACACACACTTACACGCACACAAACATTTCTAAAGCCTCTGCCTCCCAACTATCAAACTTCAGTTTGAACTGGCACATATAGGGTCACGATGCCAACTCGCAGTGGATATGATTACTAAGGGGTGATCACACCAACATCGTTGTTTTCCTACAGTATGTATGCCTGGTGTGCACTGGCTTGTGCCACGTTTTTTTAAACTGTGTAAAAGTTCAAATATTCTCAACTTCTCAGTCACACCGCTCCTCACAATGTAGACGGTGCGGTATGTTTCTGAAGCGTGTGCCTGCAATGACGTGTCTTGGTGCGATTGTCCCTTAACTCCTTTAGCGCCATCTAGTGTTAGCATGCGCACCGAAATGCCGCCCGTCCGCCCTCACTCTACGGAGCTTGTTTCCCTTCCGGGTTATTCAGGAAGGTGGGGGCCGTTGGGAGGATCACAACACCACTCATTAGCTCACAGCCTTTAGCTAGCAGTACAACCAGCTACATTTTCTCAGCGATGAGGTACAAACTCACAAATGATTTACGATCGTCAGGTGTGCGGCGGCCCGCCATGGACAGCTCTCGAACCTTTGGAGATACGGCGCTTTGAAAATCGGGTTATAATGGAGGCTCAACGGAGCTGGATTTAAAATTGCTCCATACCAACTGGAGCAATGCTAAAAGGTAAACAGACGGATGGCGTGTTCATATATGGAGTATACGGTTGTCTACGAACATATGCGTAGATAGCACCAGTAGGTACCATTAGCCTAGCTATGTTTATGAACGTAGATAGCAGCGAAAAAGTTAAGAACTTCACTGCCTGCAATGCTACTGCCAGCTGTATCTGTGTGCACAATATGACAATCAATAACCTCAACTTGTTCTCATGGCCAAGTATAGGGGTCCCTGGGGGACCCCCGGGCAACCAAGTTTATAGGGTTATAACGCCCTCTCCTATTCGAGCAGATCAATAACTGCATCTGATCCCAAGTTGAATAAAGTTTGTTCAAATAAATGTTATATTTGCCGTGAGAGTATTGAATGGATGACAAATAATACCTGAAAGAAGCACGCACGCACGCGCACGCACACGCACGCACAGTCCAGTTCAGATTGTAACCTACGGTATCAAAAGTAAAACTGATGGCTTATCACAGTGCTCAAACTCTGCCTGAGAGCGCTGATGACCGGCGGCCCTCATCCAGAGTCATTAAAGCGCCCAGGTGGCTGCGCTGATGGATGGAGGCGGAGGTAGGGGGTCAGGTGGACCATAAGGCTGATTAAGTGTTTTCACTGAGGCTGTGGGGAGGGGGGGGGGGAGGGGGTAGAGTCGTGGTCATTCATAGCATACGGCTGTTTAAATGTTTTCAGAGTGCATGTGTGACCCTGCATGATGAGGGACAGTTGGTCCATCAGGGAGATGGATGAGGTGCATCCTCCACCTCCCCTCCCTCACTGGGGGTTAATGGTCGATATCTGCTCTGGGCGTCTAAAGACACGCGCAGACACACACACACGTCACACACACACACACACACACACGCACGCACACACGCACGCACACACACTTACTTGCTGTTCTGGTAATTGTTTGAGATGATGCTGCTGCTTAGAATGCAATATGTTGGCCTTGGAGTTGGACCAATGTTTAGTTGAAGATAGAGCTCGCATTGAGATTGGAATCCCGCGGTACAAGAACAATGGCAAATGTATGAATAAACACATATTTGAACAATAAAAAAAAGACATAATTTATTACACATAATTTCCTGATCTCTTGTTTTTGATGTGCACCCTATATCATTTTGTTGAGATATCTAACGAACACCGTATGTTTCTGACTGGTTAGTATGGACTGTCGGCACCATGGTACCAGTAGTGACAGCCTAATAGAGAACATACTGTAATTTATTAATATGGACAGGTAACCTAAATGGGCATCTATTTATTAATACTGATCAGTAGCTGCCCAGCCCAATATCTATTCTGTCTGTCCACACCTCTGAGGTGCTTAAATGGTCAAATCCTGTCCCCATGCTGTCTTTGTGTTTGTATTTGGGTCCCAATGAAAATATCACAGGCAAATAGCAGGTGTCCCGACTCCCGGCACAGGGAGGGGACCACATATAGGCCTGGGGGATCCTGGGCAACTAAGTTTATAGGGTGAACTATTCAAACACCCCCTAAAAATATGAATTGACCAACCACCAATCTCCTTAAACCAACCACGGTCGGAGATCTCCATCTACCAATTCTACGTCTGGGGACTTCTAGATGTATGAAGGACTGCTCCCTAAACACTTTGCTCCGAATGTAGTGCTTTTCACTCTAATTGTTTCCACCCCCGCTTCAGCACCGAAAGCTGTTAGATCTCAGTCTATTGAGCGTGTTTAGACACGGATTTGTGGGTGTAACTACGGACCAAGCACAGATTACAGCCCAGCCGCAATCAGGCTTACCAGGTCTTTTTCTCTGGCAAATCCCAAACGTGCTGACGTGTGATTCAGACCTGTCATCTCCTGGAATTGAAGTAGGGATGCTACTACTACTTATCTATTATCCTCTTAGCCATTAATATAATATTGATAAATTCTTTTCAATTAAATCAAAGCGCATTTTAGGTGACTCTTTTTTTTTAACTCATTAAGACCTGAGGCAGATTAACTTTTTTTCAAAAAGGCTCTCAAAAAGGCTCAAAAATAGAAGTACGGGCGCCCTTTGGCCAGGTGGTCCAGGCGCATGCCATGCACATATAGGCTTTGGCCTGACAGCGTGTTGGGTGTTCGAGTCCCGTTCATGATGACCTTTGCTGCATGTCTTTCCCCTTCTCTCTCTCACTCTTTCCTGTCAGTCTTCACTTGATACTATCAATAAAGGCAGAAAAGCCTAAAACAAATCTTTAGAAACATTACAAATAAAAATAGCAGAAGTACAATCTTCTAGTTTTGAATAGCAAACTCTAAAACTCTAAAACGACACAAATGCTTTTCCGATGGTTAAATATGGGTTAAATAGTGGGTTCAATATCAACAAATCAACATGAAAAAAAATGTAATAGATTTTTTTTACAATTGTCTGAATCGATTAGTCTGATTAACCACTTATGTCATACAACAAACAGAGTCCGGTGAAAATAACCGATCTACAAGTAGATCTACTATGCATCACAATATTATTTTAAGTTTGATTAACCATTACACCCCTAAATTCACCACATAAGATGGCCTCCCTTTGGTGAGTGAAAAAAGGGTTTTTCTCCATAGTTTATTTGATGTCTGACAGCAGGGCGTCTAGCTATGCAAATCAATATCAGCAGGTAGTGGCTATACGCGCACCCAATTTAGGAACAACTGCCATTCATCACCACTTACACCCCGGGCACGCGCAACGCTGAGGGACGCTGCAAGTGTCATGAATCTCATGTGGGTTTGATCGCACGCCCTTTGCTCAAGAACAAAACCAAGAGGAGAATGAAGGCTCATTATACATTGCATTATGTCTTATTCAAGCGTGACAACCAAAAGGTGACATGTGAAAGGTTATACATGCATACGCCATAGCAAAAATAAACACAGGCAGGGGGAAAACAGAATGCTCCTCGCGTACGGCCACACACACACTGCTCCTACGCAGACCAATCTCATCAACGTCACATGCACACACAGTGCCCTGCGAAATAACCCAATAACCCACAACTCATCAACGAGACATCTGCACGCCATGGGTGAGCTCATGTTTAGCCTGATAAGAAAACGCACACAGACACACTCATTATCGACACACACACACACACACACACACACACACACACACACACACACACACACACACACACACACACACACACACACACACACACACACACACACACACACACACACACACACACACACACACACACACACACACACACACACAGTGTGACAATTAACGAGATTTAGTAAGTCCGCTGTTTGAATTAAAAACGATGCTCCAGAACAGAATCAGGGGCCGCAATTAAGCTGTGAAGGTAAAAAACAGCCATGACCTTGTTGTGTAATTAACGGACTACTCTTTCATTAATCTCCCCCTCCGTTCGCTTCCTTCCGTCTCTCGCTCGACGTCGTCCCCCTCCTAAGCAGTCGTTTTAATTAAGACACGCAGGATGGCGTCATAAGGAGCAGGGCAGAGAAGTCAAGCAATTAAGGGGGAGAGAGAGAGAGAGAGAGTATACGCGAGGTGGGGGTTGAGGGGCAAAGAGGGGCTTCAACAAACCACAATCCTCAGTTTTAATAAACCGTATATACTTAGACCAGAGTCACCCAAGCCAAGGCACAATCAACATTTCCCTCTACAATGTGATGCTATTTTCTTCTAACGTTCACCCCCAGAATAGCAACGCTATAGGGTTCAAGTACTGTAGATATCTCTACACATACAGAGTTACAGTGGATTAAATTACCAGCATTGATGATTGTACTGTGCACACAATTAAATCCAGAGTTCTTATATGGGCCCAACATTATTATACTCCAAAAATTCAATGAAACACTCCAGATTTCGCAGTGCAATAGTGAACTCGTCACTTTCTCTTACTTCTTCCTGTGATCACTTAATATTCAATCGTCTCGATCTTTCAGGTCTGCTTATGTGACTCGGTTTCAGAAAGATTCAATCCTGTAATTTTTTATCTCTCTCTCACACACTCACTCACGCACGCAGTCACACTTTCCCCTCTCTATTTCCTTGCCCCCTCTTGCTCCATTCTGAAACCAGATCCATCTGGATGTTCTCTATATATATATTCAAGCCTCCAACCATTTGCCGATCATCAGATTTATGGTTCCAGTATGCGTGTGGCTGTCTGTTTCTGCTTTCGCATTGGGACTGTGTCTTAGTTTAGACGACGGCTTCCTTCTGGCGATGTGTGTGCAGACGACTGCATGCGAGGGTGCACAAACACACACATGGGCACTTGCAGGAATAGTCTAGTCTGCTAAGGCTCTCACAAACATGTTTCTGCCACGACGCTTCAGCACACGGAGGAAGACAGACACAAAATGAGTCATCCACCAATGAATCAAGCTGCACTGTGTGTGTGCGAGTGTGTGCGTCTGTGTGCGCGTACACATCACTCAGCTTGTGCTTATCCTATTCTATCAGTGTGTGAGTGTAGTGCATGCACCTGTGCATGATCACCTGTAGCTGTGTGCATATCTTGAGCTGGAAATAGCTGCACAAACAATGCAAGATTAATAGGAGCCGTACTGTCTGGAATTGATCCATTTGTAACTCTGCAAGTGTACAAATGTAACCAAATGGACACTTGGGATTTGAAACGTCTGAAACAGTAAATCTCAATTTTAATTTCAACTAGTCCTTACCCGTTCTGAATATATGAACAGCAAATGATGTTCAGTGTGGGTAATGTGATAGGGGGGGGGGGAATGTTTACCCGTGTTGGTCTGTTGCTCGGAGAAGTGTGTCCCAGTATTAATCTGTGCCCGTCCCAACATGCATTTCGCTGGTGACACTGGTGACACGTGATTTGCGGGGAGGTGTTTTTTTTTTACACAAATTAATGTAATTAAGATGATTGTTAGAATGTTTGGCGTGTGTAATGCAGGGCAGATTGAGGTTGGAGGACAGGGCTGTGCGGCGCTAGGTTCCGTGAGGCGGTCCGTGCGTCGTGGCGTTGTGAGATGGCGGAGAAAGCGAGCAGCTGTCTTGCTCTATGCTAAGGAAGTACTCTGACTGACTGACTGACTGACAGACAGTCTGCTAAATTATTAATAGGATGACCCCTCGTTTGATATGAATAAGACCACGGACCCTGGCCATTTGATACGGGTTTCATCTCTGGGACCCTAATCTACACTGTAAAATGCTCAGTGTTCATTTGACATCACATTTGTACACCCTCTGAATTACAGAACCGTAAGGGTCCATTTGGTTCCCAATCAGGCATTTAGCTGGAAAGCCCCAGGAGCCCCCTCAAGGTCCCCTGGGGGTCCCCCAGGAACCCCACGTTGAGAACCAGGTGGCTAATGCATGTATGCCTTTGGCAGAATAATGCCAAGGGCTTTCCCTGTTAAGGCAGGGCTGAAGCAGACACATGGTAAATGTAAATGGTAAATGGTGCATTTATATAGCGCTTTTATCCAAGGCGCTTTACATAGATTGGGTGATGTGCATTACATTCACCCATTCTCACACACAATCATACACCGATTGCGGCGGAAGCCATGCAAGGTACCAGCCAGCACATCGGGAGCAATTTGGGGTTCAGGGTCTTGCCCAAGGACACTTCGACATGTAGCCAGGAGGAGCCGGGATTCGAACCGCCGACCCATGGATCATTGGACGACCTGCTCTACCTCTTGAGCCACAGTCGCCCCGAAATGTAAATGGTGCATTTATATAGCGCTTTTATTTAAAGTGCTTTACTGTAGATTGTGCATTACATTCACACACGCATTAACACACCGATGGCGGAGGAAACCATGCAAGGAAACAACCTGCTCATCGGGAGCAATTAGGGGTTTGGGCCTGGAGTTTCTTTTATAGATAAAAGAAAGAAAACGTTATGGAACCACTGATTTAGAGAACTCAGAGAGTGATGTTGATGGTGTAAATGTAACATTGACATGAGGACAACTACAGAAAAGGTTGAATACTGATAATGTCAGACAGCAGGAAGCACATCGAACATTATGGAACATGAGTGCATCGATTCAGTCTGTCAGCTCCTGGCACATACTTAGATGTGGAGAGAAATACCAATTCAAAGAAACCATGGTGTACATATTGCATAAAGGCAGGCAGTAACATAAAATAAATGCATAATTTTGGGTCTCTGCTAGCCAAAGAAAACGTTTTTTTTCTTTTTTGTGGGCTGAAAATATGTAATCCAACAAGCCATTTTCATTTGCCTCTCAGTCATAACACGCACACACGCACACCTGGAATTGCACTCAAAAAGAGCACAGAAAAAAGAGGGATGTGAAAAAATTATCCAAGTGGTCTTTTCAGTTCCATTTTAAAATATAAATTCATATTTTTGAAAAGTAGGGGGATAACATTTTTACGGCCACAGTATTTGTCATCAAATAGCCTGACCATGTTTATCCTAACCCTGATCCGAACCAAAATCTTATACCTTGTTTCAAAAATCACATAGATTTCAAACATGAAGAAGAGATGTTTGGAAAAAGGGGCATGTTAGCATTGATAATGTTAACATGGTCTAATTCACAGGGGTTCTCAACGTTTTTGTCTGGGGACCCCCGGAAATGCTTTGGCCATGTCTCGTGACCCCTGCCCCTCCCCACCACCAATACAAATTGATCATAAATAAATACTGAAACCAGATATAATCATTAAGGAAAGTTTATGCATGTACTATTAGTCCAGGCATTCTAGCTCATTTTGGACCTAAAAGCTAAAGTAATTGTAACAAAAGATTCTTTTTCACAGACCATTTATATGAAGTCTCCAGAACAACATACTAAAAGTCCCAAGAAATCCTAGTTGCGGAAATATGTTTAATTGGCATCAATCCAAGATGTCTGCCAATAAGATATTCTCAGAAAAATGCATGGCCAATTACCAATATTGGAATAAATTCCTTACCAATAAGTAATTGAAACAGTTTTTTTCACAGACCATTTCTATGAAGTCTCCAGAACAACATATTAAAAGTCCCAAGAAGTCGTAGTTGTAGAAATATGTTAAATTGGCATCAATCCAAAATGGCCACTAACTGGGACTATTATCAGGAAAAAATGCCATATAAATTCCTGACCAAGTGGTCATAATTTCCTTCTTCACAGACCATTTATGTGTACTATGTAAATTTCCATTTTCCAGTTGCACAAAAAAATAATAATTGGGGACCCCCCAGAATAATTTGGCGACCCCCCTGAGGGGTCGCGACCCCCAGGTTGAGAACCCATGCTTTAGATGAATATTATAATAGACTGACAAACAGAATGCTCTCTGGAATGCAGTGGAATCCAATGCCTACACTATCCTTCAGTATGCACTATGCACATTGGAAAAACAAGTCTGCTTCTCTCCAGCAAGACACAGGCTGTTGACAAACAGATAATATATTTCAGCTACAGTGCAGCCTGTGAATACATTTACTGACTAGAAAGCCATACACTATAAATTACTGTGTTGGCACAGAGTGGCATGCCCCCTGTGCGTCTGGCCAAGCAATGCTATGGCTGCCATGTTGTTTCCACTTCACAGATGAGATGGCCAACAACACTCCAAGAATCACAGGCCCACATGTTACTTAGCAACAGCCAGCGGGCAGGGCTGCCACTACAGCTAGCACTATGTGCCGGTGGCCAAGTGCAGAGGCCAACACACCTGCCACGGCGGTGGCATTGGCCATGAAAACCTTGAGATAGCGCTCTCAGCCAAAGATAACCGCCAAAGCGTTAGATTCAGTGTCACATAGCGTGTTTGTCTGGTGCTACTGTGAACCATTGGAGGTAATACATTATTTATTTTTTGCATTTAATCTTCCTCTCCTTTGCAATTGCCCCCCCCCCCCCCACACACACCCTGTGGTCCACTAAAGCCACTGGTGTAGAATATAATTAGTTTGGATCAATAGGTGTGGCAGCGATCCCTTCAGGGTGTGGGGTGGTCGGGACATTATTGCTGATGCTCAGGTTGCCTAGTTGCCTAGTTTACTAGTCGACTAGTAAAATAGGCCTACCTATTATGTAAAAAAGAATATATATATATATTTTTTTTAATAATAGTTAATAGTTAATAGTACATTGGTGACTATAACTATAATCTAGCTGATCTTGAGGCCTACAAAAACGGAAAAAAGGGGGGGTTTTCTTATCAACTAGTAGCTTACCAACAAGGTCGACTAGTGGATTTACTATAGTCGACTAGTTGCTTAAAGCCCTAGTGCGTGATGTCAAGGACGGCTTTCTGCTCTGATGGTTCTTGTAGCACCATTAAGATACAGTCAGTGCTTTAGCGGCCCAGACAGCCATGGCGTTTTGATTGATTGATTGAAAATTTTACAGTTTGCAGTTTGCAGAATTACAGTACATTTCAAGCACAAACTCAATACAAAGGCTGTTAACTGTGAGTGGACGACCCAATTAAGCATTACACTTGTTTACAACAGGGTCCACCATGTTCAATTCATCAAAACATTAAAGGACCACTTCACCACTTTTCAACATCTCTTCATATAATTGGTCCTCACTAATGTTCATGATAAAACACCACCATTTTTTCCTACTCAGTCTGTGTCTCATAGGAGGACTTTGGGCAGTTCGGACACCCGTCCACCAGTGACATCATCATTAGGCAGATTTTTTTTTAAACAAGATTTGTTTTAAGATATATTTAGATTTTTATTATCGTGAGAATGATGGCTTCAACTTTTGCATTGCAACTTTTCAGGAAAAGAAAGCCTGCTGTTTCTATTAGCTTGGATTCACCATCGATGATGTCACTGGTGGACGGGTTTCTGAACTGCCCACAGCCCTCCTATGAGACACAGACTGAGTAGGAAAAAATGGTGGTATTTTATCATGAACATTAGTTAGGACCAATTATAGGAAGAGAAGTTGAAAAGTGGTGAAGTGGTCCTTTAAGAGACGTACAAATAGACACTTCTATATAGACAAAGAACAGTATGGTACAGTAGCGGTCCGGTCACCTAGGCTCAATGTAGCCTGACAGTGCGTCGCGGGTTCGAGTCCCGATGCTGAAGGCCTTTGCTGCGTGTCACTCCCCATCTCTCTCTCTCCCCGTTTCAAGTCAAACTACTGTACCATCAATAAAAAGATCATAAAAGCCCAAAATAAAACTTAAAAAAAAGAAAAGATGGGTGCTATAGCAGCAAAATATGTTCCCCTGTAATTAACAACCACAACCAGTTAGTTAATTAGTGCAATTTAGTAAAACATGTATTTTGTTAGCACAGTAAATGAGCAGGAAGCACCATTAAGGGTGTTGTGCAAGGTAACACACAGGCTAATTTTGGAACCCTTAATATTGCAGTAAGTGATTTTTGTTTTGTTAAAATAAGTGTTAAATCATTTAATCATTTCTAAAAGGTGTTTGTTCAATAACACGGGTCTGTCTCCCCGTCTCTACAGCTCTTTGGTAGACAGAAAATACATTTTGGGATATGAATTTTATTCAATCTGGAGAAAGAACTCATACAGGACAGAAAATAACAATGGGAAATTGGAAGTGAGGAGACAGACTTGTAATCGTAATGGATCTGTAGAGCTCTGTAGAGCCTCATTAATAGTTCTAGTCTATAGGCTACTTATTGCTGGAGCGTAAAAGAAATAAAAGAAAAAGTTTAACTATACAGTTTTGCAAAAGAGTAAAAGCCACAGTGTGCTTCCACAACACTCAAAGATCACATAAGGTCACATAGCAGCAGCAGCGAAGGCAGACAAACTATCAGCGGGGTTGGTTGAGGGGGAGGATGTGTATTGTGTGTGTTATCGATCCATCCATACCCTGGAGCACCACATCTCCCTTTGCTTCCCTCCTTAGCTGTTCTTTTTTTCCCTTTCATTCCTTCAAACTACTACTTCTGCCTTCCTTTTGGTTGACATCTCAGAGCACTTGGAGCCCTCTGTTGCTGGCAGGCAAGCTGAAGATGACTGTGTGGCCATATGTGTGCTTGTGTGTGTGTGTGTGTGTGTGTGTGCGCGCACGAGAGCCTGTGTGTGTGTTTGTGTGAGAGCCTGTGTGCGTGCGTGCGTGCGTGCGTGCGTGCGTGCGTGCGTGCGTGCGTGCGTGCGTGCGTGCGTGCGTGCGTGCGTGCGTGCGTGCGTGCGTGCGTGCGTGCGTGCGTGCAGCAGTCTCAAGGTTTAGCATAATCCTTTTCTTTTTTTCCCCAGTCTCTATATTTTTACGCTGCACTATGCGGGGATTGAACGAGTACACTCATTACTAAACAAAGTCCATGCTCTCTCCATGCTATATATGTGCGATCGATCCAACAGCAGTTCACAAAGGTCAACCCGGAGTCAGGAAATTAGAATACCGAAGCACTCGGGGATATTTTTGTATGGCGCTGTAGGAATAATGTGCGATTATTACATGGAAGGAGCCTCGTCAGCCAAGAGTTTTTGCACTCGGGCGAGAATAAATGTTTGCCCGAAAGTGAGTGCAACACACCTCGAGAACAAAGCCCCTGAGAAATAGTAAAACTCCATATCGTTACTGTGGGATGAAAATTGAAAAACATATTCCTTTTTGACATATACTGATGAAGGATGCTAAATTACAATGGGTTTGTTGACTTTTTTGAGGAAACTTTTTCCTGGACTCGGAGGAAGGAGGATTTTCAACATTCTAACTCAATTATTATACCACAGTGCTCGTGGATTTCATCCTCACATGCTAGCAGTGGGAAAACATCTGCAGGCAGGCAGGCAGCAGCTCGCAGACCTCTGTTCCTCTCGTTAGAAATAACAGCCGAGCCCTCTGTGACCTACTGCACGCAACACAGCAACAAACCAAACAGCTCAAAGAATACGTCCTCTGCTTCGTGGACCAAATGCCTGCAAACGTCCTCAAGTCACTGTGGTTGGCTGAGCTTATTTAGAAACCCCATGGCTGTGTTGTTCGGAGCTGCCCTACACCCCAACCTTACATAGATACACATACGGCTTTACTGTAGCGGCACACGCACGCACACACGCACGATCCTATGCTGTCATTTCCGTGCACCCTGGCCCCTGCTGTGTTTTCACCTTGTTATCTTCCCTGTGTGTGTCAGCCGAGCATAGGGAAGTCACACTAGAGTGCTCAACAGTGCCAAATTGTCAGTGTTAATTTCACCCAGAGTGCCTACAAATAGAAGCCATTTATACACACTCAAAATTAAATGATGTATACTGTCGAGACTCTAGAGGGTCTGCAGACTAGGGGCCACAGCCAACAGGCCCACATGTTTCTAAAAAAATAAAAATGATTTTGCCAAAATGTAAATTCAAATTGATTTGCTTTTGTTTTGTTTCTGTTAACAGCCCCACAATTAAGTCAACATTACTGCTGCTGCCACTGCTTTTATTACAACTACTACTAAAAATGCAAATAGCATCTGACATTTTCAGCACGACTCAAAACACCCAGGGACAATGTACAGTACAAAAATAAACAAAACAGGGGAATACAAAAACATAAAAATAAATAAATAAACGACTAAAAATATCTTAGCAATATTGCAGGAGAAGCGAGTAGAGAGAGACTAAGCAGTTCTGGGAGAGAGGGAGTGGCACTGGGGAGGTAGAAATGCAGACATACACAGGAATAAAAACAAATAGGGGGGGAGAGAGAGAGAGAGAGAGAGAGAGAGAGAGAGAGAGAGAGAGAGAGAGAGAGAGAGAGAGAGAGAGAGAGAGAGAAAGTATATGATTGGTTTCTGCCGGGCTGGAGGGGTCGCTCACAACTGTTCCGGTGCTGAGCAGGTTTGTGGCTTTGCCAACAATCCCCTTTTCATTTGGCCTTCAGTCCCCCCTCCCTCCCTCCCTTCCCCTCCCCCCCATGCCTCAGCCTCCCTCCCTCACCTCTGTTCCCTGTGCTCGTATGTTGTTGTTCTGCTGTGTCGTCTCCTCCCACCATCCATCCGTCTCTCCTCCACTCTCTCATGTCTGCCTGCTCTAACCTCCCCACTCCCCCTCCTGTTCTAACCTCCCCACTCCCCCTCCTGTGCCCCAAGGATAACTGAGTGGGCTCAGTCTGACGTGACGGCGAGCAGCCAAGATCATGGTCTGCCTGCGCACGCATGGCGCGCGCACAGCCGCACACACACACACACACACACACACACACACACACACACACACACACACACACACACACACACACACACACACACACACACACACACACACACACACACACACACACACACACACACACACACACACACACACACACACACACACACACACACACACACACACACACTCTTGTAAGCAGATAAGTAAACTGAACTTGTGCACCTTCAAGTAGTCAATTATCTGCAATGTCCTTGTCCACTCACGCAAAGACCTGCGCGTGTGCACACACGCGTCGCGCACACACACACACAGCCTGTTAAACACAGAGACACACACTACAAGGCATTAAAGTCCTGCATCAGAGACTGCAGTTTGCAGATTGGGGTTGAATTTTACGAGAAGCAGAAGGGCGTAGACGGGAGAGGGCGAAGGAAAGCAGGCTATTTCGTATTTTCAGCATGCAACCAATTGTAAAACCAGGCTTTACAAAGCCACGAAGGCCCGCCTAAATATACATTTGTAGACAAAACCGACTGTGGATTTAGTCAACTACAATTTCATGATATTTCGGCGACTAAAAAAACACTAAAACATTTCAGATGACTCAAATATGACCAAATGAAGTGTGCTGTCTATAAATCAACACCTGTGTGTGTGTGCGTGTGTGTGTGTGTGGGGGGGGGGGGGGGGGGTTAAAAGAATGCCACACAGCCACAGCAGCGAGGCAAAAAAAAAGAACGACAACAAGGAAGACAGAGGTGCAGGAGACCAGAGGAAGGAATGATGGAAGAGGGCCGGGACACAGGGAGGGATATTAGTACAGTGATTATCTCACATGCACCACTCATGGGAGAATGAGAGAGAGAGAGAGAGAGAGAGAGAGAGAGAGTACATGCCTCCAACAAGGACAGAGCTAACGTTCACCTGAAGGTCTCTCTCCCCTGCTGACTGTGTGATAGCAGTTTTTGAGTCATGCTCTGTGTAGTTTCCTTTCACGCACGCACGCACGCACGCACGCACGCACGCACGCACCCACACTCTGATGCATGAGTTCAGGGGGGCTGCAGGAATATGTGGGTCCTTTCTAGACCTCCTACTGAGTTTCAGAGGACACAGTAAAAACCTACAACAGTGATCAAATGAGAGAGAGAGGGAAAGGGGGGGGGGGGCAGTACCTGAACACCTGGCACACACACACACACACACACACACACACACACACACACACACACACACACACACACACACACACACACACACACACACACACACACACACACACACACACACACACACACACACACACACACACACACACACACACACACCTCTTGGAGTCAATTATTGATGTTGAGTGTGTTCCTGTGAAAGAGCTGAAATAGCAGCAGGCAGAATGCTGAGGGGAAGAAAGAGTGGCGAGAACAGAAATCTAGCTGAGCAGACAAGAGTCAAGCAGCTACATCTCGCACGCAAGCACGCACGCACGCACGCACGCACGCACGCACGCACGCACGCACGCACGCACGCACGCACGCACGCACGCACGCACGCTAATAATATTTGTCTTATCCAATGATGTAGACAGGGTCATTCATTGTGTGTGCGTTTCATTAAATTCAGCCAGACACGTTTTATATTAAAAACGTGCTAACTCAATCACCTCATGCAACCTCCTCGACCATCATCACAATTAGGACACAGATCTTGAATGAGCCGCACGTACTCGCTGACAGAGCCTTTCTCCTTTGTGGCCGATGCTTGTCTGACAAGGGGTATTGCATAACCGGAGGGGCATGCGTTCCCAACGGGTATTATCGTTCCCAATGGGCATCGGCCTAGTTGTGCCTAATTCATATGCTATGGTACGACTTTGTCGCTCACCAAAGATAGCAGATCTACAAGCTCACAACTTGTCGTGATTGCCACACATGATGTGTTGATTTTGGCGTGCAACACTGGTCCATACAAAGTGAATCAGGCTTCCGAGCGAGTACAGACTTTAACTTTCGCGCGCACACACACACACTGTCCCTCTCATCCAGGCGTGCTGTGACAGGGCCAGCTGGGTGGATTAGACAGCCTGACAGTATATTAGAGAGGAAGTGACACGAGCAAGACAGGAAACATCACACAAACACCAAAACCACTTTGACTCAATGTAGGACACACGTGTGCGCACGCACACACACACACACACACACACACACACACACACACACACTTAAGTCTGTGTCGTCACAGCACACACACACACACACACACACGACTCCTGCAAGCTGCAGAATAACATAAAACCCCCAGCGTGACATGCAATCCTCCAGCTTGTGGATCTTGAGCACGGCGTGCTCACGTGCATGGCGTGCTCACGTGCATGGCGTGCACTCACTCGCGTGCATGGCGTGCACTCACTCGCGTGCATGGCGTGCACTCACTCGCGTGCATGGCGTGCACTCACTCGCGTGCATGGCGTGCACTCACTCGCGTGCATGGCGTGCACTCACTCACGTGCATGGCGTGCACTCACTCGCGTGCATGGCGTGCACTCACTCACGTGCATGGCGTGCACTCACTCACGTGCACATCGCGCAACAATCCCCCATGTCACTATAGGCCCTGAGTCAACACCCCAAAAACACTGATATCTAATAGATCTGGCTGCGTAACAAAGTAAACACAGAATATTCATTAGAAGGTTCCCCCTGAAGAGCCCCATCAACCTTGTTGTTGTTATTAGAAGGTTCCCCCTGAAGAGCCCCATCAACCTTGTTGTCGTTAATGGAAGCAGTGACAAACGGGAAGCAATTAGAGCCACGTTGGAGGCGGAACATGTTCCACCAAATTATTTCCGACAGCAAAACTGACGTGGTCTGATTATGGGTGACACATTCCGATTACACTCTGGTAAATAATATACAAATTAAGTAAAACAAATATATCCTGTACACCGTATGTTATGGGACACCGGCGGGGGGGCTCCGACTTATGAATAAAGCTGCCTTTAAACAATTTTGACCTGAGATCAGATTCTAAAAATGTTTTCTACATCCTGACAGTTTTCTGAAAAAGCTATGTTTCTATGTCAGTCGTTCTTCAATTTTTCAAAAATAGCAGACCTACAAGCTCGTAGCGCGCCACTCGGTGGCGCGCTATGAGCTTGTAGATCTGCTATTTTTCAATAGCTAAAGCATAACATAATGCTAACACCAAAAGGGGTTCCCGCCAAAAATGGGTTAAACATTCCAACATTGTCTCTCTGTGATCATATTGTGCTTTAATTGAATGAACAAAACCATCCCTCAGATGTTGCACAGCTTAATGAGTTACTAATTTAATTTTATGTTAGCTTTGCCAAGCCGCACGGTACAAAGAACACTGTGTAATATTGTTTATGCTTGGTTTATTTGCATTTGGGCAAGCCTTTGTGTTTTGATGCGAGTGTGAGAGTGAGTGAGTGAGTGAGTGTTTGCGCACGCGCGACCACGTGCGCTTGTGTGTGCGTTTTCTCGTTTATGTGGGAATGGCAAATGAGTACGTCAATGTGAATTGTGACTGAGATATTTCAATACGAGTTCCTCAAGGTATTGTGCTGATGTGATATCCACTTGAAAGTGACTCCTGACAGGGGGGATATGAAAGGTACGAAGGGCCCTTAGCGTAACAGTCAGTCAGCTAAAGGCTGTGAGCGGAGCGCCTCATGGGTGCTATACACAGAGAGAGAGAGAGAGAGAGAGAGAGAGAGAGAGAGAGAGAGAGAGAGAGAGAGAGAGAGAGAGAGAGAGAGAGAGAAAGGAGCTGCAACATGAATTACACTGCTTGTGTTTCCACTGACAGATGAGCACACCCCACCTACCTCCTACTTTTGTCTTCTACAGCACTAGGTCCAGGAAAATGGTAAATGGTAAATGGTGCATTTATATAGCGCCTTTATCCAAGGCGCTTTACAGAGATTGTGCATTACATTCACCCATTCACACACACATTCATACACCGATGGCAGCGGAAACCATGCAAGGCACAAACTAGCACATTGGGAGCAATTTGGGGTTCAGTGTCTTGCTCAAGGACACTTCGACAGTAACTCTGGGGGAGCCCGGGTTCGAACTGGCAACCTCACGGTTGCCATCCAGCCACTCTACCCTGAGCCACCGCCGCCCCACTGGTACTCACAAGGTTGATTTCACAAATTCTCTTTGTGGTGTCATCTGGCCCTCATACTGTAAGTCACACGCACTCACACATGCACACGCAAAAACACAATGCATGAGCGAAACAATGCATGACCTTTCCTGTCTATTTTAACAAAGTCCTCTTTCAATTACAATATCTGTACACACACACACACACACACACACACACACACACACACACGCACGCACGCACACACACACACACACACACACACACACACACACACACACACACACACACACACACACACACACACACACACACACACACACACACACACACACACACACACACACACACACACACACACACACACACACACACACACACACACACACACACACACACACACACACACACACACACACACACACACATTTGGTCTGACAAAAGGTGCGTGCCATGCGGAGCGATAACACATGTGGTCAATAAATGACAAGACCCATTTAAACATCCATCCATCCCCCCTTTTATACCTGGCCCTCATCGACGGAGCGTGATTGGCTGCCGGGTAGAGGGAGACAGCAGCAGGGATAGACCGGCCAATTAAATTGATCCTGAGATGGAGGGGTAAACAAAGATTGCCTGGACAACAGCTTGTGAAGGATGATGGGAAGGGAGACAGCGGAATCTATTGTGTTTCTTGCCTAGTGCTTGAGGTATGAGGGCAATATGTTGCAGTCTACACACACACACACACACACACACGCGCGCGCGCGCGTGTGCGTGTGCGTGCCGTGCACGTACGTCTTGTAGTGGTTCATTGACAGGACACTTTTATGGTCGATGCAGAAGCTGGAACAAACAAAAATGTGAACTCAAACACAATGCACGCATGGCACGGAGCAGATGCACAATATGCAGAACAAATGTTAGTTGTGTGCATGTGCGCTCATGCTCTCTCATGCTCTCATGCATGGCCGCATCTGTGTTTAGTTTGAAAGCCTCGGTGCACGCGTGTCCACATTACACAGTAGTGCATGTTGTTCGCACTGTGTGACAAAGTCGCTAACTCGATTTCCTCGATTGTGCAAACAAACAAACAACTTGAGCACACAACAACCACACAACTATCTGTGTTAGCGAGTCGGCGTCAGCACGGCGTGACAATACTCATGTCTAATGCCTGCGTGTACCGTCTATGTTCCTATCGATTTATTACACACACAAGGCGCGCGCACACACGCACACACCAGCCGGAGCCCCGTCGTGTACAGTCTGGAGAATTCACACCTAATTGTGTTTGATCGCAGGTCGCCACAGATCAATAGCGCCAGACACCAGTATACGTGTACATACATACCCACACACACACATAAGTCACCGAGCCTCACGTTGACAGGCACACACACACACACACACACACACACACACACACACACACACACACACACACACACACACACACACACACACACACACACACACACACACACACACACACACACACACACACACACACACACACACACACACACACACACACACACACACACACACACCCTGTATTGCCCTGGCTGAGACATTTCATCCAGCAAACTAAGCAAAAGGAAAAGAAAGGGTAGAGCGACAGACGGATGAGGAGAAAGGGAAGAATGGCAAATACAGTGTGTGTGTGTACATGTGTGTGTGTGTGTGTGCACTGTATACATGCGTGTGAATACAGCATGTCTGACATTTAGGTTAATCTGAAATGTGACCCGAGGCATTCAGAGCCCCCCACCCCACCCCCCCCACCCCTCTTCTATACGCACACAGTGACAAAGGCACGCACGGTACATATATAAGTGAGTCTAATCTATAGATGTGTCAAGGCATTATGATGTGGCGTGAGACTGCCTGTCATTTAGCATCACACACACTCCCCCTTTGGCATTTGACGACAGAAGGGTTTGTGTGTGTGAGTCGGGGAGTTGTGAGATGGAGAGCAAAGGAGAAGGGATAGAACGTCCTTCATGAATAATTCAACATACAAGGCCAAAGCCTTGGAGGCGTCGCCACTCGCCCCACACACACACACACACACACACACACACACACACACACACACACACACACACACACACACACACACACACACACACACACACACACACACACACACACACACACACACACACACACACACACACACACACACACACACACACGTTAGGCAGGTCAGTTGTAATGGAGGGATTACCGTGTTCTCGGCACAAGTCAGACCTGATGTGGAGGAAATGCCTGAGGCAGAGTAGAGGAGACACAGAACAAGGAGGAGGAGAAGCCTGTTAGGAGGACAAGCAGTGGCCTGGGGGGGGGGGGGGGGGGGGGGGGGGGATCACTGTCTCTCTCCATCCTCCATTCTGTGCTGCCTTACTTCGCTAATCGCTAATTCATTCCGTACGTCCGGGTGGTTCTCAAACTTCAAGGACTCTCACAACTCTGAGAGTATGCATTATTTTACCTGCTGTACGAATGGAATACCCTGAACGAAGACTGAGGGTCTGTGGACCCCACGGCTGTATACGGCAGTGGGCTCTGAGGGTCTGTGGACCCCACTGCTGTATACGGCAGTGGGCCCTGAGGCTCTGTGGACCCCACTGCTGTATACGGCAGTGGGCTCTGAGGGTCTGTGGACCCCACTGCTGTATACGGCAGTGGGCCCTGAGGCTCTGTGGACCCCACTGCTGTATACGGCAGTGGGCCCTGAGGCTCTGTGGACCCCACTGCTGTATACGGCAGTGGGCCCTGAGGCTCTGTGGACCCCACTGCTGTATACGGCAGTGGGCTCTAAAGGGTCTGTGAACCCCACTGCTGTATACGGCAGTGGGCTCTAAAGGGTCTGTGGACCCCACTGCTGTATACGGCAGTGGGCTCTAAAGGGTCTGTGAACCCCACTGCTGTATACGGCAGTGGGCTCTAAAGGGTCTGTGGACCCCACTGCTGTATACGGCAGTGGGCTCTAAAGGGTCTGTGGACCCCACTGCTGTATACGGCAGTGGGCTCTAAAGGGTCTGTGGACCCCACTGCTGTAGACGGCAGTGGGCTCTGAGGGTCTGTGGACCCCACTGCTGTATACGGCAGTGGGCTCTAAAGGGTCTGTGGACCCCACTGCTGTAGACGGCAGTGGGCTCTAAAGGGTCTGTGGACCCCACTGCTGTAGACGGCAGTGGGCTCTGAGGGTCTGTGGACCCCACTGCTGTATACGGCAGTGGGCTCTGAAAATGGCAATGTCCGTCCAACAATTTCGTCCCAAACACAAAACGGCTTGTTCTGATTACCCCATGGCCTTTCCTCTATAGACACATCCAGAGACCGGTACCCCCAACGTATTTCCTGTAGGCGGAGATGACATATCTGCGGTGTACAGTACACAGTCAGCTTAGTTAGTCTGCTCAAACGTTACTCTTTTACTAACACTAACCCAGAACATCGGGATGAACCTTATGTGTAGCTTATGGCTGCTCCAACAGTAGTGGCAAAATTCAATTCCGTCTGTCTGTGGCTAATCTTGGGCCAATCAGTGCCACTGCCAAGGTCCGACATGAAACACTGAATAAGACTCCTTCAAAGTGTGGATGCTTGGAAATATGGAACAACAAAAGGACAGACATGTCAAAATATTTCATCTCCAAGTGAACGTCTGCCAAGTGGTGGCCGTGACACTGTCAGGAGCCGACGCCATGCATGCGTGCATATAGTCCAAAGAAACGCAGCCTTCCACCATCCCCACCACTATTCCTCTCTCTCCCCCAAAGAAACGCAGCCTTCCACCATCCCCACCACTATTCCTCTCTCTCCCCCAAAGAAACGCAGCCTTCCACCATCCCCACCACTATTCCTCTCTCTCCCCAAAGAAACGCAGCCTTCCACCATCCCCACCACTATTCCTCTCTCTCCCCCAAAGAAACGCAGCCTTCCACCATCCCCACCACTATTCCTCTCTCTCCCCCAAACGCAGCCTTCCACCATCCCCACCACTAGTCCTCTCTCTCCCCCAAACGCAGCCTTCCACCATCCCCACCACTATTCCTCTCTCTCCCCCAAACGCAGCCTTCCACCATCCACACCACTATTCCTCTCTCTCCCCCACTACTAGAAACGCAGCCTTCCACCATCCACACCACTATTCCTCTCTCTCCCCCAAACGCAGCCTTCCACCATCCACACCACTATTCCTCTCTCTCCCCCAAAGAAACGCAGCCTTCCACCATCCCCACCACTATTCCTCTCTCTCCCCCAAAACAGCAAATAATATTTTTAAGAATTGTAATCAAAATACACAGAGAGAGAGAGAGAGAGAGAGAGAGAGAGAGAGAGAGAGAGAGAGAGAGAGAGAGAGAGAGAGAGAGAGAGAGAGAGAGAGAGAGAGAGAGAGAGAGAGAGAGATCAAGATCACAGGGACTTCATTGCTTGGTTTGGACATGAACAGCAGGGCATTTGGCCTTCTGTGTGGGAGAGGCTGCTGGAGAGAGACAGAGTGGGACAGCAAACGCACTGCATGCACCCCTGCGCGCGCGCACGCACACGCACACGCACACGCACACACACACACACACACACACACACACACACACACACACACACACACAGTGTGGAGTGTGGCGCCCGAGTCCCAGAAAGCATGATCCACCGTCCCTGGCCATGGGACTTGAGTACGGAGCTGAACTACGCGTGGGGACTACCAAGTGGAGAGTGTGATCGCTGGTGGGGAGGTTTGTGCCAATAAACGCCAAGAGGTGCAGGCGCCAAGCAGCACACGCACGGCATCACAGCACACACACACACACACACACGCACGCACGGCATCACAGCACACACACATTAGCACTGTTTGTTGTGTGCTCGTTTTTATTTATTCATCCGCCCGTCTGTACCGACAGACCAAAAATATGGAGTAAGTGCAAGCAGAGGTCGTGTGCATTAAAACGCATGAGCACGCAGTGTGTGTGTGTGCACGTACACCCACACACACACACACACACACACACACACACACTCTCCCTCTCTCTGACGCTACATTTTTTTTAAAATCTAGAAATATACCCCAGCAGCATCGTGTCCCCCCTCCAAGATATTTATCCTTCTTGTTGTTGTCTTTGCAGTGAAACTGCCTTCAGTCCATGGCATACAAAACACTCCATTAATAATAGTTTAAAAGCAACACAGAGAACAAACAAAGATAAAAGGAGTTGACAACACAGAGAGAGAGAGAGAGAGAGAGAGAGAGAGAGAGAGAGAGAGAGAGAGAGAGATATACAAGATGAGGGCCCTATTTTTGGGACAGATGCAAATCAGCAAAGTGCTGTCAGAGAGATCGGCCATTGTACGGATATAACTAAACTTTGCTGTTTCGTAGCTTTGCTTAATTACTGATTCAGACCCTCCGCAAAGGGGTTATAACAAACAGGTCTGGTAACTGTGATTTAACACACACCACTTGTAACATTTATATTACTCAAACATACATAGCCTCGTTGTTGCAATAATGCCCGTAAACAATCACTTGATTTTGGCCATTTTATTACTATTATCTCATAACACACTCACACACGTACAAACACACTTCTACTAAACTTGTGTACAGTATAAAGCCTTATTTGCCTTGTCTGGCCCGTGTTTGCGATCTAGTACAATAGCATTGTGATCATTACAAAGAAGTCAGAGGCTGTGGCGTTTAGGTAATAACTGCAACACACAAGAGAAACACAAGATACATACTATTAATTCACAGATATAGCGACTGCATAGATGCATCATTTGTGACTGAATTTAGAGCATTTAACGAACATATAACACATTAAAAGGACTTACTTAAACGCGTCATCCCGTTCGTTACATTGTTCTGAACTGAAAATAATGAATGAACACATCGTGCCCTGGTATAGCTCGCCCCTTCCTCTGTCACCCGACACTTCCTATCCCCACATCATGTCCTAGTATGACTCGCATTCCTGGTATATAGTATTGACACATTTACCCCCCAATTAGCTGTATTAATATCTACATCCCTGAGACATACTGTAATTGGTTGATAAGAGGATCTCTGTTCTTATATAACACAGAGTATTTACTGTATAGGCAGTGAACTTCATAATAGCACCAACATTCTATACATAAATGACACAACATGAAGTTACAAATATAAGCTGGGCCGGCACTTAATATTATAATGATCCCACTCACGGAATAAACTCGACAGCCATGGTGGCAGACATTTGGAATCTTTGGCCACCCAGTGCAGAGATGGGTTGGATGATTATATGTGCAGAGATGGGTTGGATGATTATATGTGCAGAGATGGGTTGGATGATTATATGTGCAGAGATGGGTTGGATGATTATATGTGCAGAGATGGGTTGGATGATTATATGTGCAGAGATGGGTTGGATGATTATATGTGCAGAGATGGGTTGGATGATTATATGTGCAGAGATGGGTTGGATGATTATATGTGCAGAGATGGGTTGGATGATTATATGTGCAGAGATGGGTTGGATGGTTATATGTGCAGAGATGGGTTGGATGATTATATGTGCAGAGATGGGTTGGATGATTATATGTGCAGAGATGGGTTGGATGATTATATGTGCAGAGATGGGTTGGATGATTATATGTGCAGAGATGGGTTGGATGATTATATGTGCAGAGATGGGTTGGATGATTATATGTGCAGAGATGGGTTGGATGATTATATGTGCAGAGATGGGTAGGATGATTATATGTGCAGAGATGGGTTGGATGATTATATGTGCAGAGATGGGTTGGATGATTATATGTGCAGAGATGGGTTGGATGATTATATGCGAGTTGCCAGACAAATGATAGATGTGCATTACCATTAAGGACAATGCAATGTGCTCAATGAAAGAATGTACTGGTCATTTATATACCATACCACCTTTATTTATATAGCACATTTATACGGTATGGGGAAGATTGTGTTTGTCCTTGATTGGTCCTATACCGTTATCCGATCTGGAGGATGATCACCGCTGTGTGGACCCGTGCTGCAGGACGCAGCAGTGGCCATAATGCAGGGGTGGAAGGCAACTAAGTACATGTACTTAAGTACTGCACTTAAGCATGTGAGCATTTCCAATGTCCAATACTTTTTACTCCACTACATCTCGGGTCCAAATATTGTACTTTTACTCCACTACATTTATTTGAAAACTTTAGTTACTAATTACTTCGTAGATTTCTATTATTATTACAAAACATACATTAACCACTTCAGCCCATATACATGTGGGCCGTTTGCAAGATTTGCAAACATTTGAAAACTTGAAACGGGACATTCTGCACAATGAGTACTTTTACTTTTGGTACTTTTAAGTAAATGTTTATGCCAATCCTTTTGTACTTTTACTAAAGTAAATTTTGAATTCCAGACTTTTACTTGTAACAGAGTATTTCTGCATTGCAGTATTGATACTTTTACTTATTAAGTAAAACAGTACTTTTTTCCATCACTGCAGCATATATGACATGCATGGCTCACATGGCAGTATTTACCATGGACTATAAACCATGGGCTGACGTGTGCTGCACATACACGGGCAACGTTTTCCAAGCGGCGCTAATGGCGGGCCTTGTCATTATGACAGCTTGATGTGCTAGCCGGCTCTGTAGTGTCGTAAAAATAAATCTGCGGAGAGAGGGAAAAAAGGCTTTTTGTTGCCGTCGCCGCGCCGATATGA